>NC_049243.1:24434278-24741631 GCF_011100685.1 Canis lupus familiaris
AGGAACGTGATAATCTCCACACAATCTTTATGAGGCACATATTTGTGCCAGCCCATGGGAAAAATGGTATCATTGCCAATTAAATCAGGAGGCAATCAGCATACCTGTAAATTCAGAGTTGTTTCTTTTCACTGCATCAAAGTGTCCAGGACACTTGATCACATAATTTTTTTTCTTTTTTTAAAAAGATTTTATTTATTTATTAATGATAGACACGGAGAGAAGAGGCAGAGACATAGGTAGAGAGAGAAGCAGTCTCCACGCAGGGAGCCCAATGTGGGACTCCATCCAGGACTCCAGGATCACACCCAAGGCAGATGCTCAACCGCTGAGCCACCCAACTGTCCCAAACATTTTCTTAAAGGAGTTATAATACATCATAAAAACATAAAAATAACGATCCTATACAACTTTGCTAATAAAACAGAATTTTAACACAAGATAATATTTATGTCTTCCTTGAGAGGATATCTTGCAGAAAATTGACAAAGAGTCTTCTTTGGTGCATAAGAATGTATATTGTATTCAGTAGTTCTCATTCTGTGCTTATCCCTTATTGTAACAGAAAATAATTTTTTTCAGGACCAAAAAGGATTGCTTTGTCATCCTGTATTTATATAGTCTTTTGTTCTTATGTTTGTAAGCATAAGTGATTCACCAGGAAAGCCTGTTATATGCATAATCTAAAATAGCCAGACAGTTGGGGTAAAAAGTATGTGCAGAAAAAAAGGAAACAGTGAGTATAGAAATTACTTACATAACCACATTGATTAGTTTGCAGTTAAAAACAGCATTAGCATTCTGCAAAAAAGAATACATTACAATTTTGCAATCTTAAGGTTTAAATGGTCTCTATAGAATCATGTAAAATTTTAATTATAATTTTGCATTCATTTATTGCTTAATAAAATAATTTAGACTATTTTCCTTCTGGGGTGGACTAATTTACCAGTTGCTTACAAACAACGTTAAAAATCACAGCATAGTATATTCTCTTATATTTAACCTATTTTAAAATTTTTAAACACCAGACATAACTGTAATCATTGTCAAAAAAATCAGGTAAAATCAAAAGCAAGCCATAAAAATTCTTCCCAAGAAAACTGTAAAATGAAAATGAATGAAGAGTAGACTTTATGTAAAATAATTGGAATAAAGGGGATGATCCCCTTACAAGTTATATAAATGTATAATAAATTTTCCTTCAGTTTGCCAATTAACTTAGTTCACACCATGAATTTATCTCTCAGCAAATAAAAGAAGCATTAGCTACATTACAATATGTATATTTACATACAATGCATTAAATATGAAAGTTGCTGCCAAACATAATTTCATGGAATATTATATTTTATAAATAAGATGCAGTAAAAGAGACAAGTACTACCATGAAAAGTTAGATGTTCATACCTCACATAGCCTATATACTTTGGCATCCCAGAGAATTTCTATATGGAAACAGGCTGAGTTGCACCAGATAAAGCTCTAAGTTAGCCCTAGACAGGTGCCTGGCACACCAGACTTCTGGCAATGCAGTAAGTAATTAGGCTTATGATGTTAGTGGAAAGTGTGGAAAGCCCCTTCAAGATCATTTCATCTGGTAGCTCATGAAACTTTTGAGACTTAGTTTGCTGTCAAAATGAAGGAGGTAATCTCATTAAACATAGCAAGGGACAGTGGTGTCTCTTGGGATGTTGAGATGTACCACTAACGACCCCACTCACTAGAGTGCTTTGATTTTGTCTAAGGAGGAGGAAGAAGGTGCTATGAGAGGGCATGCACACCTGAGACCTTCTCCTTTCTCAGCTGATGGCTATTTGAGCTTTGGCAAGCTCACTGTGATGAGGTTGCTGCAAAGGGTATAGCAGCCACCCTTGGTTGTCCTTTGGGTTTACAGTGATGGTGTTGGAAGAGCAGGTGATAAAATTATTAACCAGACTCAGTTTTCTAGAATTTGTCCATGGTACTCCATTTGATTAAAGAGTGTATATAAACCCCCTCATGAGGTCAGATTAATTGAATTGTAACTATTGTGACTGGTACCTGACAAATTTCTCAGAATGCAAAAAGTAGTCAAGGACAAATCAGCCAAGACTTGATAAAGCAGAAAGAACATCATAAGAGTGGTAACTCCAAACTCCCTTTGGGTGACCTGAGTAAGGGACTTTTCCAAGAGATCTCTGAGTCTGATTGTTCAATAATGGGATCTCAAAGGAAGATATTGGAGTGCTTCCCATCAAAGAATTCACAGCTGAGTGGCCTAATAGAATCTACTTCATGATGGCCCCTGTGAATGACACAAGTCCTATCCACTCCCCGCTCCAATGAGTCTGGAGATGAATTAGAGAGCCCTGTCAACTTTTACAAGGACCTCTAGGCTGACTTTCAAAACTAAATAAGACTAGGAGTTAGGCTAAGGTTCCCTGTCTCTTCAGAGGAAGCCCTATGTCAAAGTCAGGTTTTAATGGGGCGATGGGAGAGAATGGACTTTTCGGCCTCTTTGTTTACCAGTACGACAGGTGGCTTTGATATTTGTAACACCTGGCACCAGGATGGGAGAAACAAATGATGCTCTCCAGTTTGAGATCTAAGGTCACCACCAAGAAGTCCCTGTTCAGCCTTGTCTATGAACAGATCCCTTTGGTTCCCTACAACTTCTATTGTTATGAATCTCACTATTGAATGTACTGTTGGTATAGATGTATTATCTACATGTTCTCCTGCTCACTTCTGCCCCCAATCCCTAATGGGCCCTCTTAGTGGGGCATGTGGAAGCCTATGAACTAATCTTATTTCTAGTTCCTTGGGCCATTGCCTCCCCAAAGCAATATCTGCTGTTCAGAGAGGAAAAAGAAGTAGCTATCCTTATAACTAAGCTTTAGAAAACCGAAGTTCTCTGTAAGACTATTTCTTCACTCATTACCCCTATGTGGCCTATGTGCAAAGCCCCAATATTTGCCTTTATTTGTAGGTAGCTGGGTGCTATAATACTGCCTTTAGTACCAGCAGTACCTAGCATGGTAACTGTCATAGAGGCTAATATTGCCCAAGCTAACAGAACTTGGTATGTGGCAACTGATGTTGCAAGTGCTTTATTCAATATTGTTTTCTACATGGATGATTCAGTTCAATTTGTCTTTATGTGGAATGGATCACAAAACACCTTTAATGTCCTTCCACAAGGCTACCCAAATTCCTTGACTATCTGTCGTTTATCGTAGGCCGTAATTTGGAGAAAGTTTTGTACTGAAAGAACTAACCTGCTATGTTGATGATGTTCTCCTGGTGGGCTAAGACAAGGGCACTGTCCAAGAAGGACTGGGAACCCTATTGACTTATACATGGCAGCACAAGTGGGTCATTAACACAAACTAGTTACAAAGATGCACAACCCAAGTGATATTCCTTGGTAAATCTGGGAAAGAGCATGATGTCTCATTCTAGGGGAGAGTAGTGCCAAGCTTTTGACTTTTTTGCTCTGGCAAATTAAAAAAGAATCCCAGTAACTGTTGGGCTTCTTTGGCTACTAGGGCTCTCACATCCCCATAAAGTAGTTCTGATGGTACCCATCTATTGGGTTACCAGAAAAGCTACTGCCTTTGAGTGGGGCCATAACCAATAGGATGCTCTAGAGGCTTTCTATTCAGCCACTTAGTCTACCCTTCTTCTGGGCCCTACCAATCTACATTTGCTGTTTGAGTTACAGCAATCTCTTAGTTTGCCAACTGGAGACTACTAACAGTTGGAAACTGTAGCAGGTTACTGGCATCTATCAGGCTTTTGAACTTGTAAGCTCCTGGAGTTAGCCAAAAGGGAAAAAGCCTTTGAAGGGCAATTATTGGCCTGTTATTGGGCTTCAGTAGGTTGGGAGCACATGACTCATTGCTGTGAAGTAGTTTTACTACCAGATATCCCAATAATGTCACATCTGAACAAAGGACTCAATTTGTCTGCTGGAGGAAGCTCAGAGATCTCCTCTAGTGAAGTGGAAGTAATACATACAGGATGGGGTGAAACTTGGCCTAACTAGAGTCTTGCAACTTCATGTGTTGGTCTCAGGAATCCACATCTAACATTTGGGCATATCAACAGAGAAGCCACTATCTCCACTGGCCCAGTGGGAACTCAGAGATAGAGACCTCCCTGGACTGTGCACAGGCCTGGTTCTCTTTCCAGTAAAGTTCTACTGGGACAGAATGATGTGTGGCTGCACCCAACCTGAGAGATCTGTCCCTTAATTAGTGCATTAAAAGACATGTGGAACAACAGGCAGAGTTACATGGGGTATAGATGGCTGTCCAGGCCACACAGCAAATGTTTCATGTTGATTTCACTGAATCATGGGCTATGGTTAATAGCCTGGTTGTATGGTAAGGTCACTGACAAGCCTCAGACTGGCATATACAAGAGGCATTCTCACCTCCTCTCTGGAGACTAGAGAATTCCATACAATTAGATCTGTTACCAACCAATAGGCTTTCTGTTAACCATGTGGATATTCACCAGAAAGTTCATTACACACAAAAAGGGAACATATCCAATGGACAGGCCACGTTTGTCAGCTAAACATTGAGAATGAATTGTTCTTGTCCCAGAGCAAGCAAATTTGCTGGGATCCATGGAGGACAGTCCAAGGAAATTCAGATAACATCCTAAATGGGACCTGTGGACTGCCACTTCTATCAGAAGCTGCCAAAACAGCATGCAAAAGCTGTCCTACCACCAGACTCTGGCCAAGAGTTCTAATTCTACTTGGGAAATTTTATGAAACAGTACTTCTCATTTGCCTTGCACATTTGACCAGGCTGTTTGTCCCCTTCTTTCAACTGTACACACTATTTATAGTTATTGACACCCCAGTCTTTATGCTGGGATTCTGCAAGAATCTTCCATCACCTTCAGCCCCTTTCCAAAGATTTGAATGATGGCCTATAAGGATAGCTATTAAATTGCAAGAGATAGAGACAATAACCTCCTTTTCCATTTTTCCTTCAGGTGCAGAGTTTGAGTTTTTTTTTACCTATAGGAATCTTGAAAAGAATGACCATCACCTTGACGTCTCTAGTTCAAACATTTTCCTTAAGGTGTCCCTGCTACTGTGTTCCAAGTAATCTCATGGGATGGACATGTGATATAAAATAGGTTGATTTATTTTTTCCTGGTCCACAAGAAGATCTTAGCCAGAGACTTTGGTTGACCACCTTTGGGTTTAGATCAAGTGTGCTATTCTTGCCCATGGTCCAGGATAGACTGTCCATGTTGCTGTTGATGTGGAGGATTCCCTCCAGTTCTGAACTGATAGCATATGATCACCTTCATCCCTGAGAGTGTAGATATAGGAGTGGAAGTGGGGAGAGTCTAAATTCTCTTCTCGTTTTCCTATGGGTACCCCATGCGACTTTCTCTTCCCTGAATTCATAGAGATACCTGTTCCAGGCACTTGCCACTGCTCTGAATTTGAATGGCAATTATATATACCACATACATCTTGATCCTATAGATGAGCATCTGATTGTCTTGCCACTATATGCCATATAGAGTGGACATTTCTCTGTGGATCTTTCTGATATCTCAAGTGCCCCAACCTTATTAATATGGACTCAAAGCATTGTTGCACACTGAAATCTGGCATAAGAGTAGTGAAATGTCTCTCTAAAAGTCTACAAACTCCTGTTAGAGATGGGAGTAACCAGAACATCTGGAACAAGGTGTTCTTCCACCATCAAGGCTCTTTTATTTTTCTTTCCATTAAGTTAGCAAACCTTTCCTCCCTACACGCATCCTCACCCTATTGTGTTTTTGCTACACCTTCGTTGTATATAGATCAATGACACTAATAAAGTAAAATAGTCCATTACAAAGCTTAGACAGAAAGGCTCTGGGCTGTCTAGAACGGACCCTAATGGATGTGGGACATCTTTCAGAGTAAATTAATAGTGGCTCAATTGTTGCTTTCAGTTGGCTCATTGTCCTAACTGAACACTTAGACATCTGGTTGCTCGATAGAGGATATATAGGTTTCCCACAAATCCAATATTTTTTACTTATTATTTAGTGTCTTTATTTTGTTTGGATTCCCTCTAGCTGCCATGTGGCAGGACATCAGCCATAAATGTAACTCTTAATCCTATGATTACTCTTATAATCGGTCTTATAATAACATCCTAAGGCAAGGGGAAGGGAAAAAGTCAGGTAGGGGGATTGGTGGGAGTGGAATCAGGCAAGGCCTTATGGTAGTGTTAAGTTCTCCACACATGATCCCACAAGATCTTACTTGCCCTTCTTCGACAAAGACTAAGTTAAAATGTCTTGTTAAAATTACACACATGTACACACATATATATGTAATGCAATTTATATAAAAAGTTATAGAATTTTCTATTAAGCATTTTTAGATAAAAGACCACATTTTATCTACTTGATGTGCCCTAAAACTCTTACTACATAATGGTAAATTTAAATCTTTGCTGTAACTTTACTGTTACCACAAATTTATAAGTATTCACAACACAATTGGTCATATTACATGTTTGGAGCTATGGGTAATGCTTTTGGTTGAATTGCCATCTATCCATGTTATCACTGACCTTCTAATAATTTTTATGGGATTCCACTAAAATTCAGAGTAATACCTCGATTGACTATAAAACAAAGTGTTATATTTAGAGAAACAATTTGATATCGAAGTTTCTAACACTAGATGGGAGAGAGAGAGATTGTAACTTATCATAGGCTGGTAAGTAAGGTATGCAACTTACACAGATGACAATATCTAATGTCTACACAAGAAATGAAACTAATGAGGGTTATAGTGAAGTGTGGAAGATCCCACAGTTATAAGTGGTATACAGATGATTTAAAATCTATCTTGTTTCAGGGATGCCTGGGTGGCTCAGCAGTTGAGTGTCTGCCTTTGGCTCAGGGCATGATCCCCAAGTCTTGGGTTTGAGTTCCACATCAGGCTTCCTGCATGGAGCCTGCTTCTCCCTCTGCCTATGTCTCCGCCTCTCTCTCTGTGTCTATCATGAATAAATAAATAAAATCTTTAAAAAAATCTATCTTGTTTCAAAGAAAAATAACCCACATAAATGACAGGTAAAGAATGGGACCCTATCAATCAGGATAGGTAGAAGGAGAGGCAAGCTAGAAAATCCTGACTCCTAATTTTTCCAAACCCTTCTCTTCTAGATTACAGAACAGTCCCTTCTCACTTGCCACACAAACAAAAAATAAAAAAGCATATTAAACATAAGCAAATAACAATAACACCAAAAATGTCTGGTTAACCTCAATTCCTTTCCTCACTAACTATCATTGCCACCAGGTTAAATACCAGAGTGAAGTCTCAGAACTATTTGGAAGGAGAAGTAAAAGCTCTGTTGCAGGAAGAAATAACATTGACAGCAAAGCAATTTCAGGATCTGCATAAGGGTATGAAAAAGCAGGATGTAATATGTATTGGGATTGACCTTGAGGGTGTGAGGCCAGAGTGGAAGAATGTAGGAATGAAGAAAATTTATTTATGTTGTGCACTCACTCATTATCTGGGATTCAGTATAGTAGCTAAGAGTTGATTTTAACAGTGAACATGAAGGCTATCCTGAAGTCTGTAGATGATCGTACTGTAAATGAGTTGCTAGAACTTTATTAGCATAGTAATGAGGAAAGACAACAGAAATCAGAAGGAGGTAGAAATATTAAAATGGATTATTTGAAAGAACTGAAAATCCTTTCATTTTATGCTTCTGGGAGGGCCCAAAAATGATGCTGAAGGGGGCATCATAATGTTAAGAAGGCTGGGGTTAGAAGTGGGAGGCACTCTCATCTTCCTGGAATTTAATATCACTGGAAATATGCCAAACTGGAAGAGTCTAGATGGCAGCAATTAATTATCAGATGTAAGATGGTTATAATAAAAATAAAGAGAGGGAGGCCTGAGATTTAGATTTCCTAGATCCCCAAGAATTTATGGAATTTTGGGGTGAGACTGATGGGTTTTTACTCAGGGCATTTTTTTCCCTTGAAGAGGAAGAAAACTTGAGAGCTGGTGATAAGAAAGTGAATATTAGCTATTGAAATGATAAATTCTAGTTCAGTACAATTTCTAGATCAATATAGGTTCACAGATTCAGAATCTACTAACTTAAGGGGCAGAATGAGAGTCCTTGAGAAGTATACCACCACAAGTATATATAATATATTTCCCTCTGATCCTTCCCCCAGTGGATCTGCAGCCTTTGCTAGGATAGACGATCACTGAGATATACCTTTGAGGACTGTTTGATAAGAGATTTATGGTGGCATTGAAATGCCATAATGGTTTTTTGGGTATAGTGGGGTCTATAGAAGCTGCATGAAAATGAAGTTTTGTCTCAGTGTGGGTACAATGGTTCTATAGACCTTCTCTGTGATTATCTTCTGAGATATAGATGTGTAATTAAGATATGCTAACCGCTGGCAGAGCTCTCTCATCAATTACCTGATGTGTTAGAACAGTGGTTCTCAAGTTTTTGAATGTATCAGAATCTCCTGGAGGTAGGCCTGGCTACATGGTTTGCGAGGCACAATGCAAAGTGAATGCAGAGCCTCTTTTATAATGAGCATGAAAAAATGCTATTAAAGTACGTATAAAGTTTTTCTTTTCTTCTACTCTCTCACATTTTATTGGTCTTTGGTGCTTTTTATTTTATTCTAAAAAAGGAAAAATTAATATTCTAAACTACTAGCATGAATTTTATTATTCATCTTTACATTGTACTATGGTAGTTTTAAATGGCAATAGCAAAGAATTGAAGTCATATGCAGAATCACCAAAATTTCAAAATTTTTGAACTCACCTCTGAAGGGTACTTAGAGTTGACCAGAAGAAATAAACACAAGCCAAACTCAGGAAGGACTAGAAGGAGGAAGAATGCATCCCTTCAATCATGAAACCAGGCCTAGGTAGTGTGCTCAGGTATGGGACAACCTTCCTTGTTGCCCAGGGGCATTATTATCCAGCTACTGACTTGAGAAATGCTTTCTTCTCAATTCTCATTATCAGAACAAAACAAAATAAGTTTGTCTTTATTTTTTTTAATTTAATTTTATTATTTATTCATGAGACACACAGAGAGAGGCGGGGGGCAGAGGGAGAAGAGAGAGAGAGAGAGAGAGAGAAAGGCAGAGACACAGAAGGAGAAGCAGGCTCCATGCAGGGAGCATGACGTGGGACTCCATCCTGGGACCTCAGGATCATGCCCTGGGTTGAAGGAAGTCGCTAAACCACTGAGCCATCCAGGGATCCCCCAAGAAGTTTGTCTTTAAACAATAAAGGTGGCAGTACATTTTTATAATCGCAGAACCTCTGTAAAAAATGTAACCATTTTCTGTCCCAATAGGGTCTACAAAAACCTTGACTGTCCTGACATTACACAAAGCATCCAGGTAGTCACCCTATTGATAATATCATGATTTAGTGACTAGGAAGTGGCAAATAATTTGGATAACCTAGCAAGACTCATATGTGTTGGAAGGCAAGGGCTAAATCCTATGAGTTTTAAAGAACCTGCTGTTTCTATGAACTTTTCAAAAATCTTATGTTCTGGAGTATAGCAAGAGAACTTCTCTAGATAGTAAGTTAATCCTTCATACATCTAACAAGTGAAAATGAGGCACAAAATTTGTTAGGTTCCCTTGAATTTTTTAAAGTATATAGGAATATGATTCAAATCTATATGTTGGTTGGCACTCAGTTTCTAATGGGGCTAGAGTATGTGAGTCCCAGTTATTGTATAAGCTTCCCTCCATTTGTAGCATCTGACCAGATATTCACTTAGTTCTAGAAGTAGCCATGGTGGATGAGAATGTGGGGAAGACAGTCTATCAAGTCTCAGTGATAAAATCATGATTCCAACTTCTAAATTTCTGAAGCAAGACCACCATTTTTCAATCAAGGACTGTTCTCTGTTTGTAAAAACAACTCTTGGAACACTACTGAGCTCAAGTGATGACCGAGGATTTAACCATGGAACATCCAGGGATTATGAACATTATTTTGGTGTTATTAAATCCACAGGATAGTAATCAGAAGTAATCATAGAAACTGTCCACTGGATGGGCAGCCTGGATGGCTCACCATGTTTAGCACCTGCCTTTGGCCCATGGTGTGAACCTGGAGACCCAGGATCGAGTCCCACGTCAGGCTCCCTGCATGGAGCCTGCTTCTCCCTCTGTCTGTGTCTCTGCCTCTCTCTCTCTCTCTCTGTGAGTGTGTGTGTGTGTATCTCATGAATGAATAAATAAAATCTTAAAAAAAAAATAAACTATCCACTGGAGAGTAAAATTTTACAATGGAAGCATTGCATTTAAACCAGGCTTGAGCAGGTTGAAAAGGCACTAATAACTGCATGCCTATTCCTCAACTCATATGTATGGCCTCAAGGGCTCTTTATAATAAGTCTAAGGAAAGGAAAGAATTCAGTCCTAGTTTAGGAAAGGGTTGGCATGGTAAACCAGTGCTAGCCAGGACAGCGATGAAAGGAAATCTTTTCATAGGTAGAGCTGTTTATAGTAGACTTGGATGCTTGCTTCATGTGAAGAGAGAGAGGGAGATGGTCTAAGTCATACATGGATTTCTGAGTACTGGCAAATAGCTTGACTGGTTGGTGAGAAGCCTGAAAGGAAAAAATGAGTGGCAAAGAGAGGTGGAGTAATTTTATATCAACAAATCTCTTGGAGTGATTACAAAGTAAAAATCTTTCTCGAATGCTTGGTAGATAGCATCCATTACAGAGGTGGCTCTCAACATTCAGGTTCACAGTATAACTTAGGCCATGGACATGAGCTATCTTCTTTCCTTAACTACCTCAGTGTTACAATGGGGCCACAAAACTATGACCATAATAACAAGGATAAAAGTTACACACAGATCTGAAAATATAAGCTCTTCTTCAATAAAGCTGATCTAGTTATATCATTGCTAATTCCTAGTATGTCATAGATTTTTGAAGAATACAAGCTAGCTGGTGGAAAAGTGGGTTTAGGTTCCCCTTCTATGTTGTAGGAAGCAGACATTCATATATTCTGGAATAGATACGTACTCTGGACATAGGTTTATATCTTTGTCTCCTTAGCACCATCTAATATCCTGGAGAATTCCTGATCCAATTATATAGGACTGACGAAATTATGACTGACAAAATTTACTTCGAAAAAAGAACCTATTTTATCATAAAGGCAATACAATGATGGGCTCCTGATCATGAGATTCATTGGTCTTACCATATCACCCATAAACATGTGGCATAAAGAATGGTAGAGTAGCATGTTCAAGGCTTGGCTAAGGCACCAGCTTTGGGTGCCTCAATGGATGATTGAGGCATGGTATTCCAAGATATAGTGTATGCATTTAATCAGTGCTGATATTTAATTCCGCAACTTCAGTTAGAATTCATGGGTAGATTTGAGATTAGCCTCTCTCTCACTGTTACTCCCAGTATCTCACTTGTGAAAGTGTGTTTTACTTCTCTGCAACTTTAGGATTTGTTAGGCAAGAGATCTTGGGTCCTAGCAGAGGGGGCACTTCTGCCCCCTGAGTAGATGCAGTGAGTTTCACTGAACTAGAGTGTGGGACTACTAACTGGCCTAGCAGAGCTAGGTGACACAGTTTTGAAGTAAGAGAAGAGAAATAATGCACAGTGATCCAAATTTGGAGTTTGGGAAACAGAAAATGTGTTGGCAGATATTTTTTTTCCCTTGATGGGAAGATCTGAGCCACATTGGGGTTCCACATGGTCTCCTTGGAAGACATTTCTCATTATTAGACTACCAATTGTGTTTGATTGTTAAGCTGTAAACAGCTCACAAATGCACTAATTGGTATTTGCTTTCCCTCCTTCTTAGCCTACCTTCCATTTTACCCTCAATTTTGTAATCCTGAGGTTGTATATTCCAATAAAACCTTGACCCATTAGCTTTGTGCTGGGTTCTGTTTTCCAGGTAGAACATAGATCATTCCTCTTCGAAGTGAAGTAATTCAGCAGTAATCTGAATATCACCATAAACACAAACCAATAACTCAAGGAATGTTTACATTTGTGAGCCTGTTACCAAAACCCAAGTTCAGCTGCCCATTGTTAGACAAACCAATAGTAAAGAGACAGGTTTTGGTTGGAAAGGAATATGAACTTTATTCAGAGGCTGGCCACCTGGGGAGAAGGTGGGTTCTTGTCTAAAGGCTACCTCCCAGGTTTCTGCCTGGCCCAGAAATTTTAAAGGGTAAAAAGTAAAGAAGTAGGGTGGTTGTGACATTTCTTGATTATCTGCAGACTCGATGATGTCAGCTATAGGGTTATCTCAATGCTTCTAAGTTGAGCCAAAAGTTCTAGTTTCTTGATGCCAGGGGTGGAGGTGGAGGAAGGTTGTGCAAGATCTGGTTCCTTGGTACCCTGGGGTTGTGCAAGAGAATCCTGCTCTTTCTGCAAAATGGGGCAAGGTCTACAGACGTGCAAGGGGAGATCAGTAAAGTCATTTGTGTGACCTTAAAAAAGAAAAATATTTTGCTAAAAGATTTCTGGGCTAATCAGAAAGTTAAGCGGGTTTCAAACAGACTTACCGGCCTCTGTGGCTTGGGAATATTCTGGTCCTTTATTCCCCAAGGCTAGTGGGCTGCAAATCTCAAAGAAAGTAAATTAGTTCTGTTACAGATCAAGGGCCTTAAGTCAGGCAGCAAGGAGTGTATAAAACCAGCTACGGTGCTGTTACAAGACACTGTATGCAGACAGGTAAATAGAATGGAAGTAATATTTACAGAGTATTATTATATAGAGAAACTGTTTAAGTAATTTTATATTATGATGTTTTTGGTCTCATATTTTAATGTCTAATTGTGAATACATAAATAAATGAAACTATGCACCATTTGAAAAATGTCAGGGGTAATATAATTAATATAAATGTAACTAATATTTATTTTACTGTGATAGGCACTTTACTCATATTACCTTATTTGGTTTTATTTCTCTGCATAAGTAATGAGGCTCATAGAGATTAAGGGACTTATCCAAGGATACATACCTAGATTAGTGGTTAATTTAAAACTAGAATGATGTATCTTTAAACCATTCCCCCTTTGTACTTAACTTTGTTTGGGGTGGGATTATATTATCAAAGACTAGGGTAGGTCGCTAAATTTCCATGAATGAGTTGGCTAATAAACAAAATAATGAAGAGTTATAGAAAAGTTATAGAAAATTTGAAAAACAGAACTATATATGATATGGTTGGGGGAGAATGGCAATCCTAGCCAAGGGTAAACAGAGGGGACATTTGGGGAGAGCAAAAGAAAACAAGGTAGAGTAAGCAGAGTGGTATTAGGTGCAAGAGGCTGACTGCCAGCATAAATTTTGATATCAATTTGCAGCTGATTGCCAAATACATCAATGATACCTTTGGTAGAAATGAAGATAGTCAAGAAATGATACCTTTGGTCAAGAAAGGAAGATGGTCAATCTGGGGCACTTGGGTTGCTCAGTAGATTGTCTGCCTTTAGCTCAGATCATGATCCTAGAGTACCAGGTTGGAGTCCTGCATCCAGCCCCATATTGGGCTCCCCACCAGCAGGGAGTCAGATTCTCCCTCTGAACCTCTCCCCTCTCATGCTCTCTCTCTCTCAAATAATTAAATAATATATATATATATATATATATATATATATATATATATATATATATATTTTAAAGAAAGACTTTACATCTGTTAAAGTAGGAAAGGTTTTACAAGACTCACTGATTTTGAAGTAATAAGGCATAATATATGGGAACTATTTAGCAAGAAGCTAGAAATATAAGTTCATGAAAAGGGAAGTTTTGGACAGATAGGATCTGGGGTCCTAACTGGTAGACAAAGATCTTTTATAGTTTGGTCAACACTGCTGATTTAAGGAAAAAGGAAGAAAAGGAGATATTCATGAAACAGAGAAAGCAAGCAAAATAAAACTTTAAGGACAGTTGAATTAATACACTGAAAAATATAGAAAGTTGAAAGAGAATGAAAACAGAACAAACCCATAGATTTGCTATGAGTGTCCTTAAAGAGTACTTTCAGTCAAGTGGTGGGTATAGAAGCTTCATAAAGGCCTAACAGTGAATTTAGTGCTAGCAGAAGCAGAACACTATTTAGAGAACTACAGTGCTAGAGAAAGAATTCAATACCATGGTTTTACAATACTTTTTTTTTTTTTAAAGATAAGACCCATTTACTCGACTATATCTTTAATAATTATCTCAAACCTGGAAAAACTTAGGTGTTTAATATAGTTGTTTTGTTTTGTTTTGTTTTGTTTTGTTTTAGAATAAATACTTGTTTGGAGCCTCTTGGAAAGCAGAGGGAGGAGCCTCTTGAGAATACAATCATAAGAAGAGAATTCAAATGAAGATAAGGAAAAAACAGAAGCAAATGAGATCATTAAAAAAAAAAAAAAGCTTCCTATAAGAGGGATAGTGATCATTTTAACCAAAACTTAAAAAAATGAACTTGTCCATATTTTAAAATGAATCTCTGGGGGCATCCAAGGCGCTCAGTTGGTTTGGCCTTGGCTCTTGATTTCCTCTATGTCTGGTCTCAGGGTGGTGGGATCAGAGCCCTTGCTGGGCTCTGAGCTCTGTGTTGAGTCAGCTTGTTCTCCCTACTCCGATTGTGCACTCTCTCTTTCTAAAATATATAAACAAATAAATAGAATCTTTATAAATAAATAAATAATAAATAAAATTAATCTTTTGACTTAGTCCTGAGATTTCATTACTGGACACATGTAGAATTCCAAAAGATGGAGAGTAAATAAAAATGAAAGTACACAGACCAACAAAGAAATAAAATGAAAAGAGCAGCCATAATCTAAGAAACACAATATTAGATAAAATACAGATTACAATATTTGACTGAACCCTAGTGGGTTTGTATCAAAGATTATGATATTATTTCTTAAGTTTTTATTCACATTTAAAGGAATGTTCACTACTTTCTGTGATGAGCACCAGGTGTTGTACGGAAGTGATGAATCAGTATATTGTATACCTGGAACTAATACTACACTGTATATTAACTAACTGGAATTTAAATAAAATCTTGAAAAAAAAAACAATGCTTAATGTATGCCCTATATATTTAAGGAGAAATACTGAAAGTTATCAGGAACTACCATGTTTTGTTTAGTTTTTATAAAAGAAATATAATCGCTATATTGTATATATAAGTGAGATTTTTTATTTTGAAAGTGATCACTAAAAATAGACTCGATAAAAGATTTATGAGAATAATTTTATATTCATTATTTCATGAGAAAAATTAATTAATTATAGAGGTAGAAACTTTGCTGAAGTTGAGAAATATGAAAGTACAAGAATCCCTTACAAAGTTACCTTGTTTAAATTTTATGAGTTAGGCAGAGATGAAATGATCATTATAAAGATTCTCACCTTGAGAATGATAGAATCTGGATATTAGAAGAAATGTACATGGATTTCACCTAGATTCTTACTGTGCAAACCCTTCTTCAGTCTCCTGATAAGTCTCCAACATTCCTTATCCCTCCCATCAAAAGGAACTTTCTACCAGTTGAAGGAGGTGACACGGAATTTACAAAAATCTTTACACTGAATGCAGATAATTTCCCATGCATCTTACTCCTACTGCTCCTGGTACCATATGAGGACAGAACTCCATACGATATTAAGTTACTCACAGTTTACACATATGCTCCCAATAACTCTAAAAAGTCGAAACTTTTTTGGCCATCCATGTTCATCTTTTGTGGAAACTCAGGCACAGAGTAAAATAGTCTAAGTTTACACAACTTGTGTGTGTGGTTGGGAAAGGCTTCACAAGGTTTTCATTCTGGCTTCAGGATTCACATTTAATCACTAAGTCATGTTGTCTCTCTGCAAGGCTTGAATAAAATACTGCTGAACTACATTGGATTTGTACCAATTATCATAATACAATTTCTTTAATTTTGGGGGAAAGGTTTACCACCAATAGTTCATAGTTCATCTGTTCTCTATGATCACTCACTCCCATAGCTATTAGTTTCTGAAATAATGGAATGCCTTACTAAGAATACCTAAAAAAAATAAAACTGACTACCTCATGGATATCCAGAAAAGGAAATTGAGAGAACAATTAAAATTATTTTTCTTATATTCTTCCTATGTTGAGTAAATTCATTTTTTCCCTACCTCTAAACCCCATAAAACACATAAAAACAATTATCTGGGTTGGTTCAGATTCAAGTTTGTATAATGTTCATCAGAAGTCTCCAAGTAATGATCTTGCCTATTGCCACAGAATGTGAATATAATCTAAAATTGAATTTTCAAGTATGGTGTGCAGACCATGTGCTTACCAATGGTAACAATGTTGATAATATGGCAGTACTGTTTGATTTTCATAAATTTTAATCACTATCCTTTAATTTTTAATTCAGTTTTTAGAATCATCTGTGAAGGAGAGAACACCATGCACTGCAACTAGGGGGTGATCCTTCTTCTGTTTATGTTCTAAACTGGCCAAATCCTGGGACTGGTTACATATCATTTGTAGTTATTAATATTGAAAATTGAACATGGTGATTTCTATTTACCATTTATTTAAAAGCATTTATTGATTATAGACTCTGTGATAGGACTTTATGTTAAAAAGTAATAAGCCCATGATTTCAATTGGCCCAGCACAATAAAAGTCTCAGATTCCTATGATTAATTCTGTCATTTGAGATGTTTGCAACTATGATGAACTTGGGATTTCATACTTTGTATTTTTAAGATACTGAATATATTATTCAATACTAAACTTGATGAGGTGGATGGTATGATTACTCCTTTTAAGTAGGTCAGAAAAGTGAGTCACAATAAGATTTCTTGTCTTGAACAGTTTTTGGAGACTGCTTATATTAAAAATCTGGGGCTCCTAGGTGGCTCAGTCAGTTAAGCTCTGACTCTTGATATCAGCTGAGGTCATGATTTCAGGGTCATAGGATTGAGCCCTGCATGGGGCTCAGCATTCAATGTGGAGTCTACTTGAGATTCTTTCCCTCTGCCCCTCCTCTAGCTTTTGCTCTCTCTCTGTCTCAAATAAATAAATAAATAAATAAATAAATAAATAAAATCTTTAACAACAACAACAACAACAACAAAATCTAGGCAGCATCCTTGCAAAGACCACGTTCTTAATCAAATGCTAGTTACCTATTTGTTAAAATAATCACTGATAAATGATTGGGAGTAGAATACTAGAATAAGTTAAGTCAATGTTTTACAAATTTACACTATCACAGCAACCCAGAAGATCATTTAACATGATTGCCACACTAATTAACTGATGCCCCTAGATTAACCCTGGACACCAAAATCTCCCAAGGAACTTAAATGACTGGCAGACAAGAATCTTGATCAGCAAAGTGGTCTCACATAGTGAATTTTTAATAGGTAAATATACTATGTGTTTTCTTAGCTCTTAACATCCCATAAGAACAGTCATTTATTAAGCAGTCACCAAGGTTCCACAGGATTCACTTAATAAGTATATGACAAGACTGGACATTTTAATTACAGAAATGAGACTATTTCTGTGACTCAAGATTCCTGGGGGAAATTTTATTAGCTAAAAGTCATGAGAAGAATCATGGTACCTGTTTTTTATTTTATTCAGTGGGGTAGGAAAAGGGAGACTCACAAAGTACACTGACAGGGACATTGTAAGGAAAATCTCTATGTTTTTATTGTCTCTTCACGACCAAATTGATCAATGTATGGGGGGGTATTTTTAAATAAATATGTAGGAAAAAAGAATATGTAGGAAAATAGGGTTACAATGAAACACTTAAAAGTAATCATCTTATAATGATGATATTTTGAGTGATCTCCTTTTTATTATTTTTGCTTAGTTTTAGATTCTCTAAATTTTCTGGAATTAATAATTTTTAATATTGAGAAAAAATTATAATCTTTGAACTGTAATTGTTTAGCCTTTATCATGGATACAAAACCCTTTTAAACTTTCTTTTTTTTTAAATTTTATTTTATTTTATTTATGATAAGCACACAGTGAGAGAGAGAGAGAGGCAGAGACACAGGCAGAGGGAGAAGCAGGCTCCATGCACTGGGAGCCTGATGTGGGATTCGATCCCGGGTCTCCAGGATCGCGCCCTGGGCCAAAGGCAGGCGCCAAACCGCTGCGCCACCCAGGGATCCCCAAAACCCTTTTAAATATGGTTTAGTTCTTATTCACTTATTCTCTTTGCTACTGAAATTGAATGCTAACAAAAGAGGTAAAATTTCTATCCTGATTTTCATACATGGTACTTCATTTGTAGTGAAAATTTTTTGATTGTAGTTTTTTTTAAGATTTATTTATTTATTCATGAGAGACACAGAGAGAGAAAGGCAGAGACACAGGCAGAGGGAGAAGCAGGCCCCATGCAGGGAGCCTAATGTGGGACTCAATCCCGGGACTCCAGGATCATGCCCTGGGTCGAAGGCAGGCGCTAAACTGCTGAGCCACCCAGGGATCCCTTGATTGTAGTTGTTACACATGATTTGAACATCTTGCTCCATCTTATCAAGTTTACATAAATAATATAACTCTTGATGGACTATATATATATATATATAATATGTATTTAATATATGTATTTCATATTTACATATGTATTTCATATTTAGTTTAAGGCAGGCACTAAAAGACTGAGCCACCCAGGGATCCAATATTTGACCTTTTAAAGTATTAAATAAATGTATCATTTTCACAGATTCACAATGACTCCCTAAGCTACAAGTAGGTCTTCTATGCTGGCAATTAAAATACCATGGGCAGTGTTGCCACTGGCATTGCAAGTTTCCAAAATGGCAAACATCTATGGTAATGTTCTAAACAGGAGATAATTACATTATTTCTTCTATTACATGGTAATTGTATTCTTCAAAAAAAAAAATCCCTGGAAATATTTAATTCATATAAAATACTAAAAATATTTTATGTTTATATGTAAATTTTACTCTTAGATTCAAATAATTCTGAGTAGCTAATCTACTTACATTAATGCTTGGTTAGACATTTGAAAGTCATGGGTGGAAATAGACAATTCTACATTTTGGACAACTAACAGTGTTTCGGGAATATTAGTTACAGTGTAAATACAGATTTTCTGGGAAAAATTAGACAGGATAGAGAAAGTGGCTATAACCAGCAACATGCTGATTTGATGAAATAGAAACTGTAAAGAATATTTGGGGGCCTTGTAAGGAGTTGGGGCTTTATACTGCAGGGAATGGAAAACCGATTCACAGAATTCCCAGCTTTTTACATAGAAATATTATATTAGCAGGATATAGGATAAATTACAATAAAGCAAAGTGAGGAAAATTTTGAAGGGATTTCAGAATAAGAAGTGAGGTCTCAGTTTGAGATGTGATTTGTAAATAATTATTGAAGCCATAGACCATGGAAGTACTCAGTGAATATATATTAGTAAAAGAAGAGTAAAAAGACTGGAACCCTCGGGGTGAAGGGCAGAGGGATGGTGAGAGTAGCCAAGAAAAAACACTGAGAAACATTTTCAGAAAATAAGGAGAAAGAAGTTAAAGCTTAAAATGTAATTATCAGTATTTAGTGTTGTTGTTTAAGTTTGATTATGGTGAAGAAATGGTGTATGAGAAGTGTTGACATAGAATTTGTTCCTTGGGCAGTTCTCTTTTTCTTTCTGCGGTATGATTCAACATTTCAGTCAATTCTATAAATAGAGAAGTATAACAATTACATAGGTTATTTATTCCCTAAATTTGGTATGGGAAGAATTTGAGAAAAAAATATTTCACTAAGATAAAAAAAATTCTTTGTTGACAAATAAAATGTAATATATACAATTCATGAGTTATTACATGTTTCAACAAGTATAACTTGTATAATTACACAATGTTGAAAAACAATGCATATTCGTTACACCAGCTGATTTAGGCATCAATTTCCAAAGTCATAGGGGATATTGGTTTAAATTATTCTTGTTTCCATTGACAAATAAAGGCTGAACAATATGATAAGTGAATTCCTATTTATCAATATTTCTTCCAAATTGGTCATATAATGTAAAATTGATTACAGTATTTTGCCTATAATTTTTCAGTATTAAAATAGATATTTGTATTTTTTAGACTATATTTTCTCTACACATTCAAAATATTACTTAAAATAACTAACAATACATTAATGTACTTGCATGATACAAATTGCTAAAAGTACTCATTCTATTTATGGTAAATCCTGGCTCCTAAATATGGCTTCAATTAAACTATGACAACTAATTATTTACTTACATTATATATAATATTATATAACTATATAATAGAATGATATATTAGAAGGGTGGATATTTCACTGGATGTTTAAGAGAGAGAAAAGAAAAAAAGAAAAGAAAGGAATAAAACTGCAAGTTAGATGCTTACTTATATTTTAGCTCAGAATCTTAACTGTTAATTTATGGCAGAACTTGTGCAGAATAAGCATACTTTGAGAATTTATTCAAAAATGAATCTACATCCACATAAATAATGTTTCTGGAGTGAAAATATAACACAGTTGTAAAATATTTCACATAATATTATTCCAAAGAATTTTCTTTCAAAATTACAATATAAGGGAGGTTAAACAGCAAATACCTCCAGTAAAGAAAAGAAAGGTAAAAAATATATAAAAAATTATATCATTATTAAAGCAGAACATATATTTAGACTTGGCAGTCTTTATTGTTGGAGGGAGTTTAAAAAAAAAAAAAAAACCTTATCTTTAGGTCCAGATGTTTTCTCATTACTATCGAAATATTTTCCCAATAGTTTATCAAATATCAATGATATAAATTATAAAAATGTTCCTATTCATTCCATGAATGACATTGCATGTCTTGGAAATAATTTCTAGAATTTTTAATGGAATAAAAGTTTCTATATTTTAAGACACAACTATATAATGAAGATGAAACACACAATTGCATTATAAAGCACTCTGAGTTTATGAAAAGCATTTTATGAAGCTTGTAAAAACAATGTATTAAATCCAGAAATGATCAGTAATTAATGTGTTACTATATTAATTTTATCCATTGCTATTGTTCTTATTTTCTGTTCTTTTCTTTTCTTTTTGCAAGCCTCATATGAGGTATTGAGTCAACTGTGAAGTCTTTCTTATGTTCCTCAGTCGAGAGTCCCCTAGCTTTGCGGTCTCCAAATAGTGTGGCCAATCCTACTGCACAGAAAACTTTTTCTCCTAGAAAAAATGTTCATATTTAACATTGCCTCACCATCTGTAACAAGGTATCTCAACGGCAAAGCTCTTAAAGTATATTTACTGAACTATTTTGGCCTCCAAAACTTAAAAGGATTTCATAAATTTCCAACGTTTGCAAGCCACATACTGAATGGCCAATGTACCACAGATAAAGAATTTCATTCTAAGTTAAAAATATGAAAACATCTCTCAGCAGGGAATACGGTGGTAAAGTAGGAGGACTTCATCCCACAAACATAACTATATAACATTCAAATCATCCAAAATACCCCAGAAATCAAATAGAAGACTAGCAGAACAAACTCCACAACTTAAGGTAGAGAAGAGGACACACTGAAGATGGTAAGAAATGTGAAATTCTCTTCAAATCCATTGAAGAGAAATGGATAGTGGCTGCTGTGACGGGGAAGGAGCCTAGTTCATGGAGAAGAGTAAGATTAAAACTAGCTCACAGAAAAGCTAAATACGGAAAGTGAATCCCCATCTCAGTTGGCTTGGAAAGCAAGAAGGGCCAAATTTATGAGTTTTTGCAACGAGTGGGGCTTAAAGCCTGGAGTGCTTAAGGTTAGCAGGCGAGTCTTGGGTAGTGCCCAGAGGCATTGGGGTTGCTTTCTGATAGAATGCAGGGCAAACATCCTGCTGACATATAGCACAGAAACAGTGATCTGAAGAGTGCCTG
Source organism: Canis lupus familiaris (assembly GCF_011100685.1). Classification (NCBI taxonomy): domain Eukaryota; kingdom Metazoa; phylum Chordata; class Mammalia; order Carnivora; family Canidae; genus Canis; species Canis lupus. The sequence goes on from NC_049243.1 coordinate 24,456,270, forward strand.
GGGCACATGGTAGGGATGTATTTGCTCATCTCGAAACATGTTTCAGGCAGCACTCACAGAGTGGACCATCTAGGAACAAAGAAACTGGCAGGAGCCATTTCCCTCCCCTCCTGCATAGCATAAACATAGAACCAACTGCAGGAACCTAACCTGCCTATACCAAGCCCCTCCTCTACCCCCCACCCTCCTTCTCTGGAAACACTGCCCTTCCTAGTCATGATGGCTTCAGTCCCAGCAAAGCTGGCCCCCTCCACCAAAGGACCAGCCCAAATCTCTACTCATACCACATCTTCCAACCAGAGTTTTGTTACACCTCGATACTGGCAGCAGTAGTGACAGGTCTTATTTCACAAGCAGACCAAAGCACACATAGTTAAAATGTGCCACATTCAGGTAAGGGACCAAACACTGCCCACAACAGGCAAAGTGAGCCTCTGCAGATGACTGGCCTGAAAGATAAACCAGAACACAAGAGCAGAGCACATACAGCATATAGTAGATACATTCCCTGAAGCACCAAGGCCTGGGGAGAAGGGGACAATGCACTTCAGGGCACTACAGGACCTTTCTTCATAAGGTCATTAGTGTCAAAAACAGGAGACCTAGATAACTTTCCTAACACAGAGAAGCAGGCACAGAGACTTAGACAAAATGAGAAGACAGAGGAATTTGTCCCAAATGAAAGAACAGCAAGATCACAGCCAGAGATTTATGTGTAACAGATACAAGTAGCATGTCTGATAGAGAATTTAAAGTAATGATCATAAAAAAATAAAAAATAAAGTAATGATCATAAAGATATTCACTGGTTTTGAGAACAGAGTGAAAGACATGAGTGAGACCATTAACACAGAAATAAAGAATAACTTAGTAGAGATAAAAAGCTCAATAAACAAAATGAGAAACAAGATTGATGGAATGAATAACAGCCTGGAAGAAGTAAAAGAACAAATTAATGACCCAGAAGACAGAGTAATAGAAGGTAATCACCTGAACAAAAAAGAAAAAAAAAAAAAAGAATCATGCAAAATGAGAATAGAGAGTGACTGCATCGAATGTAATAATATTTGAATTATTGGAGTCCTAGAAGAGGAGAGAGAAAAGGGGGTAGAAAATTTGTTTCTGGGGAGGAGCAAGATGTTGGAAGAGTAGGGTCCCCAAATCACCTGTCTCCACCAAACTACCTAGAAAACCTTCAAATTATCCTGAAAATCTATGAATTCGGCCTGAGATTTAAAGAGAGACCAGCTGGAACGCTACAGTGAGAAGAGTTCGCGCATCTATCAAGGTAGGAAGACGGGGAAAAAGAAGTAAAGAAACAAAAGGCCTCCGAGGGGGAGGGGCCCGCGAGGAGCCGGGCTGAGGCCGGGGCGAGTGTCCCCAGGACAGGAGAGCCCCGTCCCGGAGGAGCAGGAGCTGCACCGACCTTCCCGGGGGAAAGGGGCTCTCGGGGAGCTGGAGCAGGACCCAGGGGGGCGGGGATGCCCTCGGGCTCCCGGGGACAGTAACTGCGCGCCCAGGAGAGTGCGCCGAGTCCCTAAGGGCTGTAGCGCGCACGGCGGGACCCGGCGGGACCCGGAGCAGCTGGAGGGGCTCGGGCGGCGGCTCCGCGGAGGGGGCTGCGCGGCCCCGGGAGCAGCTGGGAGGGGCTCGGGCAGAGGAAGAGGCTCCGTGCGGAGGGGGCTGCGCGGTTCCAGGAGCAGCTCGGGGGGCTCGGGCGGCGGCTCCGCGGAGGGGGTTGCGCGGCCCGGGAGCGCGAATCCAACAGCGCAGGCTCCGGAGCACAGGGCGCCGGGACACAGCCCAGGATCCCGCCTCCCCCGGGACAGGCAGAGGCCGGGAGGGCCCAGGACAGCGAGGACGCTCCTGCCCCAGCTGAGCAGATCAGCGGCCCCGCCCCGGAGCCTCCAGGCCCTGCAGACGGAGTTCCTGCCGGAGCTGAATCCAGGTTTCCAGAGCTGCCCCGCCACTGGGGCTGTTCCTCCTGCGGCCTCACGGGGTAAACAACCCCCACCGAGCCCTGCACCAGGCAGGGGCACAGCAGCTCCCCCAACTGCTAACACCTGAAAATCAGCACAACAGGCCCCTCCCCCAGAACACCAGCTAGACGGACAACTCCCAGGAGAAGCCAAGGGACTTAAAGTACACAGAATCAGAAGATACTCCCCGGTGGTTCTTTTTTTGTTTGTTTTTGTTTTTGTTTTGTTTTGCTTTTTGATTTGTTTTGCTTTTTGATTTGTTTCCTTCCCCCACCCTCTTTTTTTCTCCTTTTTCTTTCTCTTTTTCTTCTTTTTTTTTTTCGTTTTTTTTTCTTTTTCTTCCCTTTTTTTTTTCTCTTTCTCTTTTCTTTCCTTCTTTCTCTCCTCTCTTTTTCTCTTTTTCCCAATACAACTTGCTTTTGGCCACTCTGCACTGAGCAAAATGACTAGAAGGAAAACCTCACCTCAAAAGAAAGAATCAGAAACAGTCCTCTCTCCCACAGAGTTACAAAATCTGGATTACAATTCAATGTCAGAAAGCCAATTCAGAAGCACTATTATACAGCTACTGGTGGCTCTAGAAAAAAGTATAAAGGACTCAAGAGACTTCATGACTGCAGAATTTAGAGCTAATCAGGCAGAAATTAAAAATCAATTGAATGAGATGCAATCCAAACTAGAAGTCCTAACGACGAGGGTTAACGAGGTGGAAGAACGAGTGAGTGACCTAGAAGACAAGTTGATAGCAAAGAGGGAAACTGAGGAAAAAAGAGACAAACAATTAAAAGACCATGAAGATAGATTAAGGGAAATAAACGACAGCCTGAGGAAGAAAAACCTACGTTTAATTGGGGTTCCCGAGGGCGCCGAAAGGGACAGAGGGCCAGAATATGTATTTGAACAAATTCTAGCTGAAAACTTTCCTAATCTGGGAAGGGAAACAGGCATTCAGATCCAGGAAATAGAGAGATCCCCCCCTAAAATCAATAAAAACCGTTCAACACCTCGACATTTAATAGTGAAGCTTGCAAATTCCAAAGATAAAGAGAAGATCCTTAAAGCAGCAAGAGACAAGAAATCCCTGACTTTTATGGGGAGGAGTATTAGGGTAACAGCAGACCTCTCCACAGAGACCTGGCAGGCCAGAAAGGGCTGGCAGGATATATTCAGGGTCCTAAATGAAAAGAACATGCAACCAAGAATACTTTATCCAGCAAGGCTCTCATTCAAAATGGAAGGAGAGATAAAGAGCTTCCAAGACAGGCAGCAACTAAAAGAATATGTGACCTCCAAACCAGCTCTGCAAGAAATTTTAAGGGGGCCTCTTAAAATTCCCCTTTAAGAAGAAGTTCAGTGGAACAGTCCACAAAAACAAAGACTGAATAGATATCATGATGACACTAAACTCATATCTCTCAATAGTAACTCTGAATGTGAACGGGCTTAAAGACCCCATCAAAAGGCGCAGGGTTTCAGACTGGATAAAAAAGCAGGACCCATCTATTTGCTGTCTACAAGAGACTCATTTTAGACAGAAGGACACCTACAGCCTGAAAATAAAAGGTTGGAGAACCATTTACCATTCGAATGGTCCTCAAAAGAAAGCAGGGGTAGCCATCCTTATATCAGATAAACTAAAATTTACCCCAAAGACTGTAGTGAGAGATGAAGAGGGACACTATATCATACTTCAAGGATCTATTCAACAAGAGGACTTAACAATCCTCAATATATATGCTCCGAATGTGGGAGCTGCCAAATATATAAATCAATTATTAACCAAAGTGAAGAAATACTTAGATAATAATACACTTATACTTGGTGACTTCAATCTAGCTCTTTCTATACTCGATAGGTCTTCTAAGCAAAACATCTCCAAAGAAACGAGAGCTTTAAATGATACACTGGACCAGATGGATTTCACAGATATCTACAGAACTTTACATCCAAACTCAACTGAATACACATTCTTCTCAAGCGCACATGGAACTTTCTCCAGAATAGACCACATATTGGGTCACAAATCGGGTCTGAACCGATACCAAAAGATTGGGATTGTCCCCTGCATATTCTCGGACCATAATGCCTTGAAATTAGAACTAAATCACAACAAGAAGTTTGGAAGGACCTCAAACACATGGAGGTTAAGGACCATCCTGCTAAAAGATAAAAGGGTCAACCAGGAAATTAAGGAAGAATTAAAAAGATTCATGGAAACTAATGAGAATGAAGATACAACCGTTCAAAATCTTTGGGATGCAGCAAAAGCAGTCCTAAGGGGGAAATACATCGCAATACAAGCATCCTTTCAAAAACTGGAAAGAACTCAAATACAAAAGCTAACCTTACACATAAAGGAGCTAGAGAAAAAACAGCAAATAGATCCTACACCCAAGAGAAGAAGGGAGCTAATAAAGATTCGAGCAGAACTCAACGAAATCGAGACCAGAAGAACTGTGGAACAGATCAACAGAACCAGGAGTTGGTTCTTTGAAAGAATTAATAAGATAGATAAACCATTAGCCAGCCTTATTAAAAAGAAGAGAGAGAAGACTCAAATTAATAAAATCATGAATGAGAAAGGAGAGATCACTACCAACACCAAGGAAATACAAACGATTTTAAAAACATATTATGAACAGCTATACGCCAATAAATTAGGCAATCTAGAAGAAATGGACGCATTCCTGGAAAGCCACAAACTACCAAAACTGGAACAGGAAGAAATAGAAAACCTGAACAGGCCAATAACCAGGGAGGAAATTGAAGCAGTCATCAAAAACCTCCCAAGACACAAGAGTCCAGGGCCAGATGGCTTCCCAGGAGAATTTTATCAAACGTTTAAAGAAGAAATCATACCTATTCTCCTAAAGCTGTTTGGAAAGATAGAAAGAGATGGAGTACTTCCAAATTCGTTCTATGAAGCGAGCATCACCTTAATTCCAAAGCCAGACAAAGACCCCGCCAAAAAGGAGAATTACAGACCAATATCCCTGATGAACATGGATGCAAAAATTCTCAACAAGATACTGGCCAATAGGATCCAATAGTACATTAAGAAAATTATTCACCATGACCAAGTAGGATTTATCCCTGGGACACAAGGCTGGTTCAACACCCGTAAAACAATCAATGTGATTCATCATATCAGCAAGAGAAAAACCAAGAACCATATGATCCTCTCATTGGATGCAGAGAAAGCATTTGACAAAATACAGCATCCATTCCTGATCAAAACTCTTCAGAGTGTAGGGATAGAGGGAACATTCCTCGACATCTTAAAAGCCATCTATGAAAAGCCCACAGCAAATATCATTCTCAATGGGGAAGCACTGGGAGCCTTTCCCCTAAGATCAGGAACAAGACAGGGATGTCCACTCTCACCACTGCTATTCAACATAGTACTGGAAGTCCTAGCCTCAGCAATCAGACAACAAAAAGACATTAAAGGCATTCAAATTGGCAAAGAAGAAGTCAAACTCTCCCTCTTCGCCGATGACATGATACTCTACATAGAAAACCCAAAAGTTTCCACCCCAAGATTGCTAGAACTCATACAGCAATTCGGTAGCGTGGCAGGATACAAAATCAATGCCCAGAAGTCAGTGGCATTTCTATACACTAACAATGAGACTGAAGAAAGAGAAATTAAGGAGTCAATCCCATTTACAATTGCACCCAAAAGCATAAGATACCTAGGAATAAACCTCACCAAAGATGTAAAGGATCTATACCCTCAAAACTATAGAACACTTCTGAAAGAAATTGAGGAAGACACAAAGAGATGGAAAAATATTCCATGCTCATGGATTGGCAGAATTAATATTGTGAAAATGTCAATGTTACCCAGGGCAATATACACGTTTAATGCAATCCCTATCAAAATACCATGGACTTTCTTCAGAGAGTTAGAACAAATTATTTTAAGATTTGTGTGGAATCAGAAAAGACCCCGAATAGCCAGGGGAATTTTAAAAAAGAAAACCATATCTGGGGGCATCACAATGCCAGATTTCAGGTTGTACTACAAAGCTGTGGTCATCAAGACAGTGTGGTACTGGCACAAAAACTAACACATAGATCAGTGGAACAGAATAGAGAATCCAGAAGTGGACCCTGAACTTTATGGGCAACTAATATTCGATAAAGGAGGAAAGACTATCCATTGGAAGAAAGACAGTCTCTTCAATAAATGGTGCTGGGAAAATTGGACATCCACATGCAGAAGAATGAAACTAGATCACTCTCTTTCACCATACACAAAGATAAACTCAAAATGGATGAAAGATCTAAATGTGAGACAAGATTCCATCAAAATCCTAGAGAAGAACACAGGCAACACCCTTTTTGAACTCGGCCATAGTAACTTCTTGCAAGATACATCCACGAAGGCAAAAGAAACAAAAGCAAAAATGAACTATTGGGACTTCATCAAGATAAGAAGCTTTTGCACAGCAAAGGATACAGTCAACAAAACTCAAAGACAACCTACAGAATGGGAGAAGATATTTGCAAATGACATATCAGATAAAGGGCTAGTTTCCAAGATCTATAAAGAACTTATTAAACTCAACACCAAAGAAACAAACAATCCAATCATGAAATGGGCAAAAGACATGAACAGAAATCTCACAGAGGAAGACATAGACATGGCCAACATGCATATGAGAAAATGCTCTGCATCACTTGCCATCAGGGAAATACAAATCAAAACTACAATGAGATACCACCTCACACCAGTGAGAATGGGGAAAATTAACAAGGCAGGAAACAACAAATGTTGGAGAGGATGTGGAGAAAAGGGAACCCTCTTACACTGTTGGTGGGAATGTGAACTGGTGCAGCCACTCTGGAAAACTGTGTGGAGGTTCCTCAAACAGTTAAAAATATACCTGCCCTACGACCCAGCAATTGCACTGTTGGGGATTTACCCCAAAGATACAAATGCAATGAAACGCCGGGACACCTGCACCCCGATGTTTCTAGCAGCAATGGCCACGATAGCCAAACTGTGGAAGGAGCCTCGGTGTCCAACGAAAGATGAATGGATAAAGAAGATGTGGTTTATGTATACAATGGAATATTACTCAGCTATTAGAAATGACAAATACCCACCATTTGCTTCAACGTGGATGGAACTGGAGGGTATTATGCTGAGTGAAGTAAGTCAGTCGGAGAAGACAAACATTATATGTTCTCATTCATTTGGGGAATATAAATAATAGTGAAAGGGAAAATAAGGGAAGGGAGAAGAAATGTGTGGGAAATATCAGAAAGGGAGACAGAACGTAAAGACTGCTAACTCTGGGAAACGAACTAGGGGCGGTAGAAGGGGAGGAGGGCGGGGGGTGGGAGTGAATGGGTGACGGGCACTGGGTGTTATTCTGTATGTTAGTAAATTGAACACCAATAAAAAAAAATGAAAGTAAAAAAAAAAAATAAAAAAAATAAAAAAATAAAAAAAAATAAAGTGACATTACAAAGGAAAAAAAAAAGACAAAAAAAAATTTGTTTCTGTTTTTAAAGATTTTATTTATTTATTCATAAGAGACACAGAAAGAGAGAGGCAGAGACACAGGCAGAGGGTGAGGCAGGCTCCATGCAGGGAGCCTGATGTGGGACTTGATCCCGAGACTCCAGGATCATGTCCTGGGCCAAAGGCAGGCACTAAACTGCTAAGCCACCCAGGCATCCCTAGAAAATTTATTTGAAGAGATAACAGCTGAAGGCTTCCTTCATCTGAGGAAAGATATCCAGAACCAGGAGGCCCAAAGAACCCCCAACAAATTCAATAAAAGCAGAGCCACACCAACATATTATGATTAAAATGGCAAACTATAGTGATAAAGAAAGAAAATTTAAAAGCAGTGAGACAGGGGCACCTGGGTGGCTCAGTGGTTGAGTGTCTCCCTTTGGCTCTGATTGTGATCCTGTGGTCCTGGGATCAAGTCCTGAATCAGGCTCCCTGTGGGAGCCTGCTTCTCCCTCTGCCTATGTCTCTGCCTCTCTCTCTGTGTCTCTCATGAATAAATAAATAAAATCTTAAAAAAATAAAATAAAATAAAAGCAGCGAGACAAAAGAAGACAGTTACATGTAAAGGAAACTCCCATAAAGGCTATCAGGGTTGTTTTGTTTTATTTTGTTTTTTAGCAGAATCTTTCAAAGCCAGAAGAGAGTGGCATGATATATTCAAAGTGCTGAATGGGAAAAATCTGCAGTCAAGATACTTTATCCAGTAATAGAAGGAGAAATAAAGAGTTTCCCAGACAAACAGAAAGGAGTTTATGACCATTAAACCATTCCTGCAAGAAATATTAAAGGGTCTCTTTGAGTAGAAAGGAAAGAACAAAAGTTACAGTATGAAGGTAGGAAAGAAAAAGTAGTAAAAAAATGAATATTTCTGTAAAATATCAATCAAGGAACTCACAAAATAAAAGGATGTAAAATATAACACCATATACCTAAAACGTGGGAAGAAGAAGAAAGAATGATTTCAAAATTAAGTGGCCATCAATTTAATATAGACTGCTCTATGCAGAAAATGTTATACAAACCTAATGATAACCACAAATCAAAAACCACTAATAAGTATACAAAAAGTAAAGAGAAAGGAATCCAAATATATCACTAAAGAAAACCAGCAAACCACAAAAGAGGGAAAAACAATAAAGGATCAGAGAAAATCTTTAGAAACAACCACAGAACAGGTAATAAAATGACAATAAAGACATATCTAGCAAGAACTACTTTGAATGTAAATGGACTAAACACTCCAATCAAAAGACCTAGGGAGACAGAATGGATAAAAACAAACAAACAAACAAAACAAACAAACAAAAAACAAGCCCCAGCTATATGCTGCCTACAAGAGACTAATTTTAGACCTTTTTTTTTTTTGAAGATTTTATTTATTTATTCATGAGACAGAGAGAGAGAGAGAGAGGCAGAGACACAAGCAGAGGGAGAAGCAGGTTCCATGCAGGGAGCCTGATATGGGACTCAATCCCAGGTCTCCAGGATCAGGCCCTGGGCTGAAGGCGGTGCTAAACCGCTGAGCCACCCGGGCTGCCCTAAAATAGATTTTAAAGCAAAGATTGGAACAAGAGACAAAGAAGGGCATTGTATAGTAATAAAAGGGATAATCCAACAAGCAGATATAACAATTGTAAATATCATGCACCCAACATGGGAGCATTCAAATACATAGCAAACGTAAAGAAACTAAAGTTAAAAAAATATAAAGGAACTAAAAAGTTTGGAGTATAATTTGGTCATGTTCTCTCTCTTTCTATATAGGTATATATTCACTCACACACCTAACTAAACTCAGGCATACAGATGTATGTATATGCACAAACACATGTATACACAAAACCATTTTTCTGTTATATATAGTTTTCTACATCCTAGGTATCTTTTGATGTCAATAAATTATCCTTCTATCACATAGTGGTAGCAGCATAGCACTATATTTTACTTCACGTGTGAGGCTTATAGATAGTTTAGGTAGTCATTTTCGTGATTTACTTTGCTAAGATGTCTGAAGTGTACTTTACTGCCTATCTATACTACCTGTATTTTAGTAGCACTGATTTCTAAAATTGGGATTGATTTTCTGTGGGGCACAGCATACCTCATATTTTAATCAGTATGGCCAAATTGCTTCCAGAATTTACCTTTTTTTAAAAGATTTTACTTATTCACTTGAGAGAGAGAGAATGAGTGGCGGTGAAAGGTATATGGAAAGGGAGAAGCAGACTCCTCGCTGAGTGGGTAGCCCAGTGTGGCAAGGACCTGGAAAGGACTGAGGACCTGGAAATCATGACCTGAACTGGAGGCAGATGCTTAAGCATCTGAGCCACACAGGCACCTCTAGAATTTACATTGTGAAGAACCATGATTGAAATACTGAATTTTACTTCACCTTCCCAATAATGACTATTATTAGACTTACTTTTTATTGATTTAGTTTTGATAACCTTATAGGAGGAAAGAAAAATAGCATGTTTTGCTCTAATTCTCATTTATTTAATTAGCACTACATTTTAGTACTACGGCTTCCTGGGTTCTTGTGTTTTGCCACTTTTTTTTTTTAAGATTTTATTTATTCAAGAGAGACACAGAGACAGAAGCAGAGACATAGGCAGAGGGAGAAGCAGGCTCCCACAGGGATCCCAATGTGGGACTCAATCCTGGGACCCCAGGATCATGCCCTGAGACAAAGGCAAACGCTCAACCACGGAGCCACCCCCTCATTCTATTTTGCCACATTTTTAATTGGTTGACTTGTTTATTAAACAATAACTTGTAAATTTGGTTTATATTATTAAGAGTAATCTTTTTTTTTTATTACATGTTTTAAGTATTTTCTCCCAAATGCCACTTGTATTTTGTATCAGCATGGGTTTTTGTATGCAGTATATTTTTTAACTGGCCATAAAATTGAATTCTGCATGAGGAAGAAACAAAGTAAATGACTTGTTTATTTATTTGTTTACTTTCCTTGCTTTGCTGGCACTTCAGAAAAAGATATCTTTATATAGTCAGTTTATGTCAGCTAATTGCAGATGTTTTTGATAACTGGACTCCTTACATGAAACCACAAATCTAATATAGTTTAGAGTCAACCACAACAATACAATGTAATTAAAGGTCAGGCTCAACTGGACTTAGTGTCTAATCTCATCAGGTGCTTTCTGCCTCTGTCACATTTCTGAAATCCTCTTTTCTAAGAGTCTAAATGCAGCCATCTCCTAAAGAGATTATTGCGGTGGCCTATAGCAATTCTCCCGTCTAGGGTATCCTTCCTCCAATCAATTAACTATATTCTCCTCTCTCTCTCATCTCTGTGAGACACCATTTGTAGAATTTTCATACCTAAAAGCTTTCAAAGTCTCCCATTCAATTATAGGAGAAATATTCAAGTTGTTTATTATGATGACAAAGTCCCTTCAGAGTTAATCAGCCACTAATTTTCCAGTTTTTTATTTGACACTATTTCTCACATGTTCCATAATCAAACATACAAACTATTCACAATTCTGAGCAATATTTTGTACCTCTATGAATTTTGGAAATACAATTTCTATGTCTTAGAAGTATGTGTCTGAACTATAAAACTGGAAGAAATGGCCACTTGTCTTACACCATTGTGGGTTAAGTTGGCATTTTGCCTGAGGAGTAACAGGTATCAAAGGGTTGGCTATTCTCCTTTTCAATTTTACTGTCAATAAAAAGAGCTCTGAAAAAGAAAAAAAGAAAAGAAAAGAAAAGAAAAGAAAAGAAAGAAAAGAAAAGAAAAGAAAAGAAAAGAAAAGAAAAGAAAAGAAAAAAGAAAAGAAAAGAAAAGAAAAGAAAAGAAAAGAAAAGAAGAAAAGAAAAAAGAAAAGAAAAAAGAAAAGAAAAGAAAAGAAAAGAAAAGAAAAGAAAAGAAAGAAAAAGAGAGGAGAAGAGAAGAGAAGAGAAGAAAGAGAAGAGAAGAGAAGAGAAGAGAAGAGAAGAGAAGAGAAGAGAAGAGAAGAGAAGAGAAGAGAAGAGAAGAGAAGAGTTCTGGATCTTCATGTTATATTTATGTCATATTTATGTCCTTCATTTATTTGTAGAGTCTGTGCTTGTTATAGATGATGATGATGATGATGATGATGATAGTGATGATGATAGTTAGTATCGAATGGAAACATTTGTATCTGGTATGTAGGACTGACTGTCCAGAACAGATGCTGCCAATTTTCCCTAACTGATTTCCTCTTTTTTTTTTTTTTTTTAATATGGAACACTTCATGAATTTGCATGTCATCCTTGCACAGGGGCCATGTTAATCTTCTCTTTATTATTTCAATTTTACTACATGTGCTGCCCACGTAAGCACTGATTCCTCTTTTCTACCTGACATAGTTTGAATTTTGTCCATGGACTTTAAACTTGTTGATTATATTATTGATTTGTGGGGTTTTTTTTCAGCTGTGAAGTTGCTTAAGATAAATAAGAAATGCATACTAGGTACATTAGGGACACCAATTTTCTGTACAAATAGATGAAATCTAATCACACAGCAAGGGCTCTGTAAGAAGGTCTCACAATAAGTTCAGAAGAGTGTCCTGAGACTTCAACTCAGTCTAGTAAGCAAGTCAAGGCAACTTGAAGCAACCTTCAGAACCTGCTGTCCAAAACAGTGTTCCCAGATATTTCTGTTCTCTTTTTGGTCCTGCTTCATCCTTAAGTTTAAGTTATAATTGGTCCAAAAAAAAAAAAAGTTGAATATGTTTCTTTTAGTTCTGCTTCTTCCAGTATTTTAATTTAACTGATAGAACATAAATGAGGTGCCCTCATTTTTCTTATGGCCTAGCCATGTCCTTTCATATCTCCAAATATCTCCAAAGTAGAATCCACTTTTTGCACACAACCCACCTGCTTGTATAATCATATAAACTAAGGAGATATATGTCAAATTGGTGATTCCCTTTTACATTGGACCTAATTTTTACTTGATTTGGCAGTTTTTCTTCAGAATTTAAATAATTCACTGGTTCAAATGCAGATGAATTTTCTTCTTTATTCCATGTTTTTCCATTCATTATGGAGTTATGAATGGAAAGGAGTTATGAAAACAGTGCTTACTGTCTTTACCAGAATTCCCATTCATTTAAAATGTATGTGAGCTTGCCTATCTCTAAATTTTGGAAGACAATTAGTGAATCCTAAGTTAACTCCACTGTAACAGAAAACTAAGAAAGTAAATAAATGTTTAAAGACATAAAACATTAATTCGTCTGTAGTTTACAGTGTTATTTTAACAGATATTCAGGCAGAACCCAATGAATCGATATAATGAAAGTGACAATCCTGATTAATATCACCATGAAGGACTAGGAAACATTGTTTCACACACATAAGAAAGTAAATGAGTAAAAAAAATTAAGAACGCTAAGTTGATGAGTAATATAATAGGCATAAGTGGATTTTCTTGGGTATTTGTGTTTGTTTAGGCATGTTCTTAGAAAATATTAGATTTTGATATACATTTATGACTTTCTTGAGCTCTTTATTTTGTGGAGATATACATACAGATAGGAGAAACAGACTCCATGCAGGGAGCCCGAAGTGGAACTCAATCCCGGGACTCTGGGATCATGCCCTGAGCAGAAGGCAGACACTCAACCACTGAGCCACCCAGGCGTCCCTGTTCATTGAATTTTTCATTCACAAATGTTCTTTGGAGAAAAAGAGAGAGGTCAGCAAACATTAACTGTTTGTCCACATATTATCTCTGACATAAAACCCCTCACAAACATTAATTCTCCTCTGTATGCATTCATAAAGTAAAGGTTGCACATGAAATAAACAGGAACATTAAATATACAAATACATAAGCAGTCATAAATGTTAAACCTATCCCATTTTAGCATATTCATAAGTCTATTTCTGCATAACAATTAATGCCTCATGCTGCTTCAGCACCAACTTGGCAGATAATGAGACTCCTGTATATGAAAATGTAAATGATTTTACTGACCAAGTAACAAGGGACATATATTTATTTTTCATAAAACAACCTTGCCAGTAGGGTAGCAATTGCAAAAATTTTCTTTGGAATAAATTAAAAACCTCTTTCCTCAGTAAAAAGAAACATTACTGAACACCTTACTAGAAATCTGATAAGATAAATTTATCTATTAATACAGATATAATCCTATAATCCCTATCCGTCAATGTGAGTACCATAATAGGGTTTCTGTTTAGTGGATCTCAATCTTGCAAAAGCAATGTTTTAGGTGTTTCAAATGAGCATTTGCTACATAAATGTTAGTGTATATGGACTGAGAATTGGTATAACTGAATTAATTCAGGCTTATAATTATATCTGAAACTATTTCAAAGTATTCCAAATCCATGTAACAGATCTCTCTTAAAGTTCTGTCCTCACTATCTGTTGAAACTTGGTCACATTTCAAACTCAGTGTGAAGATAGCCTCCATGTCCTAACCCTGTTCCTGTTCTTTCTTTTTCTCAAATACTGTTTGGGTTTTATTCCCCCTTTTTCCCCATTCATCGGCTTACTCAATTATTCATTAGTTTGTCCAATCATTCCATCAAAACAATATTTTTTCAAGTTTTAGGTGAGGTATACTAGTAGCCTCTAACTTTTTAAAAAATAATTAATTTCTTATGGAGATTAGGAATTAATAATACACATAAAAATGTAGTAAGTTCTACAACTGATAAAAGGTCAGTTTACAGGAAAGCATAGGAAAAGTTTTTGGGGTGATTAGGAGATATGTAATGGAACATTTTACTTAAATTATATTTTAAGGTTTAAAATTAAATTGAAATTTTGAGAATACATACAGGAAAAGTGAAAAGTTTAGGTTAGGAGAATAGTGCATAAGGACACAGCAATGAAATATCATGGAGTGGTATAGAGCTACAAGTATTGAATATGGCAGAGTAGCAGAAAGGCACAAGGAAATCTGGTAATGTGACTGGAAAAGAAAGTAGGCACTAGATTATAAAATTACTGTATGCTTACAGTTTACACTTATAACTGGGGAAATCATTAACGAATATTTAGCTGCCAATAGATTTAATCACATTTGGATTTAAGGAAATTAACCATGTAACTAAAGAAAAGTAAATAATAAAATGCTATTTTATCTCCGCTGAAAACTATGATTTAATACAATTTTTATAAAGCTTGAGAATGGGGCACCTTGCTGGCTCAGTCAGCTAAGCATGTACCTATGGTTCAGGTCATGATCTCCAGGTCCTGGGATTGAGGCCCATGTGGGGCTCCATGCTCATAGGGGACTCTACTTTTCCCTCTTCCCCACACCCTGCATGTGCTCTCTGTCTCTCTCTCTCTCTCTCAAATAAATAAATAAGTAAAATCTTTAAAAAAAAATAAAGCCCAAGAACAGGCAAAACTGAACACTGCATATTTAGGGATATATATATATATGTGTGTGTGTGTGGTAAATATATTACAAAAAACATATGTATTTAAAACACAAAATTCCTACTATCCTCAAAGAATAGTGTTTACCTTTGAGGGAATAATAGGTAGAAAGGATTTCATTGAGTGCACAGGTAGCAGTGTGCTTAAGAAGTTTGAGATTTAAGTTAGGTACCACTATCATGGACGGTTATTCGAATATCACACTTTATCACATTAATATATATTCTAAGTTTCATATTTTATAAAACAAACTGCTTAAAATGAATGAACATTTACAAATAAAATGATATGTGAAAATATTAAAAAATGGATTACAAATATTACATTATAAAATATTTTTAAATGAATTACATGGGGAGAAAAAGAATTAAAGCTAATTCAATATCTCAGGTAAGAACAGATGAGAGATTTGCCAGAAAAGTGAACTCTAGGCAAAGAAGTAGAAAGAAGTAGAGTTCAGTCAATGGTAAGAAAGAAAGGAAATCAGTAATGAAGAATGCCTGAAAATTCAAGGTCTGAGACACTCTAAAGAAGAAAGTGTTCATGAGTGTTTAACACCGCAGAAAAACTGGCATAGAAAAGTACAACTGGATTTGTAAACTGTAGGACCACTGGTCAATTTGGCCACAGCTTTTCTAGCCTTAGTGGAGATTGAATTCATACTGCAATAGGGGCTTAAGAACCTCTACTCTGGAATTGCTTGGGGGTGGTGATCTGGTTTGGAGGGTAGGTGCTAGAGTTCTTGTGTTGACATTGTGATTATAGGAAAACTTCAAATTTTAAATATCAACTACAGATCAAAAATTTATATTGTTAAAATACTTTTAATAACACATATTTCTTTTTTAAGTACAAATTTTTGAATAGAATCATCACCATCATCATCATTGTTAGTATTATTATATTGCTCTTTGAGGTGATTTTAGGAAGTGTTGATGGGAAAGGAATTACTCTTATGGCACTAAGATAGTTGAGGAAGAATCAGGACATAAGAAGGAGAGTTAGGGAGAGACAATATAAGGCAATGGCTTAAATTATGGACTTTGAAGCTAGTTCCCTAATTTGAATTCTGGCTCCATGTACTCATGAATAAGTACAGTTCAGTTAGTTAATTAACTTTTCTTTGCCTCAGTTTCTTTGACCATAAAGATACTACCTATATCATAGCATTGTGAGGATTAAAATAGTTAATATGTAATAGAATATTGTCTGGCTTATAGTAATCTATTCTAATTATTATTATTTTAGTGAAGTTGTGAAGACACTGTAATTGCTTGTCCTTTCTGCTCTCTATATAGCTAAGAAATATTATGCAACACTTGTAAGTAAGATACATGGATGACTGTATATCATTTTAATGTCATATTGGAACATGAAAGTCACCATTGAAGAATTATTTAATTTGCTAAGAGAATATACATTTGTTTGATTTGCCATTTCTATTGATTAGAGCTTAAGCTCTGTGAAATTACTTATTAACTTGCAGAATAATGACAGTTGCAAATAATTTCTGCCTAGTGGGAAAGAGAAACAATAATGTTTAAAATTTACTTCTTTGTAGGTCATTAACCAGCTTTGTCTTTAACTTTGCAAGTTCATTTCAGGATGCTTATTCTTAGTGACTTTAATCTCTTTAAACTACTTTACCATCCTGCTGATGCGCATTTGTGAGAAAAATTACATGGTATGTGCTCAATGTACATTTGTGTGATTCATGATTTTTACTCATTATTTCTTGTTTGTATTAGCATCGTGCTCTTACTTTGGAAAATGTATGCCCATTTGTTTATAAGTCACTTTTACCTACTTTCCCATCTTGTATAGTAGCAGTAAGCCAGTATAAAATAAGGTTCAATAAGAAATGTAGTGGTGTTGAAAGCAGGCAATCCTTATCTGGATATGGAAATATTACGATAATATTTAGAGAACTTATTTCTTATATCTTAGGAAAAGTCAAGCTGCCCCAATTACTCAGGTAACTATTGCTTCTATATTTTGTTCCAATATGTGAAGGCCTGCAGGACATAGCATGCCCTAAAGCTTCGACATCTTTCTATAGCATGCTCCCCTCTTTACGCCTTTTGAAACATTGAAGGGCTCCCATTTTTTTTCTGTCAAGGTCAAAAGACTTATCACTAGGATTTTGTTTAATACGGGCATGCAGCAAGCTTTCTTTCTCTTTTTATGTAAGGTATTTCGGAATGATTATACCAGATGAAACCCAGATCAAATAAACCTACTCAATCTCTTTCTGAACTTCTTTTGTGGACAGCCTGCTCTCCGTTAGACAGTATGTCTTGAGTTAATGGGTATACGGTGAAGAGAAAGAATGAGTAACAGGTGGGTAGAGGATAAACAAACATTCCTTAATTCCAAGTACCCTGAAAAATCCCTCACATGTAATCTTCACCAAACGTGATCTTCCTTCATTATTTAAAGGCCTTAGTGCCAACTAAGTTGAGTCATCTCCTTCTCATAATTAATTATTTCAGTAACCTTGAGATTATACTTGGGAGTGAATGGTGATGGAGAAGTGAAAACAGAGAAAAATGTTTTGGTTAGATTGCGTCAGTGCAAAAAAAAAAAAAGACAATTTATAAAAGAAGGTATTTAACAGGAAAAAATTCTAATAATAATAGGGGAGAACTGAGATTAAGAAGTGAAAGAATAAGTCTTGAATAGTTGGAGCAACATCTGCTCTTCTAAGATTAGAAGTAAACCAAGGTGTGTTGATAAAAATATAATGATGCCTTTCATTAGCCTTGCACTTTAGAATTCTTAAAGTACTTTACATAGAAGGGCCATGTTTGACATTGATTGCATCATCTCACATTATTTTACTTAAATTAAAGCCAAAATGTGTATTTTCTCCAATAATGTCTTTAAAAATCACTTTTGAAGTTATCTTCATCTTGGGATAATATATTTTTTCAATGAAATGATAAAATGATTATACTCTTACAAGTAAAACCTACGGCAGTGATACGTAGTGGTTAATACTTGTGTTCTATATTAAAATTCAATATCTACAATTCATTATTTGGGTGGCTTTGGGCGAGACATTTAATCTTGTATCTTAGTTTTCTCATCTATAAAATGAGAACAATAGTTTCACCTGTCTCATGTGAATGTTTCACTAATGCATGTAAAGCCATTTATGCTAAGCCCAGGGAAGTTCTCCGATACATAAAGAACTTTTATAAATCAACAATAAAAAGACAAATTAAAAATTAAAAATGGGCAAAAGAGCAGAAAAGGATATTTCTCCAAAGATATAAAAATATCCAATAAGTACATGAAAAGATGTTCAGTTTCACTGGGATTAGGGAAATTCAAATCCAAACCAGAAGATATCACTTCACACCCATCAGGTAATCTATAATCAAGAAGAAAGTTAATAAAAAGTTATTGGTGAGGTGCCTGGGTGGCTAAAGTGGGTAAAGTGTCTGCTTTCTGCTTACGTCATGATCTCACAGGGTCCAGGGATCCAGCCCAGTGTGGGGCTACCTGCAGAGCAGGGAGCCTGTTTCTCCCTTTCCCTCTGCTTGCTGCTTCCCCTGCTTGTGCACTCTGTATCTGTGTCAAATAAATAAAATATTTTTAAAAATTATTGGCAAGGATATAGAGAAATTGAAAACTTAGAGTCTCTTGTGGGGAATGTGAAATGGTGCAGCTGCTCTAAAAAATAATCTGGGGACACCTGAGTGGCTCAGTGGTTGAGCGTCTGCCTTTGGCTCAGGCTGTGAACTCCGACCAGGGATGGAGTCCCTCATCCGGCTCCCTGTGAAGAGTCTGCTTCGCCCTCTGTCTATGTCTCTGCTTCTCTCTGTGTCTCTCATGAATAAATCAAATCTTAAAAAACAAAAAAGAAGGAAAGAAAAAGAAAAATAATCTGGTAGGTCTTCAGAACCTTTAACAGAATTCCTATATAACACTTCATTCCTGGTTACATATAAAAAAACCCCAAAAAACAAAAAAACAAAAATATTATGTCCACACAAAAACCTGTAAACAAATGTTCATAGCAGTTACTCATAATGGCCCCGAAGTGTAAACAACTTAACTGTCCATCAACTGATAAATAGAAATATAAAATAGGGTGCTATCCACGTGATGTAATATTATCCATGTGATGTATTATTGGTAATAAAGACAAGTGAAGTACTAGCACATGCTGTAACAGGAATAAATCTTGAGAACATTATACCAAGCAAAAGAAACTAGTCTCAAAAGCCCATATATTGCACGATTCCAATAGGGGGAGGGTGACTATTAACAGACAGAGGGTTTCTTTATAAAATAATAGAAGTGTTTGAAAACTGATAATGCTGATGGAAGGACAGTTCTGTGAATATACTAAAAAGCCCTGAGTTGTACACTTTAAAATGGTGAATTGTATTTTTGGTGAATTACTACCTCAATAATGTGTTTTTATAAAGCATAAAACATTTGGAAACAGGAAAATGTTTACTCATCCGTCCAACAATTATTTGTTGATCATCTACCACTGCCAGATAATGTTCTACTTGTAGTGACACTGGGTTTTATTACTTGTAAAATGTCACTTTTCCATTGTATCTAGAAATACATTTACATTTCATGGAAATTTCAGATTTAACAAGATATTTGGAAAATCATAAGGCTGCGAGGGACCACATGGGACCAGTATGATCTCAAATAAACTACATCATCTTACAGTTAATGAGAGAGATCTCAAGTGAATTGCTCAAAGACACACAGTTTTATTAAACTATTAAAAAGCTGAGTCTTAAAATTTTCAGTGCAATTTTTATTCTTATACTTTACCTTCTTTTTGTGTGTTCTAGAAATGTTGAAATCTTACACACCTTCAGCAATTAAGATATAATGGAATTTTAAACAAGCTAGTTTAAAAATGAGGTTGTTGGCCAAAATCAAAGCAGAACTTGTGGGAACACATTCTGGACAATAAACAAGTAAAATAAAACAGTGCAATCTAGACTTTTACCCCATGTTTTAAAGAGACTTGAGAAGTTTCTAGTTTATTTACTAAAGATAGATAGATTATTTATTTATTTATTTATTTATTTATTTATTTATTTGACAGAGAGAGTGAGGAAACTCAGGAGGGGAGCAGAGGGGAGAGAGAGAGAATCCTGAAGCAGGCGCCCCTCTAATTGCAGAGCCCAACATGGGTGGGCTCAAACCAGGACTCAGATCATGAACTGAGCTAAAGTCAAAAGCCAGCTGCTTAACTTACTGAGCCATCCAGGTGCCCCAGGAAATTATCTAGTTTAGTCTATCTAATTGGAATTACTTCTTCAATATCTATGCCAAGATTTGGACCATTTTTTCCTTAAATCTCAGTGGTGTACTGTTCTTTTATAAATTATTTTAAAAATGAACTTCAAGGAAAAATTGAGTTTCAAGGAATGTCAAAAACACTAAGAATTATTAATTAAAATTTTAGGTTATAATATTTAATGTATATAATATGCATATTATACAAATATACCATATTATACAATATGTACCATATTTGTACAAAATCTTATTATTAGTCACAGTGTAGATTAACACAATAATAGCAACTAAAACTAGTATTTGAAGGGAATTACATATCTTTCAAATCTAATTTTGATATATATTATATATAATTTGATATATATTATCTTGGCTTTTAAAAATAAGGCAAAAGGCATTATAGATTACTATATATTTTTTCTTCTTTGGTCAATAAGATAAAGCTATTTTCCACTAATATTTTATATTGGAGAGTTAATGGTTGGCTTATGTTATTCTGTTCACTCAAGCTGATTCTTGGAGTTGGTAAGTTTTTCATCTATTGATCTGTCAGAAAAGTGGACCTGGGACCTGAGGCTCCACTGACTCGTATCTCTGTAGTCCAGGCTGCCAAAAGACACATTTACTATGAGAAGTTTATAGATATTGATGTTGTTTATATTAAGTTATGTTTACTATCCAGTTTTATTTGTACTAAGTTGGAATACATTACTCATATTTCTGGCTTCTTGAAGTAAAATAAAGCAATAATTCTCAGGGCATTTTAAGACTTCAAAAGTAAAAGACAAGAGTGTCAATTTACTGTGATGAATTTCAAGTGAGTTCATCCAACTGTTCACTTTTTATTCTAAATGATCTAGTAAAATAATATTCTTTCCTAAGTCAAATGATGTTTCAGCCTGCTGACAGCTAAACCATCACAAACCACTAAAGGCTTTTTACTTGTGGAAGCATGACATACAAATACACACCATATCACTGGTTACTTAAAAACCAAGCTTTAGAGTCTTTGAGAAAAGTTGGAATTTCAAGTTTTCGATATTTAATAACATCCTTCCCCATAATCTTGCTGAATAATTGAGAAAATGCACTTGCCAAAGAGGAAGGAGTATATTATTGTATCCTTACAGTGGTATCTATCAGAACATATGACAAACCTTATTAAGAAGATGATGTCCTAATTGTTGTCCATATTTTATTTATGCTTTTTCTAGTTCTGTATCAAATTTATAAAAGTTTAAAATGTAAAACTTAATATGATAATGATGATCATAATATAAGTATATATGAGTATGATCTGTGGAAAATGTGGATTTACAAGACAATGTAAATTATGGTTATAGAGTTTACTGCTTAAAAATATAACCTTTCATCTGAATTAATATATGCAATGTTCATACATATGTCTATTTGTGCATGTAAATTTATGCAGATATGTCTTAATCATTGACTATATAATAAAACCTAATTTTAACATCATCAATTTTCTTCTAGTTAAATTGCAATATATTCATTTGAAAAGTATCTTCTTGTACATTTTATGTTATCCTCTGTCTCCTTGTCATTTAGTTATCCCAATTTTTCCTATTCATTACCAGAAGTAAAAATAGAAAACTATAATTGATAATCAGCTTATTTTCCTTTCAAATAAAACTGGAGAAGAAACTGAATTCCATCTCTACCCATATATTTGGAAAACTCTTCATGTTCTTTTAACTTTAGATCCCATTAAAATATAAATTGCCCTTAAAAAATGCTTAGAATAGGATAATATCTGTTTGGAAACTTTATTCAGTCTCCCAATACATCTGCTTAGATTTAGTATTGACGAAATAGTCTATTTTGCTTTAAAAGTCTACTCTTCATTATTTACAAGAATACTTTTTCACCATTTGTAAATTATATGACATCATTAAAATATCTTTTTTTTTATGTTGCTCAAATGAATACTACCTCATATATAAAAAGAGCAAAGAATAGTTATAAGTGGTTATTGGGATAAAGCGCACCACCTAAAGTCTAGGGTTTATTGAACATAGTAAAGTCAGGATCTGAATCCCATTCTTCTGATCTTTCTGATTTCTGCTTACTATTATCCAGCAACTTTTAATGATGGTGTGCTGTTTTAAATATTTTGCAATCATATATGAAAATAGGATACATTTGCCCTACTATTAATTTTTCTGTTTGTGCTCTTTGTGTTGGACAAAATACTTTGTATTTATTCTACATATTTATTCCTTGATAGCCTGATGACCTTAAATAAAAAATGATTTTATTTTATTTTTTTATTAATTTTTTGGGGGGGTAGATTGTGAGCAGAGAGGAGGAACAGAGGGAGACAGGGAGGAAGAGAATCTTCAGCAGCCCAGAGCATGATGCAGAGCTCAGTCTCATGACCTTGAGATCATGACCTATACCAAAATCAAGAATCAGATAGTTAACTGGCTGAGATATCCAGGTGACCCCAAATTGACTTTAAATAAGAGTAAGTTTCATTTGAAATATTAAAAAATATTGGAGTGGCTCTGTTGGTTGAGCATATGACTCTTGGTTTCAGCTCAGATTATAATCTCAGGGTGAGAGGCAGCCCTAAGTGGGCTATCAGCAGGGAGTCTATTTGAGGAATCTCTCTCTACCTCTCCCCCTTCTGCTCCTCCTCTTGCTCACATGTTCCCTCTCTCTCTTAATAAAAATAAACATCTTTAAAAACTAAGAAATACTAAAAAATATTAAATATAAATCTTGATTATGAAATGAGTCTATTAAAAACTTAAAAATATACACACAGCATATATGGAATCTTTGTTACCTGTTGAACAGTTTTGAAATAACTGATTAAAAGAAACTGATAAACTTTAAAGATCATGATAGCACCCTGTATGTATGTATTTACAACTATATTTTAATATAGAGGTATGAAAAGTAAAATTGAGCCCAATATAAATATTTTTAATTATTGTGGGATAGGGATAATATATTTCACTCCAAATTATTAATATTCATTAGATTTCACATAAGTCAATAAAAATTTATAACAGCATATTAAAATATTAATCTTTGAAATTCTTTATTCATTTTTTCTTTCTTTCAAATATCATATTCATGTACCTAAAATGAAAAAGATGTGATATGCCTGGCTGGCTCTTTTGGTAGAGTATGCAACTCTTGATCTTGGGGTTCTAATTTCAACACCCATATTGGATATAGAGATTACTTAAAAATAAAATCTTTAGGAAAATTTTAAAAAGTGATAATGTTGCTATATATTAAGAACTAAGAATACAGAAATGAACAAGTAGATGCAATTTATTACCTTGTGAAATATATAATCTAGCTCTGTGCACAGTATTTTTCAAAGATTTGTTTATTTATTTATATTCGAGAGAGAGAGAGAGCACAAGAAGGGGAGCAGCAGCAGGAGAGGGAGAAGCAGGCTCCCCCCTGAGCAGTGAGCAGGATGCCAGGCTCTATCCCAGGACCCTGGGATCATGACCTGAGCCAAAGGTAGATCATTAACAGACACAGCCACCCAGATGCCACTGGCTCTGTACATAGTTACATCTTCAGAGTAACTTGGGGTCTTGGGGGAACACCTAATACTCTATTAGAAGTTATTTTTTCCTGGAATTCTGTCTGGTTGTATAATACATTTCTTTTTTTTTAATAAGAATTTTTTTAAATTTTTATTTATTTATGATAGTCACACACAGAGAGAGAGAGAGGGGGGCAGAGACATAGGCAGAGGGAGAAGCAGGCTCCATGCACCGGGAGCCTGACGTGGGATTTGATCCCGGGTCTCCAGGATCACGCCCTGGCCAAAGGCAGGTGCTAAACCGCTGTGCCACCCAGGGTTCCCATGTATAATACATTTCTTAAAGCATTCCTTTAAGGAAATGATCTGCCCCATCTGAACTCTGCCCTACCTACAAAGAGCAGACTGACTTTACCCTCCAGCAAAGATAGATGTATCATGTTTCTTATGAACTATAATCAATCCCTCTACCTTTTATTCTTCTTTTAAAAATTGTTAAAGATCTTTATGCACAAGTATAGTCCTTAACTGAAAACTGAACAATAAAAGAAAAATCTAAAAGAGAAGCATAAAAAGAAATTAGTTTCATAATATGGGATTCATTACCTCACTAGAAAATATAAATATTTTATATCAGTTCATGAAGTGCAAATTACTTTTCAAAGATTGTATTTATTTATATGAGAGAGAGAGAGAGATAGCACTAGCAGGGGCAGAGC
Source organism: Canis lupus familiaris (assembly GCF_011100685.1). Taxonomy (NCBI): domain Eukaryota; kingdom Metazoa; phylum Chordata; class Mammalia; order Carnivora; family Canidae; genus Canis; species Canis lupus. Next base: position 24,480,739 of record NC_049243.1, read on the forward strand.
AGAGGAGGAGGGAAGAGAAGCAGATGCCCACTGCGTGGGGAGCCTGAAGTAGTGATTGATCCCAGGACTCAAAGATAATGATCTGAGCCGAAGTCAGATGCTTAACCAACTGAGCCACACAGATGCCCCAGGGGTGCAAATTATTATAATAAAATGAAACTTTCATTGGCATAAAAAATTAGAATCTGTTTTCACTTGACCGAAAGCATGTTATTGATTTCATTTGTTGAAGAACTGTACTTTGTAAATTGGAAAGGGTTCTGTAGCCAAAAAGTTTCTGGCTTTCCTTTCTTCTGACATCAGATAAGAAGCCCTATTAATACTGTTCTAATAATATAGTAATATTACTTATTACAGAAGGGAATTCTATAGATTAAGTGGTTGAAACAATTAAATATTTGGGAACTACTCACAAATTATGAAAATCTTTTTGATGTGTGTTTATAGGATATTTTGTAACATTAATTCCTTCTTGATACTTTGTTAGTTCTGTTGCTATAGCATCAATTCAAGACAATAGCAATTACAGAAATATTTATATCTACTAGACAATAAAGAAAGCCTAATAACACTTTTAATAGTAGATTCTGTTTGTGTTGTGATTTTATACAGCTATATGCTATATCTCTGTGTTTTAGAAATAGCTCAGTAAAAGAAATGAAGATAAAATTAAAATATTCAAATGAAGCCATCTTTAAAATGAACAGAATACTTTTCCAGTAGATGAATATTATTATTCTCTTCAACATCATCAACATCAAGAAAACGGAAGGATACGTTTCTTAAAATAAAATGCTCTTCAGTTTGGATATAAAAACCTAAAAAGGAAACATTTGAAGAGCATCTGAATAGAAGAAATGGACTGTATCTAAAATGGACCCTTAAAAAGCTTATAATTTTCATTGCATACTCTGTGATTATGCTTAATTAGTCTTTGAAACTGTCATAAGTGCATATTTAAATGTGGTTATTTTATGAGCCCTAACAATTACAGAGCTCTGTGTAGTCAAACTGCAATCGCATGAGTGAATAATTATGTGTTATAGTATTACTATTTATTATTCATCTCTATCGGTTTATTCAGTGTAATGCTAATATCCTGTTTGCACATGACACTAAACACAAAAGTCAGTTTTTTAAAATCCCATTCAAATCAACTTAGTCTTAGCCAGCAGACTAGAATTGTACCAATGACTGTGAGTTAGAAACAGATGACTGACTGTAAGGACTCGTAAGCTTAATTTAGTGACAGGGGAAGTAAAGAAAAACAAAAACATGTGAAAAAAAAAAGAAAAAACAAAACAAAAACAATAGGATGTTCCTTTCTATGGAGGCTTCCACATGCTTCCTTCCTGCTTGTGATCATCCAGCTTTGGTGTCCTTCAAGCCACTCATTGTATTCAAGCTTCATTTCTTTCATTTACAAAGAAATGCAGAAAATCAAATTTTGCTTTTTTTTAACTTGACAATTGTATACTAACTTAAACTCATTAACCACATCACTGTAGGTATATAAGATACTGAAAAGTAGTAACAGGAAGGAATGAATTATCATAAGAGAAGATAACATTCAACACAATTTTTTTTCTAATTATCACATAATAGTGCTGTGAAAACTATAAATGAAGGGAACCTTGTTTTAATGACTTAGAAAAGCAAAGCAATTAAATTCTGTGTATTCTCCCAAAGCAAACTCTAATTTATGGGTGATTGGAAGGGTTATTAGTAAAGATAGAAAAGAGCATGCTGCTAGCTAGGAACCATAAGAAATGTCAGATATTCCAAAACTATGTACAGAAATCATATGAAGTTTTCTTTTTCTCCGGCATTGCTATAATGGCTCTGAAGGACAAGTGAATGATGTATAGGATTTTTAGGGTACCAGGCTAACAGCGTAGCTACTCTCACCTGGATGTGGGGAGGCTTTCTGCTCCAGTTCTGAGACCTTCACCTTTCAAAGCTACTGATTGAGCATGGGAGCCTCTGATTAGTCCTACTGCCAAGCTTCTGCCTCTAGCATAAACATCGTGAAATGCTGCACGCCATGCTGGTAGCTGGGCAGAAATGAGAGTGAACTGAACAGGGAAATGAAAACAAAACAAAATAAAAACAAAAACTGAGGAGCAAAATATTCATGGAGTTCTGTGCTCTCATCTATGTTTTAGGTTTATAAAATCCATTTGTCTGAAGTAATGCATGTTTTGAAGTGTCCTGGACATCAGAAATCTGATTTGGTATAATAGATAAAATGTAATCACTGTATAATCATAAGCATAATAGATAGAACACCTGATTTTTAGTAAGACAGCACTAGGCTTAAATCCTCATTCCATCATGTTCTTGTTATTGTTCTTCAGTAAATTATTGAACATCTCTGAGTCTTAGTTTTATCATTTTTAGAATGGGTATTATGCATACGTTGTTGGAGTTTTGAAAGGATTAATTTAAATAAGTATGTTTGATACCTAGAACAATGCCTGATATATACTATATACACTTAGCTTGTATACCTCTACCACCAGTAGTGAAAAGCATTGCTATTAAACACAATGGCAGAAGTTAGAGTTACCTCAGTTTCCCTTTTCCTTTCTTATTCACCCAAAATACATATAGACCTCTAGTGAAGTGCCAACCTTTATTCTGGATCTCTCTTCTTGCCTCCTCTTCATGGCAGTTCAACAACTAGTCTTTAAATTAAATCTTGGTTTTTATTTGCTCAAAAACTTTCAAAGATACAACAATATACTCAATATAAAAACCTGAATCCTTAAAAAATTCTCAAGAACTTTGGAAAATTGGCTCTGCTTAAATCTCTAGTCTTATCATCCACCTCTCTTCCTTTCTGCCCCACTATCCCATCACACTTGAATTCCCTAAACAGAATAAGCTCCTTCCCACCTCAGATCATTGGCTCATTATGAACATTCCTTCCCTAAACAGAATAAGCTCCTTCCCACCTCAGATCATTGGCTCATTATGAACATTCCTTAGCCAACTCATCATCTGATGAATTCTGACTCATCCTTTACAACTCAGTGTAAAGCATTCCTTGTTAAAGAGGTTTTCTCTATTTTACTCTTCCATAGCATCATTGTATTGTCCTTTATAGCAGTTGCCATATAAATACATATATGCAAATATATATGCATATATATAATTGTCATCTATAATAATGATTTTTTTGCATCCAACATATTCATCTTTATTCCAAGGACAATCTGTCTATTTTGATCACCATTGTATTTCCAGTACCACCTACTATAGTTCCTGGTACAGAGTATTCAACAGTCACTCACTCTTTTGCTCATTCACTCAACAATAAATGCTATGCACTTAAGGTATAGAAGTTTAAAGAAATGCTACCAACAAGCTACCACAGTAATGGTAGAGGAGAAATCAACAAAACAATAACAAAATCAAAAATATAAACCCAGAAACTAATAAGTATTCTAAAGGATATAAAACAGTGTAAAAGTATACACTTTTGGAAGCAGTACCACTTTATATAGAATACTCAGAGATGAGGGATTCCCAGGTGATTCAGTCATTTAAGCACCCAACTCTTGATTTCAGCTCAGGTCATGATCTTAGGGTCATGAAATCAGGCCTGTGGCCTGAGTTGGGCTCTATGCTCAGCAAGGCATCTGCCTGCCATTCTCTCCCTCTCCCTCTGGCACTTCTGGCACTCTCTCTCTCTCTCAAATAAATAAATATTTATAAAAAAGAATATTCAGAGATGAGAACTCTGTGGAAGTTGACATCTGAGCAGACATCTGATTGAGGCAGAAGAGAAAGGGATATAACTATTTGGTCGTAGAGTGTTTCTGGCAGAGGGAAAAAAGAGCAAACACAAAGGTCATTAGATAAGATGCATGGTGTAGTCAAAAAGCAGTAAGATATATGTGACCAGAACTATGTGAATAGAGAAAATAATGATAAGAAATGAGATTTAAAAGAAACTTAGAAGAAACCATGTGCAGTCTTCTAGAATCGCTGAATTCGTGAGTGCTGAGTGCTAAAAGTTACAACCCTAAAAGACTATCCAAAGGAAATATATGAATATATTACAATGTTCTAGATATTTCATCAGGACACAATACATTTCCACAGAGAATAAGTATTCTTTCATAAAGGGTTCTGCAATAGAATTGTGAAGACCAGTCACGAAGACATAAAAAGATAATTAACTATATAAGGAAGTTTATGATGATGTCACATGATCCTAAATAAAGGAATTCTAAAATTTCGAAGGAGAGAAAGAATACCATGAAAAGTTTTAAGATATTTCTTAGGCATGGATGAACTAAAATTAGAAGCCAAGGGGTTATTTAGAATTAGATACTGGAGATTCCAGACAAGAGAAATATCATGAGTGAAGTATAAGTGAAGGGAATTCACAGCACATGCTTAGGAGAGGTGAAGGCAATTTCATTTATTTTTGAGGAAAAATTCCCAGGGAGGGGTCTAGAAGCTAAGTGTGGAAGAGTATGCATATCAAAATATCTTTAATTGGCTAAGGAATGTTCATAATGAGCCAATGATCTGAGGTGGGAAGGAGCTTATTCTGTTTAGGGAATTCAAGTATGATGGGGTAGTGGGGCAGAAAGGAAGAGAGGTGGATGATAAGACTAAAGATTTAAGCAGAGTTTTAGAATTTTCCAAATTTGGAGTGTGACTCTGCTCTTTAAAGGAAAACAAGCTAATCTATGTTCAATGTAAAAAAGATTGTAGATAGTGAATTGACAGAGTGGTGCAAGTACAGGTCAGGAACTTTATGTTAATGGTCTTGACTTTCAGTTCTATGTGAACTGTCCTCATAAGGACTCAGCAAAGGCACTCCAATCAAGAACTTCCAGAAGTCTCAGTCTACAGCAGTGAAGTAAACCTCTTTCAAAGGGTTGAGAAGTTATTTCAATTTCCCATTTTTTTCTGCTTTCAACTGCTTATGAAGTTGTATCTTGCACCTCTTCCACCTTCCATATCTTACATGGATACCTATCATTGGCAAAGTTTAACCCAGAACCAAATGGAGAGAGTATTTCTGGGAAATGCAGTTCCAGGAGTCTACAGAAAAGTCCAGATGAGCTTGGAAGGAAGTGGCAGTGATGAATAGTGGAAATGGAGAATCCAGTGGAGAAAGAAAGATCAGATGACTGAAGTAGACAACTGGACTTTACATTCATCTTCACACAAAGCAAATCAACCTTAATATCATTCTTTCATATAACATTTAATTTGACAGATTACTAAAATGAAAAACAGAATGAGGAACATTAACACACCATTTTAGACATAAATCTATTCTTACATACTTGTGAAGACAGTTGTTTTCATGCCCTAATATTATCCAGCTACAAGCACCCAAATGTCTTTCAACATCCCTTCATATGACATAATTATAGAATATTTACTATTCTTGTTAATTTCATCTTTCTATTTGTCACTCTCTAATGCTTTTAAAATATGACGTCCAAATTTAAGCATAGGTCTCATAGTGAAATCTGACTAATAATAGAGGGGAGCTATTTCCTTCAATTATTGTGTTGCTGTCTGCATATTCATGCAGCCAAAGTTTAAATTAACGTTTTAGAATTAGTTTCACATTTCTGCCTAATACTGAGCTTGCATTCAAAATTTTCCAGTATTTTGCACATGAACCACTGCCAAGTTGGGTCACCTTCCTGAATAGATTTTGGATTTATCCACACAAAATCAATAGCTGAAGCCAAATAACTGGGTGAAATTTCCAAAGGAAAGTTAGCAAGGAATATGAATAGCAGAGGCAGATAGCCAGCAAGGTAAGATGTGGACATTCAAGGTCAAATTCATATCTAAATATTTTAGCAAGGAAATTGAAAATTAGAAAAAAATGTTACTAATAAAATAAACAAATACATAATAAGAGCCAATAAAGAACTTAGCCTCAGACATACCAGGAAAACTGAAATGCTGTGCTATATTAAAACAGTTAAAAAGAAAATAAATAATAATAGATTTGCTTTCAAAGCACAAATTGAATAGATTAGATGAGGACATATGAGTGATCAAAGAAGGATCAGAAGCAAAGATGTGATGACAAATTATAACATCAGATGCAAAACACTCATTTAAAGGTGTTAGAACTGAGAGAAAATAGTGATGTAGGAAGATAACTGGCCAGTAAATTTTCTTCACTAAAATGATAAGCCATGAGCATCTGGAGAATATTGGAGCTTCATGTTTCCAAAATAACTTGAAATCACTTAAATTTCAACAGATGTGACACCACATATAATCCATTCGTAGTTTCAAAAATAAATTAAGATAGAGTTGTTTAGAATGTTGAGCATATCAAGTCTTCTCCATTTTAGTTTTAAATATATTTTACTATAGAGCATATATTTTAAAATGTCTAAAGAAAAAAATCACTATTATTGTGTGATAAATTGCAGAGCAGTCCAAGCAGCTGCACGAAAAACATCTTTATTACTAAATTAATAATTTCAAACTAGACCAGAAGGGACCATTATCCCTCTGGATATGGAAGCATATTGTTCTTTGGCTTAGCTAAGCCAGGAACTCCTAATTGTAATGAAATGTGCATAATTAAATGACTGCAGTTGGACTTTGATATTTTGGTTGATGAAGTGTTTGGTTACATTGATTTTATATGGTTCACACAATTTCAGTAGTGGTACTATACCTTGTCATGAAATATTTCAAAGGAAAAATTTGACAATAGTGTTACAAAGTATGTGTCTTCCTCCTTTTTTTGTATATTTTCATTTAATTTACTAATCAGCTTAAAGGATTAAAGAAGAAAAATTAAATAATATTGAAATTCTGTATAAGAATAACAATCAGAAGACTTATAAGTGGCTGACAGTCATTAGTGATTTGAAAAGATGTTGAATCTTAAGAGCTTTTTAATAAGTAGCAACTATAAAGCTTAATGAGATTTATCACATATAAATTCTTCCCTTGAATTGGAAAGGGAAAGTTCTATATTTTACAATTGGTTGTTTTGATGATAACAATCAAATCATTAATAATATTAATAATGAAAATAAGAAAAATGGCTAGCATTTTGCATAGAGCTTACTATAAGCTAGCAACTAGATTAAATTGCTTTTAGGATAATTATTTCTAAGGTATGAAATGTTAGGATATGAATTGTTATAACTGATTATTCTCTTCTAGAAAGGAGGCAACATGAAAAAGAAGCCCATACCACAAAGTTCACACTTTTAAAGTGCACAATTCAAATGATTTTTGCTATCTCCATAAAGTTGTTAAAATACTTATTTATATATAGAAAAAAATCAAAGAAAAAACATAAATAGGTTTAAATTATTTCAGGAGTATTTCCTGGGTGATATTAACTCAGTTTGAACCCAACATTAAAATGGTACAGAAAGTCAAAGTTATTTTTTAAAAAAGTAGATTAGTTGGTTTGTACATCTAAATATTTTCATTTGCTATAGAAGTTACCAGAAGTTCTGAAATCCATATTTACTATATAAATAAATACTTTATAGCATATACTGCAAGTATGATTTTTTTCTTCCGCATATCATATAAGCAAAGCCATACCAAACATAATGTGCTATGTTGAAAATGTATTTGTTAGCTCAGGCTGCTATAACAGGACACTGCTGACTGGGTAGCTTATGGAACGGGTTTTTTTTTCTCCCATATTCAGGAGATTGGGAAATCTAAAATGAAGGTGTAGACTGACTGGAGTCCCTGGTGAAGGCTCTCTCTTCCTGGCTTGCAGATTGTCACCTTCTCACTGTGTCCTCACAGGTGGAGAGAGAGAAAAGGCAAACTCCCTGGTATCTCTCCTTCTAGGGGCACTGATCTTATCATGAGGGACCCACCCTCAAGGCCTCATCCAAACTTAATTACAGCCAAAGCCCCATCTCCACATACATCCCATTGTGAATAAGACTTCAACATTGAATTTTGGTTGATACAACTTATTTCATAGTATAAAGGTTATAAGAAAACAGCAAAAGAAAAGCTGTGGGTTTTTTGTTTGTTTTTGTGGTACAGACCTATAGCTCTTTACTAGAAAGAAAAGGAAGAAAAACAAAGAGCAGCTGTGCAAATAGATATAAAAAAGATAAGTGTGCCAGCAGCAAATAAGAGAGGTTCATTTAAACAACTAAAATCTTAAATCATCTGTAATTGCTTTATGGTTTTGTTTACAATTTATAGGAAATGTAGATATAAGGTCCATGATGAATAAGTTTTTTTTTTTACTTTGATATTACAAATTACTAATAGAAATGTACCAAGCCTATAGAACTTATTTTAAACATAAAAATTAATTCAACACAATGACAGCAATTGTTTTAACCTCTGCTGATATAGCTCTGCCTCTGTGATTAAAATATGAAATCTCCTTACCATTGTGTAGCTGTGGGCCACCTTCATCAGCTCAATGCACCCCTGAGCATCTGCGAAAGCACGGATCCCCAGACAGTTCGATGGGTGCAAGAGCTTCATGAGGAAATGGCAGCACACTTCCACCACTTGAGGGAGCTGAAGGAGGCATGCTGCAGCAAGAAGGTTTTCAATGGTGTCTTCCTTTAATTCCAAGCAACCTAAACATTGGGTGAAGAGAATTATGAAACTCTGTTTAAAACCAATAATGGGTATCACTGTCTCACTCCAAATGTTAGGTCAATCTGCTAAAAATGACCTGAACCTAGATCCATAATCAAGATAAATATTATTCATTAAAGGCCAGCAACTCCTTTTGGCATCTTGCATTTCTTCATGTACTGTTCAAAATCCTCTAAGACGTACTAAATATGTGAGTCTACTTCAGCAGAAATGATGGTTGTTCCTTTTTTTGTGAATTAAGAAAAAAAAATAGGGACAAGCAAGTTTCACAAAACATGTCTATAGACTTAAGAGAGCAAGAGTTCATGAAGTTTCTGACAATATGTTCATGTGTATATTTATATGAAACACCTATGTGTGCATAACGAATATATATGTATTATATATATATATAATAGGTAAATTTAGATTGCTAATATTGTATTTAACTCCTTGTAGCCATGATTTTAATTTTCTATAATTTTTCTTTTTTTGTCAGTTATCTTAACCTCAAAAAATGAGCTCTTCAGTGTTTCCTCTTTTATCTAACTACTCAGGTAATTTATTAATGAGTGGTGCTATTTTCAAATGTTTGCAAATCATTCCTGTGAAGCTTCCGTACTTAATTATTTGAGGGAGGGTAGGTTTTATTTAGCAATTCAACACATCTTTAATAGCTTTATTGCCCATTCAGATTTTCTATGCATCACTCAGTACTTAGTATTTCTAAGTCACAGAAATGGCTTATTCCATCTTAGTTTTTGTGGCACAGGCTGCTACTTTTCACTGGAAATAACTTTGCTCATTTTCCTGAACACAGGGAGAGGCCACATGTTAATGTCATGACATGTCAGTGGACTATGAGTAAAAGGATGTGTGTTACTACTACACCAGGGCATTTATGATATGAGTGTACTTCATCCAATCTCTCTTTCTCTTCTACCAGCAAAGATGACATAAAACCCTGGTGGATGAAGGATGCACAAGGAGCAAGGAGCCTGAATCTACACCAAGAACTACTAGTTCCAAATAATAATAATCAATATTTAAACCAATAATACTCAAATAATAAACTCAAGTACTGAAATATATTTTAGTTTTCTTGGCTTACTAGTTCTATTGATTCTTGCAGTCCAATCTACTCTAAAGTGTGTGGTTTTAATTTTATTGTAATTAGTGTGTATCTATAATGTTTGGAAAATTTTCATACCATAGATTGTTTATTTTTGCCTTCTACCATTCTTATTTTTTAAATTAACCTATTTCTCTGGTCTATTGTCTAATCATTTCAGCAAATCAATTCTTTTGAGTTTATTAATGCATAATATAGAGTGATGGTACTGGACATGAGTTTTTTAGAAAATTACTTTTATTAAATTTACTCAGAAATTATTGGCCTTGCTAAATATGAAATTCTAGAAAAGTATTGTCTATTTTTACTGAAATGGTTCTTGCTCGTTACTTTTGCTTCTTCAATTTTCTCTTAGAGACTATTATCAAGGCCTATGTATTGGATCATATCATTCTCTCTTCCATATCTGTGATTTCATTATGTATTTTATTAACTAATTCTCTTTCCAACATATTTAACAGTGTGTTTAAACCTGATATGTTAAACTTTAAAAATGTTTCATTTTTACTTCTAGAAGTTCTCTCCATGAAAATTATTTATACTCAAATTTATATTTTCATATCTACCTTTACATTCATAGATACTTTTTTTGGTATATCTAATATGCTGTCTAACTCTGACTTACTAAAAATTTTTTTCAATATTTTATTTATTTATTCATGAAAGACACAGAAAGGCAGAGACAAAGGCAGAGGTAGAAGCAGCCTCTCTGCAGGGAGCCTGATATGGGACTTGATTCTAGGACCCCAGGATCACCACCTGAGCCAAAGGCAGACACTCAACCACCGAGCTACCCAGGCACCTGACTTACTAAAAATTTAAATAACTTAATTGTAGAAATTCTACCCATGGAAAAAAATTTTTTAAATTAAAAAAAAGATATTTTACCCATGGGAATTGCGCATTTCACAGAGTTCTTAATTAATTCATAAACATCAGTTTTTATTCCTGAGTTTTAATAATATCATTCTTTTTCTTTGATTATGTATTTATTTCATTTCTACTGTTTTATCTTTTCATAACTTTGCAACATTCAGTTTTACTATCATTACCTAAAAGTAAGTATCTGTGTTCTCTATTTAATAGCAAAATTTTGAGAATTTTAGAATCTTTCAGAGAAAATAATGTTGTTTTATTATCCTCTCTGAATATTCTAAATTTTGACTGAGGTTTGAATTATCCAAACAAGTTTTATTTATGTATTTCTTTTACCTTTTGCCTCATTAAGATATACATTGCAACCTCTAATAGTCAAAGATGGTGATCAGTCCCTAAAAAAAAAAAAAAGGATATTTTAATTCATTGCTGCACTTAGAAGACAGGCTACACCAAATTTGGAACTTGTATGTAAGACCATAGGAAAAAAAATAATTGATTAACTTTAATTATTAATATGTTATCATCTAATTGAAATTTACAAATGTATCCTTGCTAGTTGGAATATATTTTCTACTTTATAATACTGCTACAATTTTTTTCAGATTTTTCCTTTTTTCATCAGTAGTATTTTTACAAATTTTTATTTATTTATTTATTTATTCATGAGACACACAGAAAGAGAGGCAGAGACATAGGCAGAGGGAGAAGCAGGCTCCCTGCAGGAAGCCCGATGCTGGACTTGATCCCAGCACCCACGGATCATGACCTGAACGGAAGGCAGATGCTCAACCTCTTAGCCACCCAGGCATCACCCCCATCAGTAGTATTTCTATAGCATGTTAGAAAAGTTGTCTTTATAAGCAGAATGCCTTTTTTTTTTTTCCACACAAAGTTTGTATTCTGGATTTCTTTAACCTATAGTAATTTGCAGGACTACTACAATAAACATCCATATACTCTTTATGTAGCTTCACCAAGTGTTAACATTTGCCATATCTTTCTCTCTCTGTGTGTATTTATGCTATAGCTGCTGTGTTATTGGATTATTCCAAACATTATATTTCACCCTTAAATACTTCACCATCTGCTTCTAAAAACAAAGGTTCTCCTACATAGCTACAATATAACTTTTACATTTATGAAATTGATACAATAGAATTTGCTATGATGCAAATTTCCTCAAATGTCCAAATAATATGCTTTATAAATTTTATTTTTATTTATTTATTTTATTTATTTTTTAGGATTTTATTTATTTATTCATGAGAGACAGAGAGAGAGGCAGAAACACAAGCAGAGGGAGAAGTAAGCTCCCTGCAGGGAGCCCGCTGTAGGACTTGATCCCAGGACTACCAGGATCATGCCCTGAGCAGAAGGCAGACACTAACCACTGAGCAACCCAGGCAACCCTATAGATTTTATTTTTAGATTCAGGCTCTAATCAAGATTCACATTATATTTATGTGTTATGTCCCTTTATTCTCCTTTAATTTATAACTGTTCCTCAGCCATGTTGTCATTCATGACATTAATATTAGTGAAAAGTCCAGACTAGTTGTTTTTTTTATAATTCCCCAGATTGGGTTAGTCATATTATTTCCTCATGATTACATTTGGCTGAAACCTTTTCTGGCAGGGACACCATAAAGGTGATATTACACCTTTTTCAATACCTTACATGGGGAAGTTCATGATGCAAGTATGTCTCCTGGTTGATGTGTTAAGTTCGGTACCCTGTTTAAGGCAATGTCTTCTAGATTTCTTCATTTTAAAGATTTTTTTCTATTATAATTAGTAAGTAATCTGTTGGGTGAGGGATAACTTTGCTTTCAAAAATGACATTTCACTTATAACTTAACATGTTTAATAGTTAAAGAGTATTATGTTTTATTTATGAGTGTCACTGATAGAATAAGACAGCAAAGGAATCTAAAACATACTTTCAAGTATAGCAAGGGATTTAATGAAGAAAGAAAAAAGCAGGTAAAATGGAAACAATAAATTAGAAAGGAACAGTGTCTGAGAGCAAACTAAAATACTTCTTTAATATTTTAATTTATAATTAAATTTACCTAAAGTTTAGCTTTAATATAAAAGAGGGACATTGTCAATAATAAAAGTTAAAATAGTTATTTTTAAACTTACAAGATTTCAATAAATGCACAAGAATCTTATTATTCGGATATTACCAACTAGTAGAACATTGAGTATCATAGGTCAATTCAGCAGAGGAGACATTTGCCAATACTATTTTTGGAAGTGTTTATATTTCACACTATCATTCAATAATAATGCCAAACAATATATTCATCTAAAGCTGAAGGATTCACACAAGCTCAAATGATTTAAAATATGTCAGTGCAGCTATATATATTTTTTTAAGGTTTATGGATATTATAGTCAGCACCAGAATGAAGTATTCTTCATGTTATAGAAACTTGTATTTGATAGATTTTAAATGATTATATTAAATGTGTACCTATAACTTATATGAATAAAAATATGAAATATAAAGGAGGTAATATGAATACCTTAAAATCTATTGTTACTTGTAATTGATCACATGTGTAACAACTTCTGATAACATTTATATCTTTAAATTATTTTCATGATTTAAGACATTTGGAAGAATTTTACCTAAAAATTTTTAGTAAGATTGCCAAGAATATGGTTATATACTTCCTAGCATGAGTCCTGTGAAAATCAGATAAAAGAGATGAATGCAGATGGCATGGCTTTTATGGATTCCATTTTATTGTGATTTCAGAACATTGGGAGAATAACTTCCTTTAATTTTAACGAATTGTTTTCAACAGCACTTAGGCAGGAAAAAAAATCACACAGTAGCCCTCACCTACTATTTTTGAAAAGGCCTGCTTGCAAGACTTGCCCTTGACTGGTGTCTAAAATCTTAGATTTCAAAGGAGTTCCTACCATAAACTATTACAAATGGCTCACTGTATCAAAGGTGTTTGTAAAAATAATATGGCTTATACTGAACACCTGTTTTCCTTTCCATCTTGAATTTTGGTACATGCTAAGCAGAGGCTGCCTATATGATCAGCCCCCGATAAAACCCAGGGCATGGAGTCTCTAATGAATCTCCCTGGTTGGCAACAATTCACATGCTTTGTCACATCTCATTGAAGAGGACATTAAGTGTGCCCTGTGTGATTCCACTTGGAATGGAGCTTTTGGAAGTTTGTGCCTTGTTTCTATGGGACTTTACCTGTTTCCCTTCCCTGACTGTGCATTGAATCCCTTTGCCATAACAAATCATAGCCATTGGTACGACAATATGCTGAGTCCTCTGAGCCACCCAAGTAAATCACTGAACCTGGAGGCATATACTTGGGATGTCCCACCACAGCATTCTAATTAGAGTTGCTGGAGTGGTAGGTAAAGTTGAAGATATACTGTGCTTATGGACTGAAAAATATAACATTCATATCTCAATTCACCCCCAAATTAATCTACAGATTTATTATAATCATATTCAGAATTCCGGTAGACTTTTTGAAGAAATTACAGAGCTGATTCTAAAATTCATATGCAAATGCAATGAACTGGAATAACCAAAACAATTTTGAAACAGAACGAAGTGGGAGTAACAATGCTACCAGATTTTAAGAACTATTACAAGGCTACAGTAATTAAAACTGATTGGTACTTATCTAAATATGGACAGATCAATGGATAAAAATAGACTGCAGAATTAGAACTACCCATATATAAATCACTAGTTTTTGCAAAGATACTAGACATTTTGAGAAAGGATAGTCTTTGAAGAAATGGTACTGATACAGTGAGATACCCATGTGCAAAATTTGTGTTTTATTTTTAAAATTTTTATTTATAATCAATCACACAACATATATTATTGATTTCAGAGGTACCAGTCAGTGATTCCTCAGTCTTATGTAATACCCAGTGCTCAATATATCATGTGCCCTCCTAATGTCCATTACCTAGTTACCTCAACCCCTCACCCACTTCCCCTCTAGCAACCTTCAGTTTGTTTCCTTTGATTAAGAGTTTCTTATGGTTTGTCTCCCTCTCTAATTTCACCCTGTTTTATTTTTTTATTTTATTTTTTTACCCTGTTTTATTTTTTCCTCTTTTCCCCTATGATCCTCTGTTTTGTTTCTTAAATTCCACGTATGAGTGAGATCATATAATTGTCTTTCTCTGATTGACTTATTTCATTTAGTGTAATACCCTCTAGCTCTATCCACATTGTTGCAAATGGCAAGATTTCATTTTTGATGGCTAAGAAATAGATATAGCTCCCACATCTTCTTTATCCATTCATCTGTCCATGGACATCTGAGCTCTTTCTATAGTTTGGCTATTGTGGACATTGCCGCTATGAACATTAGGGTAAGTATCTTTGGGGTAAATACCCAGTAGCATGATTGTTGGGTTGTAGGGTAGCTCTATTTTTAACTTTCTGGGGAACCTCTATGCTGTTTTCCAGAGTAGCTGTACCAGCTTGCATTCCCACCAACAGTGTATGAGTGTTCCCTTTCCTCTGCATCCTTGCCAACATCTGTCATTTCCTGACTTGTTAATTTTAGCCATTTTTTACTGGTGTGAGTTGGTATCTCATTGTGGTTTTGATTTGTATTTTCCTGATGCTGAGTGATGTTGAGCATTTTATCATGTGTCTATTGGCTATTTACATGTCTTCTTTGGAGAAATGTCTATTCATATCTTCCACCTATTTTTTGACTGGATTATTTGTTCTCTAGGTGTTGAGTTTGATGAGTTCTTCATAGATTTTGGATACTAGCCCTTTATCTGATGAGACATTTGCAAATATCTTCTCCCATTCCATCAGTTGTCTTTTGGTTTTGTTAACTGTTTCCTTTGCTATGCAGAAGGTTTTTATGTTGATGAAGTCCTAATAGTTCATTTTTGTCTGTGTCTCTCCTGCCTTTGGAGATATGGTTAGCAAGAAGTTGCTGTGGCCAAGGTCAAAGAGGTTGCTGCTGTGTTCTTTAGGATTTTGATGGATTCCTGTTTCATATTTAGGTCTTTTATCCATTTTGAATCTATTTTTGTGTATGGTGTGAGGAAATGGCCCAATTTCATTTTTCTGCATTGGCTGTCTAATTTTCCCAACACCATTTGTTGAAGAGACTGTCTTTTTTCCATTGGATATTCTTTCTTGCTTTGTCAAAGATTAGTTGACCATAGAGTTGAGGGTCCATTTCTGTGTTCTCTATCCTGTTCCATTGACCTATATGTATGTTTCTGTGCCAGTACCATACTGTCTTGATGATTACAGCTTTGTAATAGAGCTTGAAGTTCAGAATTGTGATGCCACCAGCTTTGGTTTTCTTTTTCAACATTCCTTTGCCTATTCCAGGGCTTTTCTGGTTCCACACAAATTTTAGGATTGTTTGTTCTGGCTCTGTGAAAAAAGTTGATGATATTTTGTTTTTGTTTTAAAATTTTATTTATCCATTCATTAGTGACCCAGAGAGAGTGGCAGCGATACAGGCAGAGGGAGAAGCAGGCTCCTCGCAGGGAACCTGTTGTAGGACTTGATCCTGGGACTCCAGGATCACGCCCTGAGCCGAAGGCAGATTCTGAATCACTGAGCCACCCAGGCGTCCCAAGTTGATGATATTTTGACAGGGACTGCATCAAATTTATAGATTTCTCTAAGAAGCATAAAAATTTAAACAATATTTGTTCTTCCAATCCATAAGCATGGAGTGTTTTTACATTTCTTTGTGTCTTCTTCAATTTCTTTCATGATGTTCTATAGTTTTCTGAGTACAGATCTTTGCCTCTTTGTTTAGATTTATTCCTAGGTCTCTTATGGTTTTTGGTGCAATTTTTAATGGTATCAGCTCTTTAATTTTTCTTTCTTCTGTCTCATTATTAGTGTATAGAAATGTAAATAATTTCTATGTATTGATTTAATATCCTACCACTTTGTTGAATTCCAGTATGAGTTCTAGTAATTTTGGGGTGCAGGATAGGCAGTGCTAAGAGTGAAGTACATAGCAATACAACCCTTTCTCAAGGAAAAAAAAGGTCTCAAATACACAACCTAACCTTATACCTAAAAGAAGAGCAAATAAAGCCTAAACTCACCAGGAGAAGAGAATTAATAAAGATTAAAGTAGAAATAAGTGCAATAGAAACAACAACAAAATAATAGAACAGATCAATGAAACTAAGAGCGAGTTCTTTGAAAGAATTAATAAGATTGACAAACCCCTGGCCAAACTTATCAAAAAGAAAAGAAAAAGAACCCAAATAAATAAAATCATGAATGAAAGAGGAAAGATCACAGCCAGCAACAAATAAATACAAACAATTATAAGAACATATTATGAACAACTATGTGCCAACAAGTTAGGCAATCTAGAAGAAATGGATGCATTCCTAGAGATGTATAATCTATCAAACCTGAAACGAGAAGAAATAGAAAAACTCAATAGACTCATAACCAGCAAAGAAGTTGAAGCAGTAATAAAAAATCTCCCAAAAACAAGAGTCCAGGGCTAGATAGCTTCCTAGGGGAATTCTACCAAATATTTAAAGAAGAAATAATACTTATTCTTCTGAAGCTGTTTCAAAAAATAGAAGGAAAACTTCCAAACTCTTTCTATGAGGCCAGCATTATCTTGATCCCCAAGCCAGACAAAGATCCTACCAAAAAGGAGATTTACAGACTAATATCCCTGATGAACATGGATGCCAAAATTCTCATCCAGATACTAGCAAATAGAATCAAACAGTACATTAAAAGTATTATTCACCACAACAGAGTGAGATTTACTCCTGGGCTGCAATGTTGGTTCAACAATTGCATATAAATCAATTTGACACATCACATTAATAAAAGAAAGGAAGAAACCGTATGATCCTCTCAATAGATGCAGAAAAAGCATTTGAAAAAGTACAGAAAGATTTCTTGATTAAAACTCCTCACAGTGTAGGGATAGAGGGAACATACCTCAATATCATAAAAACCATGTACAAAAAGTCCACAGGGAATATCATTCTCAATGGTGAAAAGACTAAGAGTTTTTCCCCTAAGGTCAGGAACATGACAGGGATGTCCACTATCACCACTCATTGTTAAACATCATACTAAAAGTCTTAGCCTCAGCAATCAGAAAAAATTTGACTTCTTTGCATCTGAATAGGCAAAGAAGTCAAAATCTCATTCTTCTCATTTACATGATACTCCATGTGGAAAACCCAAAAGACTTCACTCCAAAATTGAAAAAACTCATACAGGAATTCAAAAACTTGTATTTTAATCCAAACCTCATACAATCTTAAGATTTACTCAAAATGGTACATCAATGAAGAAGCAATCTCTACAACTAATGGTAGTGGAACAATTGGCTTTCTGAATGCAAAAAGGTTTAATTTAGATACTGCCTCACACCTTACACAAAGCTTAATTAAAAGTGAATCATAAACCTTTGTGTGAAATCAAAAACTGTAAAGTATATGAAAATAATCTGTGTGCCCTTAGGTTTTACAATTAGTTTCTAGATATTTATTCATTATCATAATCTATGTTTATATAGGAGATTGCTTTTATTTGAAGACATGACATGATGACTAATCCACTAACAATAACAGATTATCTAGTTCTAAATAATTTAACAAGTAAAAAACTGTTCACTTTAAAAATTACAGATAAACACAATGTATAATACTCTTCACTACAATATCCAGCTACACAGCACCCATAAAGCCTAGCATCCCATGAAGCAAATAGAACACAAGAGCAGTCTTCCAGTGATCAATGCATCAGATCTACATTATCAACATGGATTAATCTAACAACAATGAAGTTTAGAGAAAAAGGGGACTTGAACAAATATATATGGAATAATTTGCAGTTAACATATATATTAACTGAACAATTTTGTGTAGGTAGAAATATAAAATATAATATATATGAACTATGTAGAGCTATATGGCAATGATAAATCCCAAAATCAGGATAGTGATCATATTCTTTATAAGGGAGAAATATGTCCCTCATGACAAAGAGTTTTGATTTTATTCATATTTTATTCCTTAAGCTAGGAGAAAGATACACAGTTGTCCACTAAAATATTCTCAGTAACTTTTATCAATTTGAAATGCTGTATAATAATATGGTAAACTGTATGTCCCTTCACATTTAGCATTACACATGACTATTATTTGGAGAGGTTAAATATGATCTAAGATTGACATCCTTGTTGATCAGAACCTGAGTCAAGTTTTGGAAAGCAGACTTAGATCCCCTTCTAGAGGAACTTTTTTTTTTTTTTTTTCCAAATTGAGGGCAGTGGGTACACAAGAGGACTTTCAGGTAATATAGAGCAGGTAAGGTAAAATGCAAATATGACCATTAGTCATTCCTTTCTTTGTATTTTTGCTCTTTGGCAATACTCTTACATACTAACTCTTAGGTTAGTCATTCCTTTCTTTATATTTTTGCTCTTTGGCAATACTCTTACATACTAACTCTTAGGTTGACTATGGGAAATACCATGAGCAAAGGAAAGGTGGAAAACATAAGCCAAGGAAGGATATAGCAGCATTTCTCTTGTGTTTGAGACCTTTCTACCATTATGTCGTTAAGCCTGAGCAAGCCTGTTTCATCAATCTGATGCCCTGCTGGTAGATGCTGACAGACAAGTGAGCACCAATACATGATTGAACTTAGTTCTAAAACACCAGAAAAAATTCTCAGCCAAGTCCAGCCAATTGACAAGCCACAAACTTATAAGCTAAATAAATGATTGTTGTTTTAAGACATTAGATTTGAGGCAAAACGTTTGGGGTCCAGTAACTGTTATGCATGAAAAACTAACTTACAGAATATAAAATAATAAATGTGATAGGCTAATGAAAGATAAAAAATTACTGAAAAGGGATCATAGTCCTAAATGTAAAAACTAAAACTATACATCTTCTATAAGAAAACAAAATTTTTGTGACATTAAGTTAAAGAGGTCCTAGATAAAACATCAAAAACATAATCCACAAAAAATTGTTAAATTGGACTTCATTAAAATCACTGCAAGTGATAATATTAAAGGAACAAAAAAGATGAACCAAGCCCGGGAAAAAATGTTTGCAAAACCATATGTCTGATAAAGTACTTGCCTCCAGAATACATAAAGAACTCTCAAACTCAATAACAAGAAAAAAAATTAATGGGCAAATGATCTAAACAGATGTTCCATAAAAGAAGATACATGAATGAAAAATGCTCAACATTATTAATATTTAGGAGAATAGAAGCTAAAACACAATGAAATACCACTACACATGCATTAACACGGCTGATGGAAATGTGAAATGGTCTATCCATTTTGGAAAACAGTTTTACAATTTCACTTCTCAAATGACTCAGCCATTTCACTCCTATGTATTAACCCAAGAAAAATAAACAATATGTTGATATAAAGCCTTGTACATGAATTTTTATAGTAGTTTTATTTTGTAACAGCCAAACACTGGAAACCACCCAAATGTTCATTAACAAGTGAACGGATGAACAAATTGTAGTACTGTAGTTCCCTTTAGCTGTGGAAGATATGATCCAAGACCTCAGGGGATGCCTGAAACCATGGATATCCTTAACTCTCTTTCTGTCTTCCTATACAGACATACCTACAATGAAGTTTAATGTATAAACCAGGCATGGTAAAAGATTAACAAAATAACCGATGATAGAATATACTGTAATAAAGGTTGTGTGAATGCTGTCTCTCTCTCTCTCTCTCTTAAAATAATTTATTGTTCTGTACTCACTCATCTTTTTAGGATGATGTATGATGACAAAATGCCTATGGGGTGAGATGAAGTGAGATGAATGAGGTAGGCATTGTGACCTAACATTACCTTACTACCAGCCTTCTGACTAAATGTCAGATGGAGGATCATCTGCTTGGGTAGCTGAAACTGTTGAAAACAAAACTTCAAATCAGGCAGGGTGGGGAGTGGCTACCATGGAATACTACTCAAAAAAGGAGAGAACTATTGATATATGCAACATTATGGTTAAGTATGCCAAGTGCAAAGTAATTATGTTGAGTGAAAGAAACCAGACAAAAAATAAACTCTATGATCCAACTTAATTAAAATTCTTAAATGTCCCAACTAATGATGTAGATAGATCATCACTATCTGAGTATGGAGTAGGAGCAAGGAGAGGCAACAAGAGGAATCAGAAAAGCAGATGATGAATATCATTACTCTGGTAATGGTAAGGGTTTTATGGGGGTATGTGTATATATATATGTATCAAAACATGAAATCGTACACCTTATGTATATGCAATTTATTCCATGTCAATTATTCATCGATAAATCTTCTAAAAAGAGTACTTAAATGCCAGCAAAGATGATTTGGGTGAACTAACACCTATATTTTCCAAGGGCTTTAATTCAAACTTTACTAACAAAATCACAAAGATCATAACTTACAGAAATTGTTTTATGCGTTAATTTTTTCTTAGAGTTTACAATATATAGAACATATTATAGTTATGGCAATTTCATATATGCTATTACCTTTTAAAATACCTGATCAACATATTGTTAAAATTATCTTATAAATGTAAACCTAATATATAAAATGGTGTGTGTGTGTGCATGTTAGTATCTTTACCTTCTCAGATCAACACTCGAAAAGTAATTCAGAGATGTTATGTCAGTGTAATAAGCCAGAGGATGTATAAGTTATTTGTTTATAAAAACAAATAGTCCAAATGCAAATATTGAATCTACCATTATACTTCATAATAATTTAGATCATATTTTAGTGGGCACTTCTCCTTCCTTTCTTGTTAAAAAAAGGAAAAAGGAGAAAATTTTTTGAATTTTCACAGGTTATCTATAGACTAATTTTTTCAAGGTACCTGTGGTAACTATGGATGCAAATTTGGAAGATATAAGGATTATTTGTTTCAAAAGAGTTAAAACATTCTATTTTTTCCAACTTGAACTATATCCAATGAAAAGATCATTTGTAAAAGTCAGAAGGCACAAATGGAGTATTAGTGAGTGTTGAGCTTGAGTGCACACAAATTGAGCTACCTCATGCATGATATTTTTCTTTATATATTTTTTTTCTTTATATAAAACATGGCTATTACTGTGACAGTCTTGTATGGTAAAAAGGCAAAAATCTGCCAAATATTTGACTTAAAATTGAATCTAAAAAGAAGCCATGAATACTATTAATGAAAAAATATTAGTTCTACACATTCATTCCAAGTTAACTTTTAAGGCATAATACTCATAAATGGCTTTAGACATATGGATAGGTAAATACTACACATTTTTACTTTCTGTGTCATAGAAAATTAGCTTAAGAATATTTGCTACCTACATGAAACTTTGAATACCTAAGGAACCTATGACTATGATAGTGGAAAGCCCTGAGAAAATTTTCTTAAATAATAAGGAAAGAGTTATTATCTCTGTTGACAAGTGCAGATGAAGATTGTCTCCACAAATGATTAATTGAAAGGCTCAACACATCATCAGAAAGCAACCATTTTCTCAACCGCCTTGTTTTCCTCTAGCTGCCACAGTTTCAAGCTTCAGATGCAGATAGGAAAATACCCCTGAAAGAGAAACTACCCCCTTCCTATATGTCTCTTGTGAATTAGTGAAGAAATATTGACCCTATACAAATTAGATCGATAGAATTAGTCAACTATGGCAATAAGAAGGGAATGCCTTTTGAATAGGATACCTCCAAATGTGTGCTACATATATGTATAGTCTCACTTTAAGTAAATGCTAAAACTACTGAGTATTCCAAACATAAATCAGTAGACTTAAAGTGATTTTCTAGAAAAGAATATACTTACATATACTGTTTTGGAGTGAAAATATGTAAAATAGATTGGGGAGGAAAAAGTAAAGATTATGGAAGACTGAATTTACACTGTTGTATTACTAATGGAAAAGTGATATCCTATTACCAAATGTGCTATATAACTATATTTTATTTATAAAATCAGTTACTTTAAAAAAAGAATTATTTTATTAGGTGCAAAAATTGCCTATAAAATCCATTAGGTAAATTAAATTTATCTATTATTTACCTATATCTATCTATCTATCTATCTATCTATCTATCTATCTATCCATCTATCTATCTTCAGTGGAAAGAAAGAAATAATAACATTACCACACTAGAAACAAAACAAAATGTAAAAAAAAAATGAATGTTTAATTAAATCATAGACATTTTTTCATAGTTTTTTCTTAAAATACTTAAAATTTACAGAAAACTTGTAAACATAGTACAGAGACTTCTCATATAATTTACCCATTTTGCCTAGTTATTACCATTTTACATTAGTAAAATACATATGTTAAATTAATGAACCAATACTTTTATTATTATTAAGTCCATACTTACTCTCATTTATTTGGATTTTTTACCTGTTGCCCCCTTTCTGTTTCAGGATCCCATGTAAGATATCATATTTCATTTAGTCTTTTTGTCCCCTTAGGATCCTCTTGGTTGTGACAATTTTTCAGACTTTCCTTATTTTGGATGACTGATAATTCTGAGGAGTTCCGGTTAAGTGTTTTGTAGAATGTCCCTCAATTGGGATTCACCTAATCATGATTACACTGGGATGCACATACTATATCAACATGACTTACCACTGTTAATGTCAACTTTGATCACTTAATAGATGTAGAGTCTTTCCCTTGCTGTCCTGTCCACTACTCCCTTAATAGTGTATTCAGGTAAACAAAACGCTGCTCTTAGGGGAGAGGAGGAGGGAGGCGAGGAGGAGGCGGGAGGAGGGGAGGAGGGAGGAAGGAGAAGGAGAAGGCGAAGGAGAAGGAGGAGGGAGAAGGAGAAGGGAAGGAGACGAAGAAGGAGGGAGGAGGAGGAGGAGGGAGGAGGCGGATGAGGAGGAGGGAGGATGAGGGGGCGGAGGAGTGAGGAGGTGTATGCTCTGAGTCGCCTTCTTCTTCTTCTTCTTCTTTCTTCTTCTTTTCTTCTTCTTCTTCCCCTTCCCCTCCCTGTCCCCCTCCCCCTCCCCTCCTCCTTCCCCTCTCCATCGTCCTCCCCTTCCCCTCCTTCTCCTAATCCAGTAAACCTCTATTTCCTTTCTTCTGCCTTGGGTGAATTCTTTCACCACTGTGCTTCCCACCTTCCAATCAATAAGGTGGCTCCACAGTAGAAGTAGTGTTTCTCAGGTTTCTTCATTGTAAAAAGACCCTTTTATCTCTCTTCCAAACTATGCTTTCTGGCAGGAGGTCCTTATGCATGGCCACACTTAAAGAATGGGGTGTTATGATTAATTTCCTTGAGGGTAGATTAATGACATGAATGATGTGGAATTCTACATGAGAGATTTATATATTCTTGGTTATTTATTTAATTAGTAATTTATTTATATCAACAAATTCCTACATTTTTTGAGCATTTCAAAAAAGGCTGGAAAGTTAAGAAAATTTTGGTTTACATCATTTTATTAT
Organism: Canis lupus familiaris; assembly: GCF_011100685.1. NCBI lineage: Eukaryota > Metazoa > Chordata > Mammalia > Carnivora > Canidae > Canis > Canis lupus. Next base: position 24,504,835 of record NC_049243.1, read on the forward strand.
TTTTAGCAGGCTTACATGTCTTTTTAACAGTTACCAAAAGAAAATGATTTTTACTGTACTTTGGACTTTTGCTACCCTCAAATTATTTCTTATTCTAATATGTGCCATGTTACTGGCTTCCTGATCTCTCTCTCTACCTCTCATTTAGAAGAAAATCCTGATTGTTCTCTAAAAAACCATAGCAAATCAGTTTTAGGAAGTAGAATGACAAGATATGCCTGGAAAATTCTATCAACTTCGAGCTTATTAATAAACTATGTCATACATGGATTTCAGCCATAAGAAAAGCATAGTTTATGTTTTTTGAGCACTAAATATATCTCAGAGTTTAAGGGCTGGCTCACTGTTAAAAAAGTCAGGGAAATATTTATGCAAGGACCAATGAAAAGGTAGTTGCAAAAATAAAGGCCATTATTTTTCTAATTCTATCTGCACACCTTTTTCTTTAAAAAATCCTATGGCTGTCAGGTCAAACTAAAAATTTCAGTAGTTTTCATTTACCTAAATAGTTTTAAAGCTAATATTCTCACATATCTATCATTTGGAAAGAACAAGGAGTTATTTGCTGAGAAAAATCTTGACTTTTTCTGAACATTCCCTTGACCCACATTCATGCACAGGTGTTTAACTTACTTGACTTTAACCATAAAATATACCCCTTCTCTTCAGAATTTCATAACTTACCACTCTGTCCCTAGTTTTTTTTTCCTACTCCTAGTACTTGCTGTAGGGTTTAGTCTAACACAGACTGTCACTTAAGACTCAAGGAAATTTAGGTTATGAGAAAACACATAGTTATACAAATTATCCAAACTTCTACTGTGAATAACAGAGTTTGTCAACTGGTATGCCAAATATACCACAAATATGCTCATTTGGCGATTACAGAATTTAATACTTTAGGATAACTTTAGGTGGAACATGTTGAGTTCAGCATCAGTAACACCAATTGCTCCCTCTCTCTCTCTCTCTTTTTTTTTTTTTAAGAGAGAGAGCAGAGGTGGGGGATAGGTGGAGGGACGAGGGAGAGAGAGAGAATTTTAAGCAGGCTCATGCACAGAGGGGGGCCTGAACTCACAACCTTGAGATAATGACCTGCGCAGAAACCAAGAGCCCAGCACTTAACAAACTGAGCCACCCAGGCACCCCAATACCAATCTCTTTAAGTTAAATGTACCTTCAACCCAACTGAGTTTTATCCCTGAAATTTAATATTTTATTGTTTGATGCATGAAATTATTAGTAATCTGTGTGTCTGGGCAATATCATTTGAATTTGAATCAGTAGACAAAAGAAATAGTTCCATAATTCATTATTATATCCACTTCTGGCATATCAGTATAGATGTCTGAAGTATATCATATAGTGTTTTACAAATATTCAAATATTAAAAAAATTTCTTCTGAGATTTTAATATTAGAAACCTGTGTTTATGTTGAGCAAAATATGCTTTTATTGTATAACATAATTGATTATGCTTCCTTTTTTACCTTGGTGGATAAGAAGCTAAAGCAAATTGGTATGTAATCTCTGTGAATACAAACAGAATCTTAAGACTCTTATGGTGTAAATCATACCAGAGGTGTTATAGATTTGAATTTGAATGCCTCTTTCAAGTCTTTTTTTACTTGAATTTCAAAGCCTTATACATCATAGATACTTAGGCACAAAATTAAGACCAAATCAGTCTTGTGGCTTCTGTAAATGATTTTTTATATTTGTTCTTCCTTTACTGTTCTACTTCTGTCAGAAAAATAGAGGGGAAATTGAAAAGGATAAGTATAAGAAAATATAACTTCTTACCAGACAGATTTTACAGTAACATTATGGAGAAGTGTGTTCTTATAGAAGTAAGTTGAATTGCAGTCATCAACAAAGTTGCTCTATCTTGGGTTGCTTAAAGATTTTTTGCACTGACTTGGACGGTTGTGATGTGGAAATCAAAAAGCCTGCAGTTTTGATATTTTATCATATGTCAATCTGCCCAGTTTGAGAGTTCAACCATCCAACCTGTGCATGAGGCTATACTACCCACTTGCTCTGCACTTCCAGGCTTCTGAGTTGCCAGATGTTGTTTTGTTTGTTTAACAATTTTCTTTGGAGCACTAGCCTGGCTCTCAAAATATGCTTAATATAGTATCTTATTCCTTTTCTGGTATCATTTTGATGATTTTCAGAGATGTACCACTTTCATTTTCTGGCTACAAGCATTCATATTTTTCTTGAAATCTTCACTTCCAACAGCCCGTAATCATAATCAGTATTTCTCAGCCTTGAAATAGTTACAAAGTGTTATTGTAGGAATATACACTTAACTCTCAAATACATGTCAAAACACTACCCTACAGGTTATTGATAACATTTCTCTCTCTTACATATTTTACTGTGAAGCCATTTTGAGCCATTTTGTGACATGACAAATTTAAATTAAATACATATCAAAAAATGAGGTTTGTGCTGGAGGTTATAAATATATTTTCTTTAACTTAACTTGATAAATAAAATAATAACTTGTAAAAAATTTTTAGAATGTCCTATTATATTAAAATGCTCATTTATCAGATAGTAGACTATATTATAGCTATATTATAGTCCAGGAAAACACATTAAAATTATTAATGACATATATTTCAAAGTACTGTTTACAATTTGCAAACATGAATGAATCATAAAGGAAAATGTTACATGTTAAAGTAATTTTTTCAATTCTCACAAGACTGAACTTCCAATACCAGTCTAGATTTTCTTTACTGATATTCTGCAGTAGCCCCAGACCTCACTTACCCTCCCCAACACTCCCCACCACATACACATACAATCCTAAACATTTCTCCAAAGAAGAAAAGACAGGCAGGAACAGGTATCAGACCGGCACGAATGTCATTTAGTGAAATATCTTCTCTGGTAGAGGAATGTAAGAGGACTACAATTGTGCTGTAATGTGTCTAAGAAAGCTAAACACACAATCTAAAGGAGGCAGAGATCAAGGTATTCCTTTAGGATATCCACTTCTGGCTGATATGTTTTCCCTGTTAGGTAGCCCTTATCATCTTTCCTTTTATGAATTTCCTGTCTCCAACAAGAAGGGGAAGTCTTTCCTGAATGAAGGTGGCAAATTGGTCAAAACGGTGATTTCTGGAAGTCTTCAGAAGGGGCAGTGACGGGAGTTATTTTATTTGCTTGTTTTTGTTTGCTTATTGTTTTTAGCTGTTTTTTTTTTTTTTTTTTTTACCACATTCTATCTGCAAAAACAATCAACTCTATCAAATTTCAAGCACAAAGTTTTGAGAAATAGTCAAAACACAACTAAAGTAGTAATTTGAAAAAAAATAAAGTAGTAATTTGAAAAGATGTGTATTGTTCAGAAATGTGAGGTTGGTGATACATTTTTCCCAACTGCATGAGAAAGCTGAATGTTATAAGAGGTAACAGAGATGTATGTAAAATATCCTGAAAATGTTAAATGTTAAACATTTTTTTTTATTTTTAAAAAATATTTTATTTATTTGAGAGAAAGAGAGCACAAGCTGGGGGGAAGGGGCAGGGTGAGAGAGACAAGCAAACTCTGTGCTGAGCACGGAGCCCAGTGTGGGGCTCCATCCCAGGACCCCAGGATCATGACATGAGCCAAAGGTAGATGCTTAACCAACAGAGCCACTCATATGTGCCACGTGTAATGTTTCTTGTAATTTTTACTTACATAAAAATCACAAAAAAACTAGACTTAAATTTGCAGTTATGAAACTGTGAATGTCCAAGCTTGAGGATGGTCAGTGTTTAGTGCTCTGATCAATCACAAACAATTCTCCATTTGTAGCATCTACACACTTTCCTCGGGTTATTCGTGATTTTGTGGAAAAAGAAACTAATTGTAAAGAAAAAATTATATTTGATGGCAGTTGGTATTAGGAAAATGGAAGGTAGCAATAAGTACATGTAAGCAGCATTCCTTATCATTAATCGAATAGAAAGTTGAATACCTTCAGACCTAGCACAAAGGACATTGAAATGCCATTGGGAAACCCGGACAATGCTTTCACATCCATGTAATTTTGTTGCCCTCTATATTAAGGTATTTTCATTTTTGTATCTGACAATAAGATATGACTAGTTGCCCATCTCAGAATGTTATTGTGTAGAATGAGATAAGATATGCTGAAATAATGAACGCAATACATGACAAAAACATAATTAATATATATCAGGCAGTAAAATTACAAGTGGGTGATCTAACAAAATGTACCACTAAAGACATATACCAAGTTATACATATGAATTAGAATTCATATTGTAATATTAACTCATATAATAAATCAGACTCAAAATTAATAAATATATGTTGACAAAATGATGAATCTTTCCTCATTTTGTCTTCAGTTTTATTTTTTATAACAGAGTGTGCAAAGGATTTGATGTAATACAGAAATACCCATTATAATTAATCATCATAATTGAGTGCTTACGATACGCTAAGCATTATACTAAACCCACATACTTTTATTAGCTCATTTACTCTTTAAAACAATCCTCTTACTTAGACATTATTATTTTCCTTTCTTAGAGTTGAATAATATTAAGACACTATAAAACTAAGTTGACCAAGATCTTTAACTATAAAATGGGGCAGCACAAGGGATATAATCAAAGTACTTGAGAAGTAAGAAATAAATACATGCCAATTAGAATAAAAGCCCAACAATTTGAATGAATACTGGGTTGAAACATCTCAGTGAGTTCTGGTTGAATATTAGTCCTGGTGAAGGCCAAAGAAAACCTCGCATATTTTTGATGTTAAATCCTACATACTACACTATAAGTACAACAGAATCAAGTGTGCAGATATTTTGGGATTAGAGTGAAAATGAAGTGACCCTAAGAAAATATAGTCAAGTAACAGATTAATGTACCAAAATACATACCATGTACTCTACACACATGCCATAGTGGTATATGATTCAGTGCCTGCTTTCCTAGGATCCAAAGCAAAATGTAGGACCCAAATGGCATGTAAACAACTTCCCTAAACAATTTCTAATACCCAAAGGAAAATGTAAACAATTATAAGATTGTGAGCAATGATAAAATAAAATCCAAGCAAATTTTTTAGGAAAGCAAAGTTGATTATCAGATGAGACCTGGGGGATTTTCCTTACTTGAGGACACAGGAAGTGAATGTAAAACTAAAAGGCAGAAGAGACGTACATTTTCCACTACTGCTAATAAATATTGTTTCACATATCAATTTCTTTTTCAGTCTGGCAATGGAATCCCATAGCATGAAGCCAAGATGTAATTTAGTAATCATAAAATGTTATAAAATATTCAGAAAATATACATAATTTTTATTATCTATTTTGATATAATAATTTCCCCCAACTTAGTTTATATTAATCATTGTTATGTACACACACACACACACACACACACACATACATAGGGGTTCTTGTGATAATGAAAAGGTAGAAGTAGGATGGCAATATACAGCTGATTTATTTTTATTTTCATTATTTTTACTTTTTTTTCCTACTGAATATATAGATTATCACAGCATCCTATGGAAATTACTAAATCAATATTTTTAATTAATGGATAATAATAATAGATAAAACTAATTTTTAAAGGCTCAATTTCTTAAATTGAGAACAGAAATTTTCTATCTAGTAAAAGTTCTAAGATTAAAACTAATATTCTGATAATGTGCTTGCATAATTTATGCCACTTGAATTAAACCAGTAATAAAAATGAAATAATAATTTACTTTTAATTACAATAAAAAATTCTGAGGGGAGTTTACAATATTCAGTCCAGGCTGGCTGTATTGATGTACACTTTTTTAATATAAAGCAGAACACTAAACATCTCGGCTCCTTGTATGTGTGTACTTATTTTGTTCAAATGTTTGACAGCAAGCAGAAGCTATCGTAACATTTGTTAGCATGTACTAAGACTTTAATTAACTTCAGTGGCACATAAACCTTTTTTTTTTCTTATAAGGAAGTTAACTCTTCAGTATGATTAAAGGTTTGCCATTTGGCAGTTTAATTTTCTACCTCTTTTCTTAATACCACTGCTAGATGGACAGCTTCCTTTATTTAAACCGTGTCCTTATCAGTTCTCTACAGGACCTGACACTTTGCTAGTAAGCCTGCAATCCCATCTTTCACATTTGTTAGAACTCTATTTCCTTACGCATCAATGAACACAGTATATTTTCAAGCATGTTCGGTTAGTTGGGAGTATGTAAAAGATAAACCAGAAGGAAATTTCTATCAATCTGAAAGCAATGTTAAAATACGGTGAACTTGAGAGCATCCTTTTCAAATATATTACATTTCCTCTTATTATCACAATGTAATCATCAATTTTTTGGCCAGAACTGAAATACTTACTGAAATAAATAAGTAAGTAAGTAAACAAATAAATAAATTCAGTATTTAGTATATACATATTCAGTATTCAGTATATATATATATATACACACACATATACGGATATGAGTGTGTGTGGTGTGCGTGTGTGTATGTATAGCTACATATATATATTTATTTACATATACACACAATCAATGTAATAGCCTTCGAAATTTGCTCTGTATCATTCTCTAATGAAGAAATATTAGACTATGTCTATCAAAAGGATGTTTATAACAAAAGAAGACAACAAAAGTTATTTTATACACTGAAGTGGAAAGTCCCTTACAGGCAGAAAATGGGTTTAATTAAGTATATTGTCTTCCAGAGCCCATCACAGGGCACAGTACATAGTGGGCATGTAGTAAAACTTAAAAGACATTCAATGCATTTATAGGACAAGGAGTGTTAGGCATTACTGTGCTTAAGTCATTAGGTACCATTGCCTTCTGTGGGAACTAGAATCAATAATTTAGAAAATTGATATGAACCTCATATGAGAAATACAATTATTTCTAACGTCAGTGTAAATTTCCATTTCCTTTCCATTCCTGAGCTATGACAAAAGAAGAGGCGTGACCCAAACCTGCAATGAGCCACTACATAGCAATATAGCTGTCGATTTAAGATACCCAAACTATTTTGAGGGCATGACAGTCACAAGCCATTCCAAGGAACTTCGCCATAACTGGGTAACTTTACAAAAGGACATTGATTCAGTAGAGAAAATGCCATTAAATGTGTGTCATGATGTTTCATTCTAGTAATAGATTCATTGTCTTACTATTGATCTTTGTCAGGTTATGTTATCTCATTGATGGACTGCCTTAAGAACTTCAGAGGTTCTTAAATGCTGAAAAAAAAATCTGTTCCCTCATGTAAATTCAAAGGAGACCAACAAAGTTCTTACTTGTCTTGGGATGAGTCTATCAATGCTTATTTGAAATATCAAATATGTATTCTTAAAAAAATAGTTTTGGTGCCTCTGCTTTGCATCACATAATTAGCCATAGGAAAAATGTTCATCTGTAAAATTTAAAATGTAAGGGATGGATTTTTTTTCTTTTCTTTTTTTAAGGGATGGAATTACTACAGTTTTATACATCTCTAACTCTCTAAGTAATATGAAAGTAGAATGATGAGAAACCATAAACATATATGTAGAATCAGAGCTCTTCTCTGATTCTATGCTTCTGAGTATGTTCTGTAGAAAATTCCAGAACAGTCTTGACTTCATTATTCAAATCATAGGCTTTATTACAGATTCAACAAACACTATCTCAAGTGTCTTTCTTAGATGAGTAAAATACAGAACAGAGGCTCTAATACATGTAGGAAAATATTTAAAAAGCTGTTTTTAAGTCTTTTGACACTATATAAAACTGAGAATGTCATAAAGTGGACAGTGGTACACAGATCTTATTTTTTTATGAATTTAGAATTTATTTATTTATTTTTTCTTGTTTATTTTATTTTTTTTTATTGGTGTTCAATTTACTAACATACAGAATAACCCCCAGTGCCTGTCACCCATTTACTCCCACCCCCCGCCCTCCTCCCCTTCCAACACCCCTAGTTCGTTTCCCAGAGTTAGCAGTCTTTACGTTCTGTCTCCCTTTCTGATATTTCCCACACATTTCTTCCCCCTTCCCTTATATTCCCTTACACTATTATTTATATTCCCCAAAGGAATGAGAACATATAATGTTTGTCCTTCTCTGACTGGCTTACTTCACTCAGCATAATACCCTCCAGTTCCATCCACGTTGAAGCAAATGGTGGGTATTTGTCATTTCTAATAGCTGAGTAATATTCCATTGTATACATAAACCACATCTTCTTTATCCATTCATCTTTCGTTGGACACCGAGGCTCCTTCCACAGTTTGGCTATCATGGCCATTGCTGCTATAAACATCGGGGTGCAGGTGTCCCGGCGTTTCACTGCATCTGTATCTTTGGGGTAAATCCCCAGCAGTGCAATTGCTGGGTCGTAGGGCAGGTCTATTTTTAACTCTTTGAGGAACCTCCACACAGTTTTCCAGAGTGGCTGCACCAGTTCACATTCCCACCAACAGTGTATGAGGGTTCCCTTTTCTCCACATCCTCTCCAACATTTGTTGTTTCCTGCCTTGTTAATTTTCCCCATTCTCACTGGTGTGAGGTGGTATCTCATTGTGGTTTTGATTTGTATTTCCCTGATGGCAAGTGATGCAGAGCATTTTCTCATGTGCATGTTGGCCATGTCTAGGTCTTCCTCTGTGAGATTTCTGTTCATGTCTTTTGCCCATTTCATGATTGGATTGTTTGTTTCTTTGGTGTTGAGTTTAATAAGTTCTTTATAGATCTTGGAAACTAGCCCTTTATCTGATATGTCATTTGCAAATATCTTCTCCCATTCTGTAGGTTGTCTTTGAGTTTTGTTGACTGTATCCTTTGCTGTGCAAAAGCTTCTTATCTTGATGAAGTCCCAATAGTTCATTTTTGCTTTTGTTTCTTTTGCCTTTGTGGATGTGTCTTGCAAGAAGTTACTATGGCCGAGTTCAAAAAGGGTGTTGCCTGTGTTCTTCTCTAGGATTTTGATGGAATCTTGTCTCACATTTAGATCTTTCATCCATTTTGAGTTTATCTTTGTGTATGGTGAAAGAGAGTGGTCTAGTTTCATTCTTCTGCATGTGGATGTCCAATTTTCCCAGCACCATTTATTGAAGAGACTGTCTTTCTTCCAATGGATAGTCTTTCCTCCTTTATCGAATATTAGTTGCCCATAAAGTTCAGGGTCCACTTCTGGATTCTCTATTCTGTTCCACTGATCTATGTGTCTGTTTTTGTGCCAGTACCACACTGTCTTGATGACCACAGCTTTGTAGTACAACCTGAAATCTGGCATTGTGATGCCCCCAGATATGGTTTTCTTTTTTAAAATTCCCCTGGCTATTCGGGGTCTTTTCTGATTCCACACAAATCTTAAAATAATTTGTTCTAACTCTCTGAAGAAAGTCCATGGTATTTTGATAGGGATTGCATTAAACGTGTATATTGCCCTGAGTAACATTGACATTTTCACAATATTAATTCTGCCAATCCATGAGCATGGAATATTTTTCCATCTCTTTGTGTCTTCCTCAATTTCTTTCAGAAGTGTTCTATAGTTTTGAGGGTATAGATCCTTTACATCTTTGGTGAGGTTTATTCCTAGGTATCTTATGCTTTTGGGTGCAATTGTAAATGGGATTGACTCCTTAATTTCTCTTTCTTCAGTCTCATTGTTAGTGTATAGAAATGCCACTGACTTCTGGGCATTGATTTTGTATCCTGCCACGCTACCGAATTGCTGTATGAGTTCTAGCAATCTTGGAGTGGAGACTTTTGGGTTTTCTATGTAGAGTATCATATCATCGGCGAAGAGGGAGAGTTTGACTTCTTCTTTGCCAATTTGAATGCCTTTAATGTCTTTTTGTTGTCTGATTGCTGAGGCTAGGACTTCCAGTACTATGTTGAACAGCAGTGGTGAGAGTGGACATCCCTGTCTTGTTCCTGATCTTAGGGGAAAGGCTCCCAGTGCTTCCCCATTGAGAATGATATTTGCTGTGGGCTTTTCGTAGATGGCTTTTAAGATGTCGAGGAATGTTCCCTCTATCCCTACACTCTGAAGAGTTTTGATCAGGAATGGATGCTGTATTTTGTCAAATGCTTTCTCTGCATCCAATGAGAGGATCATATGGTTCTTGGTTTTTCTCTTGCTGATATGATGAATCACATTGATTGTTTTACGGGTGTTGAACCAGCCTTGTGTCCCAGGGATAAATCCTACTTGGTCATGGTGAATAATTTTTTTAATGTACTGTTGGATTCTATTGGCCAGTATCTTGTTGAGAATTTTTGCATCCATGTTCATCAGGGATATTGGTCTGTAATTCTCCTTTTTGGTGGGGTCTTTGTCTGGTTTTGGAATTAAGGTGATGCTGGCCTCATAGAACGAATTTGGAAGCACTCCATCTCTTTCTATCTTTCCAAACAGCTTTAGGAGAATAGGTATGGTTTCTTCTTTAAACGTTTGATAAAATTCCCCTGGGAAGCCATCTGGCCCTGGACTCTTGTGTCTTGGGAGGTTTTTGATGACTGCTTCAATTTCCTCCCTGGTTATTGGCCTGTTCAGGTTTTCTATTTCTTCCTGTTCCACTTTTGGTAGTTTGTGGCTTTCCAGGAATGCGTCCATTTCTTCTAGATTGCCTAATTTATTGGCGTATAGCTGTTCATAATATGTTTTTAAAATCGTTTGTATTTCCTTGGTGTTGGTAGTGATCTCTCCTTTCTCATTCATGATTTTATTAATTTGAGTCTTCTCTCTCTTCTTTTTAATAAGACTGGCTAATGGTTTATCTATCTTGTTAATTCTTTCAAAGAACCAACTCCTGGTTTTGTTGATCTGTTCCACAGTTCTTCTGGTCTCGATTTCGTTGAGTTCTGCTCGAATCTTTATTAACTCCCTTCTTCTCTTGGGTGTAGGATCTATTTGCTGTTTTTTCTCTAGCTCCTTTATGTGTAAGGTTAGCTTTTGTATTTGAGTTCTTTCCAGTTTTTGAATGGATGCTTGTATTGTGATGTATTTCCCCCTTAGGACTGCTTTTGCTGCATCCCAAAGATTTTGAACGGTTGTATCTTCATTCTCATTAGTTTCCATGAATCTTTTTAATTCTTCCTTAATTTCCTGGTTGACCCTTTTATCTTTTAGCAGGATGGTCCTTAACCTCCACGTGTTTGAGGTCCTTCCAAACTTCTTGTTGTGATTTAGTTCTAATTTCAAGGCATTATGGTCTGAGAATATGCAGGGGACAATCCCAATCTTTTGGTATCGGTTCAGACCCGATTTGTGACCCAATATGTGGTCTATTCTGGAGAAAGTTCCATGTGCGCTTGAGAAGAATGTGTATTCAGTTGAGTTTGGATGTAAAGTTCTGTAGATATCTGTGAAATCCATCTGGTCCAGTGTATCATTTAAAGCTCTCGTTTCTTTGGAGATGTTGTGCTTAGAAGACCTATCGAGTATAGAAAGAGCTAGATTGAAGTCACCAAGTATAAGTGTATTATTATCTAAGTATTTCTTCACTTTGGTTAATAATTGATTGATATATTTGGCAGCTCCCACATTCGGGGCATATATATTGAGGATTGTTAAGTCCTCTTGTTGAATAGATCCTTGAAGTATGATATAGTGTCCCTCTTCATCTCTCACTACAGTCTTTGGGGTAAATTTTAGTTTATCTGATATAAGGATGGCTACCCCTGCTTTCTTTTGAGGACCATTCGAATGGTAAATGGTTCTCCAACCTTTTATTTTCAGGCTGTAGGTGTCCTTCTGTCTAAAATGAGTCTCTTGTAGACAGCAAATAGATGCGTCCTGCTTTTTTATCCAGTCTGAAACCCTGCGCCTTTTGATGGGGTCATTAAGCCCGTTCACATTCAGAGTTACTATTGAGAGATATGAGATTAGTGTCATCATGATATCTATTCAGTCTTTGTTTTTGTGGACTGTTCCACTGAACTTCTTCTTAAAGGGGAATTTTAAGAGTCCCCCTTAAAATTTCTTGCAGAGCTGGTTTGGAGGTCACATATTCTTTTAGTTGCTGCCTGTCTTGGAAGCTCTTTATCTCTCCTTCCATTTTGAATGAGAGCCTTGCTGGATAAAGTATTCTTGGTTGCATGTTCTTTTCATTTAGGACCCTGAATATATCCTGCCAGCCCTTTCTGGCCTGCCAGGTCTCTGTGGAGAGGTCTGCTGTTACCCTAATACTCCTCCCCATAAAAGTCAGGGATTTCTTGTCTCTTGCTGCTTTAAGGATCTTCTCTTTATCTTTGGAATTTGCAAGCTTCACTATTAAATGTCGAGGTGTTGAACGGTTTTTATTGATTTTAGGGGGGGATCTCTCTATTTCCTGGATCTGAATGCCTGTTTCCCTTCCCAGATTAGGAAAGTTTTCAGCTAGAATTTGTTCAAATACATATTCTGGCCCTCTGTCCCTTTCGGCGCCCTCGGGAACCCCAATTAAACGTAGGTTTTTCTTTCTCAGGCTGTCGTTTATTTCCCTTAATCTATCCTCATGGTCTTTTAATTGTTTGTCTCTTTTTTCCTCAGTTTCCCTCTTTGCTATCAACTTGTCTTCTATGTCACTCACTCGTTCTTCCACCTCGTTAACCCTCGTTGTTAGGACTTCTAGTTTGGATTGCATCTCATTCAATTGATTTTTAATTTCTGCCTGATTAGCTCTAAATTCTGCAGTCATGAAGTCTCTTGAGTCCTTTATACTTTTTTCTAGAGCCACCAGTAGCTGTATAATAGTGCTTCTGAATTGGCTTTCTGACATTGAATTGTAATCCAGATTTTGTAACTCTGTGGGAGAGAGGACTGTTTCTGATTCTTTCTTTTGAGGTGAGGTTTTCCTTCTAGTCATTTTGCTCAGTGCAGAGTGGCCAAAAGCAAGTTGTATTGGGAAAAAGAGAAAAAGAGAGGAGAGAAAGAAGGAAAGAAAAGAGAAAGAGAAAAAAAAGGGAAGAAAAAAACGAAAAAAAAAAAAAAGAAGAGAAGAAAAAGAGAAAGAAAAAGAAAGGAGAAAAAAAGGGGGTGGGGGAAGGAAACAAATCAAAAAGCAAAACAAAACAAAACAAAACAAAACAAAAAAAAAAAAAAAGAAGAAGAACCATCGGGGAGTATCTTCTGATTCTGTGTACCTTAAGTCCCTTGGCTTCTCCTGGAAGTTGTCCGTCAGCTGGTGTTCTGGGGGAGGGGCCTGTTGTGCTGGTTTTCAGGTGTTAGCAGTTGGGGGAGCTGCTGTGCCCCTGCCTGGTGCAGGGCTCAGTGGGGGTTGTTTGCCCCGTGAGGCCGCAGGAGGAACAGCCCCAGTGGCGGGGCAGCTCTGGAAACCTGGATTCAGCCCCCGCAGGAACTCCGGAGCTCTCCGTCTGCAGGGCCTGGAGGCTCCGGGGCGGGGCCGCTGATCTGCTCAGCTCGGGGCAGGAGCGTCCTTGCTGTCCTGGGCCCTCCCGGCCTCTGCCTGTCCCGGGGGGAGGCGGGGTCCTGGGCTGTGTCCCGGCGCCCTGTGCTCCGGGGCCTGCGCTGGTGGATTCGTGCTCCCGGGCCGCGCAGCCCCCTCCGTGGAGCTGCCGCCCGAGCCCCCCCGAGCTGCTCCTGGAACCGCGCAGCCCCCTCCGCACGGAGCCTCTTCCTCTGCCCGAGCCCCTCCCAGCTGCTCCCGGGGCCGCGCAACCCCCTCCGCACGGAGCCTCTTCCTCTGCCCGAGCCCCTCCCAGCTGCTCCCGGGGCCGCGCAACCCCCTCCGCACGGAGCCTCTTCCTCTGCCCGAGCCCCCCCGAGCTGCTCCCGGGGCCGCGCAGCCCCCTCCGCGGAGCCGCCGCCTGGGCCCCTCCGAGCTGCTCCGGGTCCCGCCGGTCCCGCCGTGCGCGCTGCAGCCCTTAGGGAGCTCGGCGCACTCTCCTGGGCGCGCAGTTGCTGTTACTGTCCCCGGGAGCCCGAGGGCATCCCCGCCCTCCTGGGTCCTGCTCCAGCTCCCCGCGAGCCCCTTTCCGCCCGGGAAGGTCGGTGCAGCTCCTGCTCCTCCGGGACGGGGCTCTCCTGTCCTGGGGACACTCGCCCCGGCCTCAGCCCGGCTCCTCGCGGGGACCCTCCCCCTTGGAGGCCTTTGTGTCTTTATTTCTTTTTCCCCGTCTTCCTACCTTGGTAGAAGCGCGAACTCTTCTCACTGTGGCATTCCAGGTGTTCTCTCTTTAATTCTCAGGCCGAATTCATAGATTTTCAGGATGATTGGAAGGTTTTCTAGGTAATTTGGTGGAGACAGGTGATTTGGAGACCCTACTCTTCCGCCGTCTTGCTCCTCCCCCCTGGTACATAGATCTTAAGAGTTTTTTCACTATGCCCTGTTCTAATAATTTTATTAATTGCCAAATTTGTTTAAAGGTTTATGTTATATTAATCTATATCCATACAGTCTGAATTTATACTTTATCTTCTAGTCCCTAGTGGGACTCTCTTCATGCAATGTGCTCAAATATTGTTAGCTGAATTATGGTTTGATTTTGAAAAACTGATACACAGTCATATAATTACATATCCTTTAGATTACAACCAAAAATTCAAACCTTAAATGTAAGGCACCAATTATAAAAGGGCAGTATTTTAAAACATGCACTGTTGCTTTTGGATCTTTTGCTCTCCACGAATAGCTAAGATTGTACTCAGATTTCTTGTTAAAAATTGTAAAGAAAATTCAGTGAAAAGTTTTAAAAAGAACTTTGAAACTAAACAGCTCATTAAAAATTGGAAAATTGATGTGAACCTCATGTTAGATATACAATTATTTCTAACAACAGTGTGAATTTTCATTTCCTTTCCATTCCTGAGCTGTGACGATGTGTAAAAAAAATCGACCTCATGGTGCCTTCTATTTTAAGAAGCTAATTTTCATACTGTAGTAATTAGACATCATTTTTATTGTTGTATCTTAATCTTTCATACTTCTAAAAATGTTTAATTTTGTAAACACAAAGACCTGGTTTTCTTGATCCTATATTACATACATCTAGTATTAACCTTTTTATTATTATATGTTTTTCCTTTAAAAATAGTCCTATCTTCTTCAAGCTGTTCCCACCACTGTAGTCACCTCCTAGGTATCCAGGTCACTCTTCCTAGTTACCAAAAATCAAAAACAAAAACAAAAACAAAACCCTGTAAATACGTGCTTCAGTTCTTACCGAAGCTCTACCAGGCCCCTGGTCCTACATCTTCTTATTCTAATTTGCTAGAGTAGGGGAAAAGACGGGTAGACAGAGAAGATGTCTCATGACTTACCATGTGCAAATTTTACTACCTGGAATTCTTTAAGGGATAATTCCTCATTCTTCAAATAAAATATTATTAAACCTTATAATCACTGAAGCTTATCTTAATCAAAAATTTTTTGCAAGCTACTTTACCCTTTCATTCTTTTCCTTAATTTCTAAGTTAATAAACATAAATTTGCTCCCTATGATTCTTTCAAACCTTACATACTTTCCAGGTCTCATGGAAGTTTTTATCTGTTTAAATCATTTTAAAGTGATCTTATGTATCTCTACTGAATACTTCTACAGCTAATGGTTAACTATCCATTCTTTACATAGTTGATCCTCCTTAATTTCTCCAAAGCCTCTTAAACCTCAAAATTTAAGAAAATATTACCAAATACCTGACCCTTTATGTGTCTTTACTGCTCATTCATATTTTCTGTCTTCTGTGATGCAATTACTTTTAGCCTGTTACCAAGAAAAGTCTTAGAAACTAACTAGTGCACTACCTAAAATGGACACATATTCAGATACCTCCTATTATCCATTTCTGTCATTGCTCACTTGATCTCTCCTCTCTCTCTCTCTGTATTTTATTATGCCTAAGGTTCTCCTAATATTAGCTTGTAAATGATCATGTAATATTTCTATAAACTAATAATTAGAAATTTATCAGCCACCAGGGAGCTATGGATTTTGCAGCAAAGGCCAAAGCAGCAGTGGCAACTGAAAGGCCACTTTGTATCCTGTCTGCCCTCTGTAAAGCTGAGTAAATCTGGGTCGTTACATTCAGCAGGGAGCTTTGAAACACCTTCCAACTTTGTGCTGCATGATGATGAGCGTCTTTTGACCTAGTTTTGAAGCAGAGAAATGCAAGGTTGCCAGGCCATGGAGATGGTAAGGGGTGAAATTATGCCTTTCTGTTGCTAGAAAGATCCTTAAAATGTAAGCTTCATGATTCTTCCCTTTCAAGGAAACAATAATGTGGTTATGTTTGCTATCTTCTGGCTGGGAGTCCAAAAATCCTTTATGTTACTATTTCAGGTTGCAGGCAAATTGAAATTGACTAGATATTTTAGTGGTCCTTCAGCCTGACCAAGATATAAACAGACTACTTCTTGAACTTTAGATCTTTGGTCTCCCTTTTTTCATATTATTTACTTAGGAAAATGTGTAATTATAAATTCTCTATCTGTCCCTTTGAGATGTAATTTTAAAAATCTTTTTGCCAGTTTTACAAACCAGGAACCTTGCTCTCAAGGACTTGGAGGCATTCTCTTTGAAATGTCAACTTCAAGGATGATAGCACCCCTATTTTTGTGGGAGAATAGAAATGCAATTTGAGTGGATGCCTTGCTCTAAGTTGTAAAACTACATTATGTCACTTAGATAGGAAAAAGTCTACTTTTCTTCTAGATAAAGCCAAATAGCAAACATAGATGATCTGTGTTTTCTCATCCTAGCCCCTAAAAATCTCTCTCTCCCTTTGTTTCAGCAGAATTAAATAGAGACTGAATTCTGTCTCTTTCCCCTATTGCAACAGCCTTGAATACATGTTTACTTGCTTAACTTTGTCCAGTGCAATATTTGTTTTGAAAAAATATAATTTAAAAATAACAGGCAGGGACACCTGGGTGGCTCAGCAGTTGAGCGTCTGTCTTCGGCTCAGGGCGCGACCCCAGGGGCCTGGGATTGAGTCCCACATCGGGCTTCCTGCGAGGAGCCTGCTTCTCCCTCTGCTCTATGTCTTTGCCTCTCTTTCTGTATCTCTAATGAATAAATAAATAAATCTTAAAAAAAAAAAAATAACTGAGGCGGGGTGCCTGGGTCGGTTAAGCACCCGACTCTTGATTTTGGCCCAGGTCATGATCTCAGGGTTGTGAGATCCAGCCCTGTAGGGCTTCTTGCTCAATGGGAAGTCTGCTTAAGATTCTCTCTCTCCCTCTCCCTCTGCCCGTTCTCTTCATTAAGGGCACTTGTGCTTGCTCTCTGTCCTTAAAATAAATAATACATCTTAAAAAAATAAAAATAAAAATAACTGAGGCTAGGAAATGTCTGCATCCGCCCATCAAATTGCTACTTTGAAATTTAGCACCCAGAGCCTTCTAAGAGGCTTCATTTACTGATTGTTATATTAGCAAACTCCTCTCTATGAAAAGCCAAATCCTCCAGGAAGACAGATTCCTACTATTCCTACAGCCTTTTAGTTCTAGTTGCTGATCTTTACAATGCCCACATATTTCCTGATAACCAGGAAGGCTGCAAAAACACAGCTCCTTAAACTAGAGTCCCACTGCTTTGATAATCAGGCCCTGGCCTTTTTTCTTATTTCATACCATGACAGAAAATTCTAGCAAAATGAACCACATGCCATTTTTTTAAAATATTACTTCAATTCTTACTATCTACCTTTGCTTCTATCCCAAGATTTTATTATAATGTCTCCCCTTACCACAATAATCTTGAAAATTATTAAAATGTTTCAAATGAATGTGAGCCCTGATAATGCTTTGAACAGCAGGTTTATGCTTTACAACACTGTCTTAATGTGTCACATTATACTGTACTTATTCTGTCATCTAATTCTTCTCCACTTGGACTACGAACTTCTGGAAGGTAAGGACATCTTATTCATTAGTTTGTTCGCCAAGGATATAGCTGATGCTCGCATACTTAGAAACATCCAGCGAATGTTTGCTAAATTGACAAACTCACTTGAATGCACTAAATATAACGTAGTGCAAGGCCATTAGAAAGTGTCAACATAGTAGATCAGAAAACAAAAATTTCAAAAAATAGTCAGTTCCATAACTCTAAGTATCTTCATTGTCCATTTCAACTAAGTTTGTCAGGTCCACATTAAATATTCTGTGAAGATTTTAATATTAAAATAATAAATTTCAAGGAGAAAGAATTATTCCAACCCATACTTTCTAAAAGGAAAGAAAATGAGAATCTATTTCTCTTTCTAATGCTCTAAGGATGGACATTAAAAAAATTCTTATTTGATAATTAATAACCTTTTTGCTCCTCTCCCAAGCTCATTCCATTGACTATTTATTTTTATAAGCTTATTAAGCCCTTTGTGGAAAAGAAGAGAGCATACATATACATATATACATTTGTAATTCCATAGAAATGAAAAGGTACCTGATTTTATTTTGTTAGATAATCTTTCAACTGAAAAAAGATACAAAGTAAGCACTTTTTAAGCTTTAAATCTCATGCTAAAATTCTAAAACTCACAAGAAAGCAACATGAAGCTATAATTCTTTTACTGTACCTGTATATGCAAATTGAACAAGGTCCCAGAGGGCATTGGGGTCTATGCCTTCCATCTTAATCTCCTCTTGCTTGGCTTCACAAACATCACTTGTAAACATGGCAGCAAAATAGTCGGAGACTGAGCTCAGAACAAGCCTGAAAGAGTCATAGAATCTAATTTAGGTTATGAATATGAAGCAGCAAAATGCTTAGTGTCAAGAAGAATGCAGTACAGCCTGGGTGGCTGCATTGGTTAAGTGTCTAATTCTTGGTTTCAGCTCAGGTTGTCATCTCAGATCCTGAAATGCATCCCTGTGTCAGGCTCCACTCAGTGTGGAGTCTGCTTAAGACTTTCTCTGCCTCTCCTTATGCCCCTACCCCCTTCTCGCGCACTCTCTCTCTAAAATAAATAAATAAAATAATTTTTAAAAAGAATGCAGCACAGAGGTACTCTACCTATCATCTATGTATCTCTTATATCTATCATATACTTATCAATCTTATTGATAATTATTGGCTTATAAATTATACTTTTCAAAACTGAGGAAATTCTGTTCCACCTTTGGTCACAGAGCATTTTCCTATATTTCTTTCCCCATCATTTTAAATACATATTTTTTTTCTCTCACATTTAGTTCCTTCATCCTTTTGGATAGGGATCCAATTTTATTTCTATTTATATATTCTTATGATGCTATTTACTAAAGACTCTGCTTAGCTCCCACTGAATTAATGGTGCCATCTATATTGAGAATTTGAGTCCTGAATGCATAGTTATCTGTCTCTGAGATTTCTATTGTTTTTGCTTTCTTGCCTATTCTTGAGACAGTATATTTTTTAGTATAATATTTTTTAATATTGAATCTGAATATGTCTTTATAGCCAAATGAGGCAAATCTTCCATCTTTAATTTTTTATTTAACTATTAGTGAAGTTTTATTCTTTATATAAAGTTTAAAGTAAGTTGGTTAAGTTCTTCAAAAAGTCAAATAAAAACTGAATTAAAAATGCACTGAATTTCTAATTTTATTTTTGGTGATCATTGATATATTTATAATATAAAATGTACAACAAAAAAGTACAAAATATCTCTCCATATGCTCAGGATATCCTGTCTGCTTTCTAATCAAATTTTAAAGCTTTCTCAAAAGTTTTCTCTAAAAGTTTTCTTGTATATTCTTGGTTGATTTCTTCATATTTTATTTACAGTTTTGTTGGTATTAATGTGTAGTAACTTTTATAAAAATTTTTTTTGGTTTTTGTTTATTTAAATTTCATTAGTTGAAACTGTCATAAATCCATCTTTTATATGGCACATATACTGAATTATCTTACTAGTTCTTTGTGGACTCCCCTATTTTTGTTCTAGGTAGATGATTATATCACCTGCGAATCAACTCATTTGACTTATTCTTGTTTATTTTCTGTAACTCTTTTTCTTTTGCTTTTCTTAAAACCTCTTCCAAGATCTCCAGTCTTCTAGTGGTATGTTGAACAGTCACTGCGCTGGTGGAGAAATTTTTTGTTTATCTCTATCTTTTTTTTTTTTAATTTTTATTTATTTATGATAGGCACACAGTGAGAGAGAGAGGCAGAGACACAGGCAGAGGGAGAAGCAGGCTCCATGCACCGGGAGCCCGACGTGGGACTCGATCCCGGGTCTCCAGGATCCTGCCCTGGGCCAAAGGCAGGCGCCAAACCGCTGCGCCACCCAGGGATCCCAGTTTATCTCTCTCTTAAAAGAATCTCCTTTTAGTAACATACTTGGTGAATGTATTGGTATGTAACCTTTACCAGGTCAGAAAGACCACTTTCATTTCTAGCTTTGCTAACCACTGTTATACTATAGGGCATTAAATTTCATAAAAGGCCTTTTATCTCAATCAAAATTTTGTTTAGGATTTTCTACTTATAGTCACAAGGGAGATGAACCGTTAATTTTCTCTTACTGTATTTTTTACCTGACTATTGTATTAATATTATACAGCCTCATAAAATGAGGTGACAGCTTTAACTCTTTTTAATTTTGTATAATGATTTATAGAAGAAACCAATTATTTTTTTTTCCTTAAGATGCTCCAGAACTTACCTGAAAAAAATATCTTGATTTGACTAGTTTGAGAAAAAGTGACATGGTCTCATTTTAATTATTTAATAAACTACAAGGCTTATTTTTGTGCTTTATTTCTTCATCATCAACTTTTGTGCTTCATATTTTTAAAAATTTACTCATTTTATCTGGGTTCTAAAATTTATTGAAGTATATATTAATGTATATAAAATTATGTGTGGCTTTAATTCTACACATATATATTCTCTGTTTTTTTTTTTTTAAGATTTTATTATTTATTTATTCATGAGAGACACACAGAGAGAGGCAGAGATACAGACAGAGGGAGATAGGCTCCCTGTGAGGAGCCTGATGAGAGACTCAATCCCCGGATCCCAGGATCACAACCTGAACCAAAGGCAGATACTCAACCACTCAGGATAAACCAACCACTCAGGACACTCCGGCACCCCTCTATTTGTTCTTTTGAGTGAATCTTTTCATTGTCTTAAAAAAATATTTCATTCATTAACATTTTAACTACATCTTTTTCTTTTTGCATACATATTGATGTATTTTTTAAGTGGTTCTTCTTGAGTAGGGATCAGAATTTGTTTTTCTGTAAAGAGGCAGATATTATGTATCTTAGGTATTAAAAGTCATATATATAGTTTCTATCATATATTCCTTTAAAAAAAATCAATTGATTAAAATGCAAAAATGAATTTTAGCTCATAATCCATACAAAACAAGCCACAAACCATATTTGGCCTCTGCACAGAAGTATGCTGACTCTGTCTAGAGATTAAATATTGATTTTTGACTAATAACAGTATCATCAAAGAAAATTATACTACTTCATGAATATTATAAGGGCCTTACAACAGCATAATTCTATTCACTCAATGTCGGCCAATCAAGAATTTTTTAAAAGAAAAAATACTTCTGAAAGTAAAAGTTTATTTTATATTTATCCCCTTCATATTCTGGGTCTCTATTCATTTCTGAAGAAGTAGACTTCTATCTGGTATTAATACCCTTCAACTGGAATAAATTTCTTTAGTTTTTCTTGCACTACAAGTCTGATGACACTAAATTGTCCCAGTTTTCATTTATCTAAAAGGTCTTTATTTAGATGCATTGAAAATATCTTTAAAAAGTTATTTTCACTTGATATAGAATTCAAGCCTTTGGGACTAGAAAAATAATATTCTATTATGAGTTAGGCTCCAATGTTTCTAATAGAAAATATAGAAACATTCATTCTTTACTGTGAATCAACTCAGGAAAACAGGAAATGTTTTCAAATCAATCAAAATGAGTTGATTAGCGGGTGATGATATAATCATCTACCTGGGGGGGGGGGGGGAGCAGAGTCCAAAGAACTAATAAGATAATTCAGTAAAGAACTTTCATTCTTATAATTGTTTTCCTGATTTACCATGTCTTTTATATCTAATTCTTTTTACTCTTTTCCCCTCTTTTTCCTAAGATGCTGCAGTTTGACAATGATATACCTCAATGTAGTTACTTGGTATTTATTCTGATGATGGTTTTCTGAGCTTTGTAGAGTAGTGGATAGACCTTTTTAAATCAAATTTAGAAAGTTACTTGAAAATAATTCCTGTTTTTTTTTCACACAATTCACTCTCTTTTTCTAGGACTCTAATTAGATATCTGTTTCAGGAATTGATGGTGCCTTTCCCTCACAAGTTGTTGGGTCTTAGTTCATTTTCTTTCAATCTTTCTCTACCCTGTGTTTTACTGTAGATGATTCGTAGTGACTTGAATTTTTCCAAATCTCTTTTATATTCCCATCGCTTTATTCATTACATTATCTTTTCCTATAGATATTTTAAATTATTTTTCTTAGTTGCTTTAATGCTCTTTACTGATAATTTTTTAATGTTATTTATTTGTGAGAAAGCAAGAGAGAGTACAAGTGGGGGTAGAGGCAGAAGGAGAGGGAGAAGCAGACTCCCAACTGAGCAAGAAGCCTGATGTGGGACTTAATCCCAAGACCCTGGGTTCATGGCCTAGGCCAATTGTAGATGCTTAGCAGACTGAGCCACCCAGGTGGCACTTTACTGATAATTTAAAAACCTGGATCATCTCTAGGTTGATATCCACTGACTGATTTTACTTTCCCAACGGATTATATTCGTCTGCTTTTCCCCCTCTATTGTAAATTTCAATTGTATATTAGACTTTGTGAAAAAAACAAAGTTGAGGCTAAGAAGGGAGTGTCATACTCATTTTTAGTTATTTAAATTTTTTTTTCTTGTTTATGTCACAAGTTTCTGATACCTTTAAAGAAAAGGTATAAAAGTTTCATTTTCTGATGATTTATAGTCATTTTAAGGGGAGTGTAAATTTTTCATGTACTTTAAAATCCTAAGTGGGGTGGTGCCTAGGTGGCTCAGTCATTTGGGCATTAGACTCTTGATTTTGGCTCAGGTCATGACCTTGGGTCATGGGATTAAGCCCCATATCATGCTCTGTGCTCAGCTCTGAGTCTATGTTTTTCTCTTCCTTCTCCTGCTCCCTCTTTTTCTAAAATAAATAAAATCTTTAAAATCCTAAGTGGAAGTATAAATTTCCAATTGTAAAAATTTGACAATATATTCTCAGTCCAAAGAAATAGAGAACAGTAAAAAAATGCTTTATGGTTAAGAGGTATGTTTTTCATAGTTGTTTAAATTAGAAAGTTTGAAACTTCTTTCTGTTTAAAATAGATTAGAGGAAATTAGTACATTCTTGAAGATCATCAGAGAAATGTTACTCATAAATGAAAATGGAGTTACAAATATGGAAATGGAAACCAAGATAAATCCTATGATACTGGATTGAAATCAGACATACTGGGATGCCTGGGCGGCTCAGGGTTGGGCACCTGCCTTCAACTCAGGTCGTGATTCCAGGATCCGGGATCAAGTCCCACATCGGGCTCCCTGCAAGGAGCCTGCTTCTTCCTCTGCCTATGTCTCTGCCTCTCTCTCTGAGTCTGTGTCTCTTATGAATAAATAAGTCTTTAAGAAAAAAGAATTCAGATATATCAGTGTAAATTTACAGTCCTTAATAAGAAATAGAAATACTGTGTGTACATGTGTGTGCAGCTATATGTACATTAAGGAATCCAACCATAGGGTGAAATAGGCAAAGCATAAAGTAAGTCTGGAATATCTTCTGTTCCAGAAAGTGAGGAAATACTTAAAAAGTGATGGACGATACATCAATAGAACCAAATGTGATGCTTATATCTGTAAGCTAAGCAACAGCAAATTTTAGATGCACTTCTTGTCTTTCTTTAAAAAAAAAAAAAAAATTATTTATTTATTTATTTATTTATTTATTTATTTATTTATTTATTTGAATAAAAGAGGGCTTGCAGGGTGAGTGGCAGAGGGAGAAGGAGTCCCAAGCAGACTCCATACTGAGTGCAGAGCCCAATGTGGGGCAGTCATGACCCTGAGATCAAACCAAGAGTTCGATGCTTAACTAACTGTTCCACCCAGGTGCCACAGATGCCCTTTTCTTTCTAAGAATGTTGTAAGGGAAAGGAAAGGAAGAAAGGTCAAGGATATTGTTATCTACAAGTTTTCATAGTTTTCAAAACAAGAGATACTTTTTTTCAATTATTTATTTTGTAATTTTATCTACTTTATACTTGATTTTTATGAAACTGAAGGGCGTGGTAAAAGCTAACTTTAACAAAGAGAGACATTCCTTCTCTCAACTGAAAAAAAAATCTTTCGATGTATACCTTATGCATTTAAAGATTATTTTATGGGATCCATGATTAATATTAATGCCTAGGGTAGAAACATGTTCAAAATATTCCAAGTTATCAATTTGTTATACATTTAATTTAGCCTTTAGTAACTAAACAGTTTATTTCTTTATATTCTCAAAATCTGACAAAATAATGAAGACACAGATATTTTCAAATATTACATACCTATTAGATCAATGTCAAATCAGTTTTATCAGAAGAACTAAATATAATATTATATGCTATAAAAATAAGCTGTCATAAGCCAGAGAGATACATATCATTCCTAGAGCAGAAGAAGTATATTGATATAAAGTTAACCAGTTTAATCTTATACATAGAAAGACCTTACTTGTAACAGGGTCACATCTATATAGAGTAAAATATGTGACCTGTAGAATTCAATCTTAATTACATGAAATCTTCTCAATCAGCTATAACATACAAAATACATTATATTCTTTCATTCAATAACAAAAGTACAAACAAGTTTATATTGCATTTAGATTAAGTCATACATGAGATGGGAATTAGGTTTTAGAGGAAGTATTTAACACATAACAGAAAGTAATATCTTTATAGGTACATATATAACTTCTATTAATGCCATGGAAGCAAGAACAGAAAATATATAAATATATGAATGCATGCAGCCATTCTGGAAAATCTCTCATTGAGGTCATCACAATTTATTTCCTTCCAAATCTATTAAACTTTTCTAGCCCTACTCCAATTTATTGGCAGTGTTTGACATCGTTGACCTCCTCCTCTTCTTTAAAACCCCTTTTTAGCTAAGGCAGTACAGACTTTCTTATCTCAGCTTACCTATGATTCATTGACTTCTCTCTATACCCTTACTTCTTGACCCTCTCACTGCCCTAGGCTTTTTTTTTTTTTTCAGACCTCCAAATTTTTGCCTTAACACACACTGTTTCAGAATCATACTTGAGCATGGCCTTAATTATTGCCATTATGATGGTTTTAAATCTTGCCATGTATTTCGAATGCCTGCAGAAACTGCTCACCAGGGAGCCCAGTAATATTTCAGGGTGCTCTAAACTAAATTCAGAATCTTCTCTGTGAGATTCTTTTTTTTCATTTTTACTAGCCTGTTTTTAATTGGTGTAACACCAATATATTGAATTTTCAGTGTAGATATTATGAAGTCATTATTATGTCTCCTCCTCTTTTATTGCTTATCTCAAATATGACACAAAGTTAATCTTTCCTTTTGTATTGGACTTTGTGGTTACTCTGGCCAGATCCCCTTTATGAGGCACAACTCTGCCCTCAGTGCCAGTGATAATATCACCTAACTTGTGTCCCAGCTATCCCTTCCCTAGATCACATTTGGCGAATAGGAGGTGCCTCCCTGAGAGTTTATGTGCCTTGTTCCTCATACCTCCACAACTTCCCCTACTCTCATCCTGTGGGTGAGCCCAATGGCAATGAATAATAAAAGCAGAGTGTAAAAATGCTGTCTTTTTCCTCAAAGTATGACTAACTCTGCAGCAAAGTCATGTTCCAGAGCTTCTTGGGAGTTAAAGATGAAGCAAGACTCCAGCTGAGACTACATTTTTGATTTGCTCCTTCCTCTGCCCTATCCTTTTCCCTTTCTTTTGAGGACGCTCTTTAAATAAACCATGCACACATGAATTCCAGTCTCTAGCTCTACTTTCAGGAAAACTTAACTTATGACACAGTTCTCCAAAATATTTCTCAGTTCATCTCTTTCTCTATATAGTACTCACTTCATGCCTGGATTAACTCTAACATCTTCCTAGACCATTAACTAGTTTTTTTCTGTGCCCATTTTCTGTACATTTTCTTTAGTATATGTGCTGCCAAAGTGAGCACTCTGTACATTTTCTAAAGTGATTCCAGTTTTCAGAGTTATCTTTGTGAATTATGATAAGCAGTCTATTGTACTTGTTAATACATTATTTCTACAGAGTTGCTTGAGTTTGAATTGTATTTCTACTACCTCTTATTAACTTGGGTGAATGTCTTAATTTCCTCCATTTCTCCATTTTCAACTCTGTAAGAAAAGGGGGGGGGATTAAGGATTTCCTTACCTTTTAGGACAAAATGGATTAGTATATTCAAAGTGCTTACAACAGGGCCTGACACATACATCAAAATGGATGTCAACTAGCATTAGGACTATTATTATTATTATTGTTGTTCACTGAATTGTGCTACTCCCCTCTTAGAATCTACATGAGCTTCTAACTATGCACATCATTTCAAATTCAAATTTCTCTAGTGGTTTTCAAAATCTGTCATAACCATTTTTTCCTACTTTTACAGCTTAATTTCCCAGTATTTCCAGTACAAATGACTCCACTTTAGGCCAGTATCTCAAAATTTTCACAAATTCTTTACTTCTCTATTTTTCCATATTATTCTCACTATCTAAAATACCTCACTTGTTCTTTTCCACTAGGCTGACCCCAAACACAATTTCTCTGAAAAACTGCTCACTTCCATATTTGATTATATCTTGCATTTGGAATCAAAGCTGCTTATTTCCATTGCAGTTATAATGTAATATATGATAACTATTATAATTTCTTTAATTGTCCTATGGGTTATTTCCTCCTCAAGATTATTGCAAACTTCATGTGGAAAACTATCATGTTTTATAATCCCTTTGCATCACCAAAAAGGAATAGACCAAGGCATATATGTTTGGTATACATTTGTTTTATGCAAGGAAATATGCTTCATGTACTGCTAAAAATCAGTAGTAGGCATAAGGACGACATTAAAATGATATCTAAATGATGGGAGAAAAAATGAAATGAAAGTTTTTTAGCTTCTTTTATCTCCCCATCTTCCAGTTTTATTGAGATATTGTTGATATATAACATGTATTTAAGGTGTAAAAATATGATGATTTGATACACATACATATTGCAAAATGATTGCCACAATATATACAAATTATTTTATCCTGTTGATGAATTGATTAATCGTTCCATAATGACTACCTTTGTTTCTTGCCAACTTTATGCCCTAAAGTCTATCTTGTCTGATAAAACTATAACTATACTTGCTCTCTTTTTGTTTCTGTTTGCTTGGGATACTTTTTACCATGTCTTCATTTTTGAGACTATGTATGCTCTTAAAGCTGAAGTGAATCTTTTGTAGGCAGCATATAGTTGGGTCTCATTTTTTAATCCATTCTATAGCACTATACCTTTTGATTGGACAATTTAATCGAATTATATTTAGAATAATTATTGATAGGTGAGGATTTACAATGCTATCTGATTGTTTTCTGGCTGTTGTGCAGTCCTTTGTTTCTTTCCTTAAAAAAAAAAAAAAAATATATATATATATATATATATATATATATATATATATATATATATATTTATTCGAGAGAGAAAGCTAGAGACAGAGGCAGAGAAACCAGATGAGCAGAGGGGAGGGGTAGAGCAAGGAAAAAGCAGACTCCTCATTCAGCAGGGACCCTGATATGGGACTTGATCCTAGGACCCTGGGGTCATGACCTGAGCTGAAGGCAGATGTTTAACCAACTGAGCCACCCAGGCACCCCCTAGTTTCTTTCTTCCTCTTTAGCTATTGCTATCTTTCTTTGTGAATTAATAATTTTCCAAAATGTTATGCTTTCCCTTTTTTTCTTTTGCATATGTAGTTTAGGTTTTTGTGCTTTGGTTACCATGAAGCTTACATAAAACAGCTTATAAATATAACAGTCTATTCTAAACTAGTAACAGCTTAATTTCAATCACATACAAAAACAACATTTTACTCCCTGCATATTTTGTTTTGATGTCACAATTTACCTTGTTTTATACTGTACATCCATTAACTAATGATTATAGCACTAATTATTTTTTAAGTTTTGTCTTTATTTTGTCTTCCAGTCTCTAAATTAAATGACATTACACTTTTAAATTGTTCTGAATTTGACTGTATACTTAGCTTTACTAGTATGTTTTATACTTTCAAGGTTTCATGTCACTAATTAAAGTCCATTCATTTCAGCTTGAAGAACTCCTTGTAGCATTTCGTCTAAGGCAGGTCTACTGGTGATGTATCTTTTTTAGCTAATTATCCTGTGGCCTTGCATTATTGTCTGTGCATTCAAGGAAGTAGGTGGCTCTTCCAATCTTTACAGAATGGCTTTGATAGCCATTTACAAATGGCTTTACCAGTCCACCCATTCAGAGATTCTGGATGGATCATCTGGTGGTATCCACATACAGGCTTCGTGCTAAAATCCTTGGGTGA
Source organism: Canis lupus familiaris (assembly GCF_011100685.1). Lineage (NCBI taxonomy): Eukaryota > Metazoa > Chordata > Mammalia > Carnivora > Canidae > Canis > Canis lupus. The sequence continues at coordinate 24,533,434 of NC_049243.1, forward strand.
TGAGGTCAGCAGGTGGGCCTCGGTACTTTAGTATACAAAGGACTAGCCTAATGCCTCAGTCTCTAGGGGTAGGTCTGGATCTTGGGATCACTGGGGTGGGCCTGGCACTGAGTCTGAATGACTGGCTTGGACCTGGACCTGCATAGGCAGACATGGGTACTGGGTCTACAGGATCTAATCAGGGACCAGGGACCACTGGGTTGGTATCTGGGTCCATAAGGCCTGATTTATTTTAGGATAGTTCAGGAGCCTGGTTTTGTGGGAGCCAAACTGAAAGCTAGGGATATTGTGTCTGCTGGATGCTAGAGCAAGCATGGAGCTTGCAGCCTCTAGAGTCAACCTGTAACCTGGGACCATGGGAGCTAACCAGAAGGTTCTCTCTGCTGGGGCAGGTCTGGTGTTGGGACAAGTAGAGAGTCTGGATCTGTGGGAGAATCTAGGTCCTCAGGGGCCAGCATGACAGTGGGGTGAGCCAGGCAGGGATCATGGATACATGGGAGCTGGCTTGGTGCTTTGGTGGGCAAAAGCCTGAATCTCTGGTAGCTAGCTGGGCTGGGCCCAGCCAGGAGTCTAAGTTCACAAGAACCTGCCGGTAGCCTAGGTTCTAGGCAAGTGATTCAGAGCCAGAGTCATTAGGAGCTTGAACCATGGGAGGAGGCTGACACTGAGATGTGCTGGAAGCCTGAGTCCATGGGAGCCTGCTGGGAGCCTGGCACCATGGGCAATGCCTAGGGTTGTGGGTATTACTTGAGGCAACTGAAACCAGCAGGCAGTAGAAACATTTTTTTTTTTTTTATCTTGAAGTTGGTTCAAAGCTTTATTAACTACCAAGCTGATTGAGAGATTCAGGTGGGTGTTGTACTTAATAAAATAGAAGAAATGAGTTATTCTTCTGTCGTTACAGAAAATCTATGTAAATAAACTTCCCATCAGTACAGAGACAATACTACTTGCCTACTTCTGAGTATTAATCTAAATTACTTATGAAAGTAATTTCTTTTTACTACATTTAATATTTTTTAAATGTTTCTAAATGCATCATTTCAATTGCCACTTTTAGCTTCAATTATTTTATGATACTAGTGCTTAGTAAAAAAAAAACACTAAAATCATATATGTAATATATAACAAATATAATATTGAAAAAATAAAATATAAACTCTTGATAAATATATTATTGAAATAACTAAATCTGTCATCAAGCATAGACAAAATTGAAAACAGAATCTGATGTTAAATGAAATTTCCAGGGTTTTGGTCTATAGAGCATGATACTTTCTGTCTTCATCAGATATCATTTTATTTTTTGTTTAAGTCTTTATTCAATCATGAATTACTGCATGCTCATTCTAAAGAGTTCAAAGAATATATGTCTGGACATTAAAAAAAATGCTAACCCCTTCTTTATCTTGTCTACTCCCACTCCCCACGAAAAGGCTTTATTGACTATATGTTGTATATCCTTCCACACTGTTACTATGCACAAAAAATTATAAATTATATTATTTCCAACTCAGAGGTTGTTAGCTATTTAATATTTTCTCATTTATTTCCATCTAATGCACTTACTCCTAATAATGGCTTTCATAGGCTAAATGATATTTCATTATATACCTGTACATGGTAACAAAGTAGCCCCTGAATATACTTTAATTCTAGGATTGATAATTTGGCTGTCCAGTTATTAATATTGATCTTGTTAGTCTAATTTTTAGCAGCTAATATCCAGGATTACAGGCAGACTACCTAGAAAGAGATTCTCTATATTTAGTACTCATGGATTTATATTCAGTTTTTTGTTTCACTTGTCACTAATCAATTGTTCTGGGCCATTTATGAAAAGTTTATATTTATTTTAGAATTTCTCTGAAAACTTATAGCACAGATGAATTCAGAATTTTGATTATTTCCCATGCCAAAAAATCTATTAGTGTATCATCTTAAGTATTATTAGTTTTTTAAAGCTAACTTACTTAAAAATATGCTTAACAATAAACTATTGTATCTATATAAACATGGGATTTCATAAATACATTGATAGTTGTGACTTATATCAGGCCAAAAACATATATACAATATAACCAGAACAAAAACAAAGGGTTTTGTGGAGAGCCCTTTCACAATCATAATTTATCACCTTAAGTAGGGAGTGCCTTGAAAGTTTTGAATGATGAGATAATAATGTGGAGTTAAATATACATGACTTTATAAATGGATATTTAGTGAATACTTATAAGATTAGCTTTCAATGTCTTTCCTGAAGGAGCAGTAGATCTTAATGTCAGCTATTTCTTTTTTCATTATTTGAAATTATTGTAATAGTCCCATGTTCAAGTGCTAATGATCATAACATCATATATATTTTGCCAAAGGCAATACTCATCTGTGCTACTCAAAATATAACAAAATAACTTCAAAATCCATTCCTTTGTTACTACTGCTAAAATGATTGTTTAAAGCAAAGAGCTAATCTTGCATTAATTACGATTTTACTGTGTAAAAGTGTACAGAAGGAGGTGCAATGTATCTGCAATCACTAAAAACAGCACTTGCCTTTTTCCAGTGCTCCATATTTTCCCACACATTTGTTAATGTATGTTTAGCTTATAATAATAACTCTATAAATTATTTATAAAATGGGTAATACTAAAGTTTTAAGTCATGGTATAAGGAAAATATAAATCCTTATTTGCATGAATTTAGCAGATAGCCTTAGGCTAAAAGTTTTCTTGTCACATTTAAGGAAAATATAGATAGTTGACAATAATTACTTGCTATAATATCTGCTAACTATATAAAATATTTAAATGTTCAGAGTAACATGTATAAAAATAGTAATTACTCATGTTTTACAATAATTGAAACCAAGAAGCTATTTTATTTCTTAGTTATCTAGATTATTATGAAATAACTTCCATAAATAAATTACTTAGAAAATAATGTTAACAATCTAGATAAAAAAGAGTAACAAAGAAAACAATGTAGAATATAATTAACATGGGAGAATTGCTCATTATATTGGTTAAAAATGCTTCAAATGAGAAATATTAAATTACTACAAACAAAAGGCAAAATAAAACTATATAAATTACACAAAACACTGCTCTTTTAAAAAAATTAATGAGCATCTGATGTGCTAATGTACTTTTGAGTTGGGTCCCTCTCTATACATACATATATATGCTATTAACCAATTTATAAGCTAATGAAGTAAATTTAGTTACATTCTCAAATTAAGAGTATTTCTTATAATAGAATTTTTATCTAGATGTTATTTAGATGATATTCAGCATAATTTGCATATTTGCTACACATATTACAACATTGAATATCTCAAAAATAATGACTATTTGTTTATGGCTTTCTTGCTAATACTAATGCAATGTTATAGAAATATTTGAAAATGTGTATGAATAGGATATTATTAGAATTGTTGCCTCAGTTAGCTGATAATATATTTTTTTAAAATACACAGTTTCACTCTTCTTTATTTTATTTTTATTTATTTATTTTATTTATGATAGTCACACAGAGAGAGAGAGAGGCAGAGACACAGGCAGAGGGAGAAGCAGTCTCCATGCACCGGGAGCCCGACGTGGGATTCGATCCCGGGTCTCCAGGATTGCGCCCTGGGCCAAAGGCAGGCGCCAAACCGCTGCGCTACCCAGGGATCCCAGTTAGCTGATAATATTGAACTCTACATGACCTACATTAGTTATTCAATGTTAAATGTTCCCTCCTATGCATTTCTAGTATATCAAATTCATTTTCACATTTTAATATCAGTATCATAGTAGAAATATAGCTTCATTCTTCAGGAATGTTTTTATTAGTCAGCACTTAGATGTATATATATTATCTAAGTAATAAAATTTATGTTAAACATAGGAAAGAAATGTATATTAAAATATTTTTTATATGTTGATAACTTACCCTTTCTATCAATTCATTAGCATAATAGTATTAAACAACATACATCAAGGTAGTTTAAGGCTATTTGCCTATATATTCAACTATTTAAAAATAAAATAATAAGCATCAAAATTAAATTAAAATTCTTTTCTGAATTACAATTTCAAAAATAAAAATATAGGGACTCCTGAGTGGCTCAGGGGTTGAACATCTGCTTTTGCCTCAGGTCGTGTGGACCTGAGGGCCACTGGAATGGAGGGGCCCTGGAATGGAGTCCCGCATCAGGTTCTCGGTGGGGAGCCTGTTTCTCCCTCTGCCTATGTCTCTGCCTCTCTTTCTGTGTCTCTCATGAATAAAAAAATAAAATCTTTTAAAAAATTTAAAAAAGGAAAACAAGTAAAAAACCAACATCAAATTTAATGAGTTTTCATAAGAAAACTGATAAGAAATTAATATGGCAAAATAATTGGATTTTAGTTTTTAAGTTACATTTAGCTTATGTAACTTAGAATTATCAATCATAAATATGTATGGAATGTTTAAAAGTGTATTAGCTCTCAAATACATTGTACCTTAAGAATAATACTAGTATGTTATACATTTTTTAATTAACAAATGCAAAATAGGGATGCCTGGGTGGCTCAGAGGTTGAGCATCTGTTTTTAGCTTAGGGCGTGATCCTGGGGTCTGGGTTCATTTCCACATTGGGCTCCTTGCAGGGAGCCTGCTTCTCCTTCTGCTTATGTCTCTGCCTCTCTTTCTGTGTCTCTCATGAATAAATAAATAAAATCTTTAAAAAATAAATAAATAAATGCAAAATAAAGATGTCAACATGAAATACTTTGAATTTCCTACATGAAACAAACAATATATACCCATGATAACCTGATTTATTTTAATTTTGGCAGAAAAGTATATCTCACTTCAAATCTTAAGTACAATCTCCTAAATTAAAATGGATTTCTACTTAGTGAGATTATGATTTACATAAAATAGACTATCAACCCTAGCCAGAGGAAGTTTTGTTTTTGAAGTATTTATATTTGCTTTATTTACCAAAAGAGATTACTTAAAATAGCATTATAACTCTCCCCTCAAAGGAAATAAAGGGTAAAAAAAAAAAAATAACTCAAGCTCTCTTAAAAATGTGTATTCTCAACTATTATACATAGATTTAGCCATGACTATTTGACAAAGCTTAGTAGAGTACATTTAAATTGTGATTTACAATTCTGCAAATTTTACCTGTATGCTTCATAGTTTTTGTAGGTTTTTTTTGTATTTAAATAATAGCACTATGAAAGATGACAAGTGTTAATAGATGAAATATCGAGTTATTCTTGATGTTCTTATTGGAAAATCTTACTTTCATTCACAGTAGTTTTTGGCTATCTAATCTCTGAGCCTGACAACATTTGAGAGCATAACAATCACTTAATGGATAAACACATGGAAACACACAATCACAATATTTTTACAATAAAATATCACACATATTATATGTATATTATATGATAAGATACCTGGAAATTTGTAACAAAATATCAAAGTCAAAATATTTACAATTACATTTGAACCCCTTACTTTCTTCCATGAATCAAAGGTTTGAAATCCTGAGTCCTTTTACAAAGGGATCAGCAAACTAGGGCCAATGGACCAAATCTGGCCTGGTTCCTATTGCAGAGCCTACAAGCTATGAACAGATTTTACATTTTTAAATGGTGGGAAAAACAAAGGATGGATATATTCCATGATATGTGAAAAGGACATGAAATTCAAATCCCGGTGCCCTTTAATAGAGTTTTATTGTATCAAAAAAAAAAAAAAAAAGGATTCCTAATTCTGTACTCATAGAATGTTTTGCATCCTACATACCAGACTATCCTTCTAACCATATGAATTCAATAAAGACAGGTTACTATACCTGTGTGCAGGTATCTTTCGGTTCCCAACAATCAAAATAACATCACAGAGTTGCTGTTGTTTCAAGTAACTTTCCATTTTTCTGAATGTTTGCTCAGCATGGTGAACAGCCTGATAGAATTCTTCAGAGCTACTGGAATCCATATCACTTTGAGGCGTCAATGAATGGCTAGTTGCTGTCAGCCTACAAATCACACACAAAAAAAGGTGGTGTTTATAAAGTGCTATAACTCGTCTAAAACAACACACAGAGTTTTACAATTTTAAAGGGAAAATCAATGCATGTCTCCTTATGTTAATCATTATTAATAGAAGTCAGAAAAATCTATTTTGGGTGACATAATTTGCTCTAAGAAGCAATAAATGAATTCTTAATTATCTTTTTCTCTAGCTTTACAATGATTTAAAAGGTAGGTTATCTATATTTATTAGGACATTAAGTTAAAAAAAAGCCTGAAAAAGTAATAGAAATAGTAAATTACTAACATGCTTATTTGAAAATTGATTACTAATAAAATGTTAATTTAATCCATTTGAAATTGAGGTAGATCACCTAATTATAGTATTCTAAATTACAATTCCTATGAGGTTATAGTAAATGTTCTTTTACAGAAGTAAGTGATTTTCATTATGAGAAATTGTGAAGCATGGTTTGTAAAAAAGACTGACAATAAATCTGAAAGTAAACTGTTGAGTTTCATAGTCTATACCCAGTTGTTTAAAAAATATATACAAAATGTAGTAGCTCAGTACTAACAAATATTTTAACCATATCTATGAGTGTATATGTGATAAACTTTAAAATTTTGAAAAATTCATGATACTTAAGTTTGGCAACTGGATCTATTAATATAAAAAACTGTTTCACAAAGAAGACTTTAAAATACCATACTCCATATTAAGGAGAAGACTCTCATATGCATGATAGGCCCAGAAAACCTGATCAAGTTTTCTGATGCTGTGCTAATTAAAGCTTATAACAACTTAAAAATGAAAATGAATTAGATATATAACAATAATGATGAAATAGTTTATTTCAAAACAGAAAGTATGGAGACTTCTGTTTCTAATTATAAGGCAATAACTTGTAACTGACTGAACCCCTCATTGAGAATGCCAGAAAAAAAATGGTGCCTATAAAATCAAAATAACTAAATGAATTTAAAAATAGCCATTAAGACAACCAGAACTTGAAGGACCAAGAATTTAGAATAAAGAAAAAGTCATGGAAGTCAGCTCAAAATTCTCCACTGCTTTTTCATTCCCTCTGACGGTATTTATTAATTATAAGCAGCACAGAGTGAAAATCTGAGAAACTCAGCACAATGCAGCAGCCAACAGTATCATGGGCCTTGGAGGAAAAGATGGATATTGGAAGTATAGGCTCCAAAGGTAGCAAGAAATTGAGAGATGAAAGAGGGACCATAAAGGAGGAAAGTTTGGGAAAGACTGTCATTGTGATTCACTTTTCCTCAGAGGTATTTGTGATTCCTAAGCACTGCTAGACAAGCAGAAAATGGCTTATTGGAGATTGAGAAGTTAAATAGAGTTTGAAAAATAAAAATTTGAATCCAAGGACCAGCAAGGATGAGAGACTCTGGTAAATACACAAGCTCTCAGCTAAACTCCCTAAAGGGCTTTATTCTAGGAGTCAAGGGAAATAGAAATAGACAAGAAGACAAGGTAATACAAGGAAGGAAACCTAGATTTGAATCAGTGAAGTCTCTGAGTGCATTAAGGTGATCTGCTAATCTAAATGTTGACAATCAGTCAAAATAAACCCCTTTAGAAAAGCCTCATAGAAACTCTGATTTCTGGTGCATGTATATGGTGCTTGACATTAAGAAGAAGAAGGCCTATAAATAAACTCTACCGAGAGGGAAAAACAGACAATAGAAACAGGCTCTGAGGTGCTACAGGTATATCTCTGAACAGAAGGATCACAGTTAGTTATAGATGTGAAAATAACCCTAATTAATGTATTTTAATATAGATTACAAGCTGGAGACTTTCAAGAACATTAAGTTATATGTAAAATCAAGTGGAAATATAATAATTTAAGCTAAGGTTTTGATAGAGGACTTGAACTTGCAGATTGGATGCAGGTGAAGAAAATATAAGCTGAAAAATAAATAGAAAATATTGAAACTAAAACATTGAGATAAAAAGATTAAAAAGGGACACCTGGGTGGCTTAGCAGTTTAGTGCCTGCCTGCCTGCCTTCGGCCCAGGGTGTGATTCTGGAGACCCAGAATCGAGTACCACATTGGGCTCCCAGCATGGAGCCTGCTTCTCCCTCTGCCTATGTCTCTGCTCCCCTCTCTCTCGGTGTCTCTCATGAATAAATAAATGATTAAAATCTTAAAAAAAGATAAAAAATAGTTTCTGAAACAAATGAAACAAACAATTCATATAATTATAGTGTTAAAAGCAGAAGAGAGACATGATAGGGCAAAAGCCATCTGAAGACATAATGGCCAAGAGTTTTCAAAATAGTCTTAAAGACATCAAGACAAAGATTCAAGATTCAGTATCCACCTCTATACATGATAGTAAAACCAATGCAAAACTAGGGATGAGGAAAAGGAAAAACAATATAAGCAAAAGACTTTCTTTTTTTTTTTTTTAGATTTTATTTCTTTATTCATGAGAGACACAGAGAGAGGCAGAGACATAGGCAGGGGGAGAAGCAGGCTTCCTGCAGGGAGCCCAATGTGGGACTTGATCCTGGAACTCCGGGATCATGCCCTGAGCCAAAGGCAGATGCTCAACCACTGAGCCACCCAGGTGTCCCAGAAAAAGACTTTCTTAAAAGTTGCCAAAGAATAGAAAAGGAGAACCTTTCCTCTAACTCATTTAATCAGGCAAATATAACATGGAAACAAAACTTGAAAAGGATGTTGCAAATAAAGAAAATTAATTGATATTCTTTCCTCTAAACATATTTGCAAATATCCTAAGCAAAATACTAGCAACTAAATACAAAACTGTATGTAAAAAAAACATGTATATACAGGGTGCCTGGGTGGCTCCGTTGGCTAAGCATCAGACTCTTGATTTCAGCTCAGGTCATGATCTCAGGGTGATGAGTCCTGCATTAGGCTTCACACTAGGTATGGAGCCTCTTTAAGATTCTCTCTCTCCCTCTCCCTGTTTCTCCTGCTCCTTTCTCTAAAAAAAAAAAAAAAAAAAAAAGAAAGAAAGAAAGAAAGAAAGAAAGAAAGAAAGAAAGAAAGAAAGAAAGAAAGAAAAAGAAAACATAAAAAATAAATGTATCACATATATAGTGGACAATGTATCACAAGTAAGTTGAACTTAATTAAGGAACACATTTTAAGCATATAAAAGCACCTAATTCATTCATACAGAAGACCTATTTAATGGAAACCTTTCTTCTTTAAGACTGAAAATGAAATTCGTTAGTATCACCTCTATTCAACATTTTTCTGGAAGATCTTTCCAATGTAATGCAAACAAGGAAAAATAAATAAATAAAGCCCATTAGAGTTGAACCAAAATAAATGTATAACCGCTATTATTTCCAGAAGACATGTTTGTGCACATAGAAAATCCAAAAGAACTGCAGACAAGTTTACAAATCTAAATTCATTAAAATTAAAATCCTGTGTGTTCCCTGTTATCTATAATATTTGTCTACACAATATGGTTATTTTCTTCAGACTTTACCAGTTTCCCTTTAAATATTTAAAATTAATATAAATTTTGCTGTACCATATGTTTGCCTTTCACAAATTTGCAAATTATAACCCCAGAATATGGTCATTTCCCAGTGTATATTTTAGGAATTCAGGCTCGGGCATATGTGACAAGAATATTCTTCTAAACATGAACACATTGATCAGGAAAGTCACAAAATACCCTGCAGGATGGACTTTTAAATCTAGATTGAACATACCATTATTGTGTTACAGGTAACTATGGAGATTCAAGCCAAGAGCACAAGTTTCCAAAAAGATCAAAACTGCCCCACTCAGATCCTGATGTCTGGTCAAGATACTAGAGACAGCCCTGAACATTGGCTCCAGATTGACTTAAAGAGAGCTTGGGATAAAGCTTACATTCAGATCCTTAGGTTAATTTCCTATAAGTGAAACATACTTAGGCCAGAAAGTTCTATACTTCACTAAGATTTTCATATCCTGGGAAACGTTAGCAAGAAAAGAATTTAGTGTAGTAGTTTATCTTCAAGTCACTCAAGTTGTGGTGGACACAATATTAGAAGAATAGTGAAAGAAATAGAGTAATACAGTTTTAGAGTTTGGTGAGACCTCACATAGCAAATCAAACAGGACATAGAATTTGACAAGGTTTATGTAAAGCTAATTTCTCTTAAGGCAGCATTAACTACTTTTCTGTAATCAAGGTATATTAACAAATCTTGATTGCGCTACAGAGGTGGGCCTTTTCTGAAGACCTTGAAAGTGTTACAAGGATGAATCAAAAGAATAGAGAGCTAGAAATTAGGCTCCAAACTACTTCTTTTCCAGAGTTCTCATTCACTCCTAACTTTTTTCCTTGAAGTTCTAATTCTTGAGTTTCTCCATATTATATCTAAAAGCTAGTTATTTTTCTTGAAGGATGATTGATCTGTCAGAAAAATGGTTATGTTGGTTTGACTTGATTTTCTCCCTATAACATCACTGTCACAGTGCTTGCACATTTTCTCATAAATCATTTCTTGATATCAGGTTTGTGTAGAACTCTTTGACCTTGACCTTTGACTCAGGATTTAAAAAGGAGTTTCCACATCAGAACACTTAGGATTCTCAAACTATGGTTTATTATCCAACCTTATTAGTTTATCAAATGGGACTTTAAAATTTTAGGAAATAGAGATTATATCTTTATAGTATTTCCTATAAAATAAAATTTTAGGAAATAGACATTATATCTTTATAGTATTTCCTATAAAATAAAAGACATTATTATTTCTATTATTGTCTGATTTTTATGTCTTTAGACTAAATAAACTTTATAATCTCTTTCCAATCTAAATGTCTCTCAGGTGTTAGGATCCTACACTATAATTTTATCTTTATTGTGGCCCAACAACATAAAGCCTCAAGTTCCAGGAAATGGAATTTTAAAAGGGCAGTATGATTTCTTCCCACTGGAATTTAAGCATGTTAAAGAATTCACCAACTTATGATGTACAAAACATACAATCAAAAATTTTTCTTGATCTCACAAAACTACTCAAGCCATAGTTACTCCTATTTCCTTTCACAACCATAGGTCTTGAAAGTGTTGTCTGCACTCATTATCTTAATTTATGACCCTCTGAATACTCCTCAATCCATTGCAATCTGACTTTCCAACCACCCATGTAATGAAACGGCTTTTACCAAAGTCACTAGTGTCTTTTCTTGTGACTTTATTTAGCTTTCATTTTCATTTCTTGTCTTAATTGCCGAGAACTGACCCACAAACATTCCTGTTCCTATGCTAAATAGTTCAGGGCTGAACACTTATTTTTCCTGTACCAATCAATTCTGTGATAAAGCATACTTTCTTATTTTTGTGCTAAATAGTATTGGGATCAGGTGGAAATAACTCTTGATCCAGGAAATAGTTACTTCTAGAAGATTAGACTGTTAATTAACTTAAAAAAAAAGCTATAAAAACTAACAATTACTCATCTGTTTTCACATTAAAACCCCCTACCTAGGTGCTGATTTAAAGCTATTACATCATAAACTGTGCCCACTGTCAACCAGGTTCTAGCCTGAAATGCCTCCATGGTTCATATTACATATTATGTTATAAATGCCTAATTATTTGATATTTTCTTCAATTTTTTTCTTCAATTTTTATTACCCAGCAGCTCTTTTAGGCAGTTAGCCATGAGGGAGGAGAGATAAAGCAGATGTTGTCCATACCTTTAGAGCTACTCTGAGTGTTAACAGCCACACCTCTAGAGACATCTCTAAAGGCTAACAGAATAGGAAAGGCCTAGCCAAAGAACTGACTCAAAAACCACAAAAGGACTTCAAGAGTTGAGCTTGTGCACAAATGATACAACTTGCCCTTAAGTATCTTTAAGGTCACAACAAAAGCTCATTAGATACTCATAAATATATGATACATAAATAAATACAATTATAAGACTGCATCATGGGTAGGAACACATGCAGTGGCCAAAATGTCATATAACCCCCAGTTGTCAATGAAAAATGTCAATCAAAGCCAAGTTTACATTACACAAAGCAGGCTTAAAAGGATGCAGCTAGAACTTCTTGGTGTCATTTCCACTTTCGCTCTAGCAGTGGCCTGCTTTCACTCTTGAAACCGTCCTCTGCTTATCTATGCAATAAACTGTATCTCCCCCTCTGGTCTTGGGTCTCCAATTCTTTGGTGCATCTGGGATTCGATGGAGTGCCCTAGTAACAGCTTAGGCACTAATTCTAACCATGCTAAGTAATTTCATTATGTCATACCTCTTTCTTCTACAGCCTTCACACATACACTTCTCTACATGAAACCTTCAAAACACATTGACATTCTCATGAATAACTTTACTTCTTCAGAGATCAGTTTAAATATCACCTCTTCCAGAAAGACTTCTTTTAATTCTCATTGTTTGGGCAGTTATGGTCTATTGTGACATGCTAATTATTCAGTATAGATTACACACATCTTTGGCATGTAGGATATTTTAGGAGTCCAATTATTTGTTGAATAAATGAGTGAGAATATTCTATGAGAGGATGCCTTGGCCAAGTACTAATCTTAAATAGTTATGGTTTTCTTGTTTATTTCATAGAACACAAAAATATACTTTTGGTAAAGGAATTTATATTCCCAAACAGGACAGAGTGCCTGGCACATATAGGGTAGTTAGTAAATGTTTGCATGAATTACTATTGTTGAATTTCAAAAAGCTTCCAGAGCTCAGGAGAAAGAATGAATACATAACTGCTATAACCCAAATATGAACTCTTTTGCATTCTCTGATAGTGCACTTATGTACATTGTGAAAATACTAAGGAACACCTTAGAAATTACTTTTAAAAATTCTTTATTTCTTAGAGATTTATTTATTTATGGCAGGAGCAGTAAGGGCAGAGAGAGAGATTATCTTACGTAGACTAAGCATGGGACCTGAAGCTGGGCTCATCTCATAACCCTGAGATCACTACCTGAGCCATAATCAAGAATTGGTTGCTTAGCCTACTCCAATCCCCAAGCACCCCTAAAAAATCTTTGAATAGATATGATGCATTTATTTCAAACAAAGGTCCCTGACTAAGATAGGTCCCAGCCTAATTATATATATATATATATATATGTATATATATATATATATATATTTTTTTTTTTTTAAGATTTGTTTATTTTAGAGAGGGGGAGTATACAGGGAGTGGGGAGGGGCAGAGGAAGAAAGAGAATCTCAAGTAGGCTCCCTGCTGGGCTCAGAGCCCTACATGGGCTTGATCCTAGAACTCTGAGAACATGACCTGAGCCAAAACCAGGAGTTGGCCACTTAACTGAGATACCAGGGATGCCTTATTATTATATCTTTAATTTCACTATATGAGAATAATTAAATGGCAAAATAAATTTTCAAGCAGCTTTCTTTTTCTCTTGAGTGATAATTTAGTTTTGTTTTGAGGGATTTATTTGTTTATTTATTTATTTATTTATTTATTTATTTTTAAGATTTTTATTTATTCATGAGAGACACAGGGAGAGAGGCAGAGACATAAGCATAAGGAGAAGCAGGCTCCCTATGGGGAGCCTGATGCATACATGAACCCAGGACCCCAGGATCACAACCTAAGCCAAAGGCAGATGCTCAACCACTGAGCCACAGAGGTATCCCTGAGAGAATAATTAAAGATTTCTATAAAATCAGATAAAATACATAATTCTTGGGCAGCACCTGAATGTAGTAAACGATGCTGTTATTTAAGTGAAATAACTATTTGTTTTAGCCATACAATTTAGTGTACACTGCAGGCTTCTCTTCATATTAAGTTTCCATTAGCAAAATATTTATTTAAACTTGTAAAAATATTTTGATTAAAGGCTTGATATTTTATTCCTCCTTTATATTGCTTAAATATTTTATATGAAGCACATGTCATTTCTATTTTAAAACTATGAAGTTATTACAAATAATTATGTAAATAATATCAAAGATCAAAAAGTAAGCAAAAATTCTCAGACAATAAAGCACACTATTACATGTCTATTTAACCTTGAAAATTTTACATCTAAAGTTAATATTTCATTACTTTAAAAAAGGAAAAGTTTTTTAAATAAATTAATTTAAAGAAACAACTTTAAATTATTACAGTACTAGTGAATGAAACATCATCATCACATATCAGCATGGCAGAGTAAACCAGTGTTCAAAATGAATGTCTAGTTATACAAACACACTAATTTCAAAGCTTTTAATAACTCCCAAGAGAGAGGTTTAGATCGAGGAAATATTAGAAGGGATAAAGTTCAAGCACCAGGTGCTACTACTTAGAAACAAGAAAAATGAATATAGTCACTAATGTTGCTTTTGGGTACAGTTTTGTTTTATAAGATAATTGGAATTTTAAGTAAGGCTTTTTATCAGAAGTATTGAAAAATACACGCATGAATACACACACACACACATACACTGGTAAGAGAGAATAATAAAAAAGAGCAATAACTCATGAGCTAAAGAAAAACTGTATATATATTCTAGGCTCCATCAGTTACTGCATTTTGAATCTCAGCTAATTTATTTGTAAAATAGAATATCTTTACAAATCTCCACATAGAATGCTTATGGAAAAAAATAAAATATGTATTTGAGCTGTTAAGTATATTTCCAAAGAAATACCGGATGTGAAAATGTAACCTATAATATTTATAAAATAAAAAGAGTACTTTTATGAATTAGGTGTGTATCAGTACAGTGCAATATGTTGCTTGAAGAATTAGATCTACTTTTAATAAAAATTATGTAAAATATAATTTTTTTCTCTTCTAAATCTTAAAATGGATAATCTATAGATGTACCTATTTAAATTAAAAGTATTTTTAAATGTTTGAAATTACAAAATTGAAATAATTGAAATATTTTCAAGGACTTTAAATTCAAAATAAAGAAAATCATGATTGAGGACATGATGAGAATAGCTAACATAAACATTATATGTTCTCATTCATTTGGGGAATATAAATAATAGTGAAAGGGAATATAAGGGAAGGGAGAAGAAATGTGTGGGAAATATCAGAAAGGGAGACAGAACGTAAAGACTGCTAACTCTGGGAAACGAACTAGGGGTGGTAGAAGGGGAGGAGGGCGGGGGGTGGGAGTGAATGGGTGACGGGCACTGGGGGTTATTCTGTATGTTAGTAAATTGAACACCAATAAAAAATTAAAAAAAAAAGAAAAAAAATATATTTTGATGGTGGAAGTTCTCAACAAAAAAATACCAAATCTGGGAAGAAAGTCAACTACACAGAGGGAATGGGAAACACTATAAAATCTGTAAGTGCTTCTAATATGAAATGCAGTTGGAAATTGATATATGAATAATTAATTAATGCAAGTTCTACTCTGAGAAGATGTACCAAAGAACAAAGGAATTATAATGATGTGCCAACTTGGATAGTAGATGCCTGGGAAGTGCCTGTACAGAAAGATTCAGAAGATATCAGATTGAGGTTGACTCGGACAAAATAAAGTAATGTGTTTCTACTCACCCAGGATTCAGAGGAGTGGTTCTAACATCTATTGGGCTAACAGAAGCCTGAATTAAAAGGGCTCCTAGAATATGTAATGCCAACATTTCCCAGTCATATTGTGGAAGAAAAAACAAAAATGCACATGTATATGGAAATGATACAGCATATCTATGATAGTCAACCTGTTTAACAATAATTATTGAGTAGCCCAGGAAACATCCTTTTCACCATAATGAAATTCATTGGCAAGGAGAACAATAGCATACTTTTAAAGCTCTCTGGTAAGTACTAAAGGTTTTGATGGCACAATTAAATTGAGCTCTCTGGTGTCAATGACATTACTGTACTAGATGATGAGACTTAAAGATGAAGGACAACGTGAGCTCTATTGTCACCAGACACTACTGACAGTTGTCCAAACAAGACTGCCATTGTTTGGGTAAATAAGCTTTTACTGAGATATAGCCACACACATTTGGTTATGTGTGGCTGCTTTCTTGCCACGACAGCCAAGTCCAGTAGTTGTGAGAAAGACCATATGCCCTCCAGAATGAAAAAAAAAAAAAAGAAAACAACAACAACTATCTGGTCCTTTATTATTATTATTTTTTTTTTTAAAAAAGGAAAAGAAAATTGTTGGTCCCTATTAAAATAATAGAAATAGAATGGTAATCAGTAGATTTTAGTTATCTAAGACATCTCTGGAAAATATAACTTTATCATGAGGTATGTGCATGAAATGAGTAGTCCACTAAATTATTACTTGGTCTGTTCAATCAGAAAAAGTATAGATCTTTTGTGTAGCAATTTGAATCAAATCATGATAATGGGACTTTATACTCTCCAAGTTACTTTTTCTAAATTAGTTCAGAGATTCTCCATTGATTTTAAGACTAGGTTCTTTTAAGAAAGAACCCTGAAAAATTGGCACATTTTTTAAATGGAAATATTACCCATATTTTCCCCAGACATAAGGCCCTAGACATTATAAAATTTAAAATATCCAAACATTCTAGTAGTTATTAAATATTATACCTGAATTAAAGCAAGTACCTCACAACTTACACAGCCACTGAATCCACTAGACAGGGAGGATGCCCATGAAAACTAAGCAAAAAAGTGTGTATTTGCCCGAGTCTATACTCTGATGCACTCCCCAGGCTGTTAGATTGAACCTGTAGTTATTTTCTCAGTCTCAGAATGCACAGTTGGAAAAGGTTCTCACATTGGTTTCCTGACCCACAAAATAAGTTCTATTAAAGGAGACTGTCAACTGAACTACCACCACACACCTACCATTGAAGGTATAAAAGCTATACTGTATTCATAAGGAATTTGCAGTGCACATTAAAAAGTTAAAATATGAAAGGGGCCCCCTGAGTGGCTCATCTGGTTAAGCGCCACCATGATTTTGGCTCAGGTCATGATCTCAAGGTCCTGGGATCAAGCTCTGACTTGAGAGAGGGGGAGTCTGTTTCTCTCTCTCTCTCTCTCTCTCTCTCTCTCTCTCTCTCTCTCTTTTTCTCTCCCCCCAACCCCCATCTCCCTCTGCCCCCTCTCTGCTCCTGCTGGCATATACTCTCTTTCTCACTTTCAAAATAAATAATTGTTTTTAAAAATTAAAATATGAAATAGTATAGATTCTATTTTATCCCATCTTAATTTGTTCATTTGGTAGGTACAAATCCAGATGGATCTTGAATAATGATTAGATCATCACAAACATAATCAGGTAGTGATGATAATTATAGCTGATATTCCAGATGTGATATTTTTACACAGGGAAATCAACACAACCCTCGCACTTAGTATGCAGCTATCAACCTAGCAGAACACTTTTTTTCTCAATCAACATTATTAAGGAAATCAGAACTTGTTTACCTTCTCCTAACGGGAGCATCAGCATCATTTCAATGTCTTACCACAGGGAAATGACAACTCTTCTCTTTACATTGTGCAAAAACTTTGATTACCTTGATATCTCATAAAACATCACATGTTTCCATGACATCTGTGACATTATGATCATTGGTTCTGGTGGGGAGGAAATAGCAAGTATGCGAGATGTCTTCCTCGGCAGAGTGGGAGAAAAATCTTGCAAAAGTTAAAGTGCCTATCACACTGGTGAAAATTCTAGGGGTTTAGCAGTTTGAATATGTCACGAAATTACATTTATTTATTTATTTATTTATTTTTAAAGATTTTATTTATTTATTCATGAGAGACACACAGAGAGAGAGGCAGAGACACAGCAGAGGGAGAAGCAGGCTCCATGCAGGGAGCCTGAGATGGGACTCAATCCCAGGACTCCAGGATCAGACCCTGGCTGAAGGTGGCACTAAACCACTGAGCCAGTAGGCTGCCCACGAAATTACATTTAAAGTGAAAGATCTTAAGTGATATATCTTGTGCCACCTGCCACCTGCCTGTTGGAGATAAAACATACAAAATTTAGATATTCTATAACCCCAATGTCCACAGTGAACTCACAAGCCTACCAGTTCTGACTGAGGCCCGGAGCAAGAGAGGCCTCTGCTGCAGGTTTGAGCTGTTGAACAAGCAGTTCTGCTCTTGGGACCTTATGATCCAGAAGAATAAATATTAGGAGAAGTGTCTTCAGCTGCCAAGGATGTGAAGGGAGCCCTGTGGCCTATGAGAGAATTATAGTTCAGAAAGACTTTATGTACAAAATCACAGTTCTCCCAATAAACATTCTCAATTTGAGAATCATCTTCTGGTTTACAACTGGGTCACAGAAAAGACTGAATGATGGCCAAGAGGCAACAGTAAACTAACCCAATATGATTTACAAAATCATTAAGAGAAATTTGTGCAGTAGCATTCTATCATAATCTATAAATGGTATATATGAGAAAGGCCCTCAGTAGATCCGGAAGTAAGTTTCATGAATATGTGGCTAGACTCCCTGGTACCTATTTCTACTCTATTTGCACTTCTACTTCAACCAGTACCTAGGGCCTTATATTAGTTTTCTATTGATCATTACTAATGCCTACAAAAGTATCTGCTTTAAACAATGCAATTCATGTATGTCAAGAGTCAAGACATGGTTCAGGGACCTCTGTTCAGGGTCTCAGAAGGCCATAGTAAAGGTGTTGGTCTGGATATGCTACCATCTTGAGGTTCAACTGGGGAAGAATCTGCATTCAATTTTACTCAGGGTGTTAGCAAAATTCATTTAATTGCGTCTGTAGAACTGAGGACTGTGCTTCTTGCTTTCATCTAGATGATGCCTTTAGTTCTTAGAGGTCATCTACGGTCTTGGAGGACACTTTCAACTCTCAAAGGTCACCCACAATTTCCAGAGGTCATCTATAGTTCTCTCCCACAGAGGTCTCCTCACTATGGCTGCTTTCTTCATCAAGCCAGCACAGAGGATCTTTAGAGAGAATCTAAATGCAAGAAGGCATTTTACACAACATAACATAATCACAAGAGCAATTTTGCATAGTTTTTGCCATATTCTATTGCTTAAACTCAGGTCACAGGTCTTTCTTAAACTCAAGCAGAGCAAATCATATGAGACTATGAATACCAGAAAGCAGAGATCACTGATGGTCATCTTTGTGTATGCCACAGACCTCATGAGGAGGAGCCTATGACCTGTTACCAGGAAAGGTGAAATCATAGATCTGCTTTATAGATGAGCCTGACATAAATGGCTTTTAAAAAATTATTACTCTGATACATAATATCTGGAATTCTTGCTTATAATTACTAAAACTGAACATTATAGTTTTGGCAGTCCATTTTCAAGTGTAAATTTTCTCCTGACCAACTTCAGGCTCCTCATGACATTGATGTAGTGTTAGCAAAGGGTTACTCTGTCAGGTAAAGTGATTAGTCCCAATTACTAAGGAAAAAAATCGGGTTGCTTGCAAAATGTGGTTAATGAGAAATAGGTCTGAAAGGTAGGAGACTAACTGTAGTGTCACTTAGCAATCCTATATCTGGAGATAAGGATCAGTTGGGCAACCTATTCAATACAGGAAGCAGTAAGGACTCTGGACCTTCAAGAACAAAGGTTTAGCTTATTGCATCAGGTAAATAACATTGACAAAATTGGTATTGTCAGAGGACAAGATGTACATGGAACTGTTGAGAGAGTGAAGAAGTTAGGATTAATAATCTAGGTCACCCACCAGCCACCAAATTCACCTTCTTTCCTGAAGATATGGTAGGGTATGTTATAGATTTAGTAGGATATTGATCCCTACTGAAGAGATTAATATTTCATCATTATTAAATTAGGAAACAAATCTTGTTTTGGCTTTCATAAAACATCAAAATATATAACTAAACTAAATGTAAAATTACCGATCAGTGTTATTTGTGATAGTATGAAGTCCACAAGAGAAAATTCTTTTAGAAAAGCAGAACAAAACAAATTATTTAAGAAAGAAAACAGTTAAAACTTTAGTTTAGTAATCATCCAGCATGCCTTAAATATATAGGTTTTAGAAGAAGATGTTCCTAAAACACAAAAGCTATTGTTGGTATTTTAGCTCACAAACTTACTCTTTTTTCTAAGTGGAAACGACTTCCAAATAAAAAATTTCCTCCA
Source organism: Canis lupus familiaris (assembly GCF_011100685.1). Classification (NCBI taxonomy): domain Eukaryota; kingdom Metazoa; phylum Chordata; class Mammalia; order Carnivora; family Canidae; genus Canis; species Canis lupus. The sequence goes on from NC_049243.1 coordinate 24,553,550, forward strand.
GTTATCATGCTTCTGACTATATTTAAAATGATGATTTAATAAATTTAAAATTGTAACTATACTAACAGATAATCTACATTAAGCATGTATAATGTAGCAGGTGCTCTTTGACATGACCTACAACTACTTTGTTACCATCTTATAGGTTTGAAAACTAATGCCAGGAGAGCTTAAGTAACCTGTATAAGGAATTAGGTATGAAAGTTTGCAAAAACTGTATGACAGACTCCCTCTAGAAGTATTACTTCAGGGTAAATTCAAGCAAAAATTTTAAATAACCTAAATTACAAAAATACAAGAAATAAACCTAAAAAAAGAAATAACCCTCAAAATGCCAATAAAAATGTATAATTGGGACAATATAAATAATTATTGGATTATAATGTACATTTTATTTTTTATTATTTAATTTTTTTGAGAGAGAATGTGGGAGTGGAGGGTAGGGAGAACAGGAGAGAGAAAGAAAGAGAGAGAGAGAGAGAGAGAGAGAGAGAATCTTAAGCAGGCTCCATGCTCAGTGCAGAGCCCAACATGAGGCTCAATTTCAAGGCCCCAAAATCATGACCTGAACCAAAATCAGGAGTCAGACGCTTGAGTGAGACATCCAGGTGCCCCTCATGAATATTTTAAAATAAAGAGTATCCCATATTATTCCCTTGGAAGAAGAAAATATGCTAAAGAACCATGAAAATAAATTTACTCAGTAGAAAAAGTCTCTAAAGTGACCCAGATGTTTGGATAGTAAAGAAGGCCTTTAAGGAAGCTATTGTAAATATGTTCAAGGAATTAAAGGCTATTATGGTCTCCATGCATGAAGAAATTAGAGAAATGGAATCTAGCAGGAAAAAAATTCTGTAACTGAAAAGCACAATATCTAAAATAAGAAGATTAACTGATGGGTATAACAACCAATTAGAATTGGCAGAAGAAAGGGTAAGAGCAAAAAAAAAAAAAAAAAAAAAGAGGAAAAAAAATAAGCAGAGCCTCAATGACATGTGGGGAAAATATCCAATAATCTACCCTACTATAGTTGGAATGTCAGAAGGCAAAGTGAGAGAAATAGAACAGAGAAAACATTTAAACAGTCGTTTAAAATGTTTCCAAATTGATGATTACTTCCATCTACCGATTCCCCAAATCACAGTGAACTCCAAGTGGGATAAATACGAAATAAACCCAAACCAATGACAAAAAGATAGATTATTTGACAAATGATCTTAGAAAAACTTGCTTTACATTCAAAACACCTTAGGTTATTATCTGATATCATAAACTTCAGATATGTCCAATGCCAAACATATACAGCAAATCTATTAACAATTGGAAGAAAAAATAGTGTAGGGGGGCATACTTTTGTATGATTTGAGAGGGATGCATTCTATAAGCAAGACATAAATTCCAAATTTCCTAAAGGAAAAAGGACAACAGATAGATTTTAACTATCTTTATGAGAAAAAGATCATAAACATATTTACGTACTAGCCACACACTTAGAGAAACTATTTAGCTTATATAACAAACAAGGGATTAATACCTAGATATTCAAAGCACTTTTAAAACACAATAATAAAAAAGGACAAATAGAAAAATAGACAAAAGGTATTTTCATTTGTTTCAAAAGAGAAAGCACAAATGGAAAAGATTTATATTAAATAAGCTGAAACTGAAATAGTAATTATGAACATACAAATTCTACATAAAGATTTTTGCCCACATTACTGGAAACATTCTAAAGTACTGACAATCAAGTAATATGCAAAGTTTATCTTGAAGCACGATAAGAACATTTCTTAATGAATAAAGGGATTAATAAAATTTCAAGGGAAAAAATAAGAGTCAGAGACAAATGAATGCTATGTTCAGATATGAGGAAGCAATTAAAGAAACTGAGATTCCTATACAGGTATGTTGGGAGTTGAGGCTGAAAATGCTTTGAATAAAATATTTTTTAAAGATTTTTATTTATTTATTCATGAGAGAGAGAGAGAGAGAGAGAGAGAGAGAGAGAGAGAGAGGCAGAGACATAGGCTGAGGGAGAAGCAGGCTCCCTGCAAGGAGCCTGATGTGGGACTGTGGGACTCCATCCCAGATCCTGGAATCACGCCCTGGGCCAAAGGCAGATGCTCAACCGCTGAGTCACCCAGGCATCCCTGAATGAAATATTAAAGAGTTTAACCTTAAGCCACATCTAATGAGGTATGTTTCACATAATATTTTTATCATGAGATCTAAATCGTGATGATCAATTTGCAAAATACCATATTCACTGCCTGTAACAGATTCCTGTTACACATGAAGATAATAAGGGATCTGGAGAGAAATAAAATGATCTTAATTTTGTTTGGCTCTGTTTTCCCCAATACATTTATCTTTGAGACAAGAGATAATATTTTATTATATTTGTTTATTTTTCAAAGAGGAGAGTGACATGAGGATAGTGTCCCTATTAATATCTCACAGAATTTGTGCACCACAGAACACTTTGGAAAGAGTTGTTTTAAACATTTAACCATTTAAAAGTGGTGGAGTTAAATAACTGGATACATGGATTAGAAGGTGGAAAGATTGCAGACAATGATATATATTGGGAGACTATCATAGTAATTAAGGGAGAAAATGATAGACCTGGACTGGATTAGACCAAATATAGGAAGTATTAAGAGAACAGGCATAGAAGAGGAGATAGAATAGAGGTAAAATCCACAAAACCTGAAGGTCAACACACATATTTGGATAAACCCACCTTTAGGTATTAAATTATATACAATAGCTTTTATTCATGGTTACTAATTTATTCACACTGATTATAACTTTATGTGAAACCTACCTTTAAGGCCAATTAATGGTCAATGTGTGATGTATGTGAGAGTTTTACATGGTTATTCTAAATAGAAATTTATGATCCAATGATTGATTAATGGAAATGGGATGCCAGCAGTGAGAGGCTGGAAATAAAGCCAAACTTTGGAAATGGACAAATCATCAACTACTGTACAGAGCTAATAGGTAGGAAACTGTAGGATCAGATAATAAATACATGACTGGTGACAACAAAAATGAACAACATAAAAACATTTGATTAATAATCCAGGAGCTAAGCCATGCTATGCTAAGACAATCAAAATTATGTTGCTTTTAGTTTCATCTTGGCCTTTTCTTTGGTCTTAGAAAAGCTCATTAAGGGCCATACCTAGACTATATTGCATTGTGTTCTCATTGGAAGATATTATAAGTACTAGTTTTATATCCTGCCCTCCCCATTTAACAGTTCACTTTTCCTTCTTCATATTATTCTCTTTGCTGGTGATTTAATGCAATTAATAACATTAATATTATCAATCTATTCCTGTATCACATTGTGCACCAAGACCTTACATGACATTCAAAAGTGATCCCATAGTTCTCTTTTTTTAAATTCTATGTATTTATTCACTAGAGACACACAGAGAGAGGCAGAGACACAGACAGAGGGAGAAGCAGGCTCCTTGCAGGTAGCCAGATGAGGGACTCAATTCTTGGACCCAGAATCACACCCTAAGCCAAAGGCAGACGCTCAACGGCTGAGCCACCCAGGCATCCCTGATCTCATGGTTCCTAAAGACAAAATATCTTAGCATGAAATATGCTTTTGTTAAAATGTTATTGTTTTTCCACTTTTTATTACTCCGAAATAATTTGATTATATAAAATAAAATGTTATGCTGGGTTAACAAAATCAAAGTTAGTGTACTAGCAAAGAAACCCACTAGCTAAAAAACCCCCACTAAATTGGTATAATCACTTTGATAATTATAATTAAACCTTGCTACAAATACATTTTATTTTATTACTTTTGTGGAGATATATGTACCTCCATAAAGACTCCAACTATTTTCAATTAAGTAGGAAAAGCCAGCTAATTCAATCTCTTACTTAGAAAATAATTTCCTGTTGTGCTGGTTTTTAGAGTGATAATGTGATTGTAAACGCTGTTGAAATTGAGAGGCATAAGTATACCTTTATATACCTGCAATATATCTTTTTTAACAAGTTGCAAAACTAATTATTAGATGGATATATAATGCTCTCTGCAAACTTTCAATGTTTTTTGAGAAAATACCAGAAAAAATATTTTTACACACAAATTTACCAGGCAACCAAAGCTAAAAATTCATTTGAGCTACTTTTTTTTGGAAATGACAAAGAAACATCATCTATATTTATTTATTTATTTATTTTTAATTTTTATTTATTTATGATAGTCACAGAGAGAGAGAGAGAGAGAGAGAGAGAGAGAGGCAGAGACACAGGCAGAGGGAGAAGCAGGCTCCATGCACCGGGAGCCCGACGTGGGATTCGATCCCGGGTCTCCAGGATCGGGCCCTGGGCCAAAGGCAGGCGCCAAACCGCTGCGCCACCCAGGGGTCCCTATATTTATATTATGAAAAAATGTACATGCCTATTCCAGAATACTCTAAAATGCTAATGCACATACAAAGAAATATACAGTTGACACTTGAACAACATTGGGCTAGGGGTGCAGACCACCACCACCCATCACTGTCCTTGCAGTAGAAAATCCGTGTATAACTTTCAACTCCTCAAAAACCTAACTGCTAATAGCCTACTATTTGCCAAAAACCTGACTGATCCATAAACAATTAGCACATACTTTGTATATTACATGTATTATGTCCTGTATTCTTACAGTAAAATGAACTAAATAAAAGAAAATGTTAAGAAAATCACATCTTTTTTTAAATTTTTATTTATTTATGATAGTCACAGAGAGAGAGAGAGAGAGAGAGAGAGGCAGAGACATAGGCAGAGAGAGAAGCAGGCTCCATGCACCGGGAGACGACGTGGGATTCGATCCCGGGTCTCCAGGATCGCGCCCTGGGCCAAAGGCAGGCGCCAAACTGCTGCGCCACCCAGGGATCCCAATGTTAAGTAAATCATAAAGAAAAGTTACCACTGTACTTATCAGAAATATATACGTAAATAGACTTGTGCAGTTCAGACCCATGTTGTCCGAGAGTCAACTGTAATTATACAAAAAATGTCTTTTCAAACAAGTATATAAGCATACATTCATCATATATATCTATTTAAATTAGATGGCTAAACAAACTTAGAGTAAAATCAATATTTATTTCCAAAATAAATAACCAAAAATAATTGATTAATTTAGAAGGGTAAATTCCAAGGAGAATTTGAGAATTAGAGAATTTTCATGATCAATAATTTAAAAACTCAAAGGTTGTTTGACTAGAGTTAAACTTACTAACCTCATAACTAAATTTACTAATTTAGCATAGGTATGAAAAAATTCATTTTAGATATGTTTATCCACTATTATTACATCATGTTCAAAAAATAATTTATATCTTTTAGTGACTAAAAATAAATATTTTGCTTATTTTAATTTGATTAAAGTATTTTATATTTTACATTAAAAAATAGATACCTAAGAATAGCAACAAAAGTCATACGAAAGAATAGTTAAAGGGACACTGCCTTATTGGTATTAGAATACACTCATAAGCTTTCCAATTAGATCAACATAATATTGATATAGGTAAGAAAAAATAACAGAAGCCCATAAATATATGCCAGTATTTACTAATATATTAGAAAACTAGGTAAAGACACCTGGGTGGCTCAGTCACTTAAGTATCTGCCTTTGGCTCAGGTCATGATCCCAGAGTCCTAGATTAGAGCTCACATCAGACTCCCTGTTCAGCATGGAGTCTGCTTCTCCCCTTGCTTTTGCTCCTCCCCCAGAAACTCTCTTGTGCTCTCTCTCTCTCTCTCTTAAATAAATAAATAAAATCTTTAAAAAATAATTGGGAAATGGAAGGATTATGTATTTAATATCTCAGACAAAGATGGCTGGTCACTGGAAGAAATAAAAATATGTATCTTACATTTTACATGGTAATAGAATTTGATGAGTTAAATTTAATGAAAAGAAGCATATGAGAAAATTGAGAAAAGTACATCAACAATTTAGGTTTTGGGAAATCTTCTCGAGCTGAAAACATGAAGAGAATTGCTATACACTGACCTCATGCATAGATTTTAAGCAATGGTAGAACATTAACTGGACTGTTTTCAAAGCAGAAAAATTACATTGCTGCCTTTAAGAACAGCATGAACGAGAGAAATGGAAAGAAATTATAGCATATCATAATTATTTAGAAAAGATAGAAAAGGCAATTCAAAGATAGAATTGTGGCAGATGTATGTTATCTTTGTTTCTTTGACCTGTGTGTTGTAGTTATATTTGAAAGTTAAAACAGCAAATTTAAAATCAAACATTCTATGACTGACAATGTTGAAAATTTTTATGAAGATAATTGTGAAAGAATTTTTAGATACCCCATATCCAGTTCTTAATAACTCTCATTATTATGGTACATTAATTATAATTAATGATCCAATAGTGATACATTATTCTAAAGTCTATACTTTGTAATTTTCACCTAATGTCCTTTTTCTGTCCAAGGATCCCATCCGGGATATCACATCACCTTCAGTCAGTATGTCTCTTTAGGTTCCTGTTGCTCATGACGGGGTTTTAGACTCTTCTTGTTTTTGATAACCTTAACAGTTTTGAGGAGTACTTCTCAGATATTTTGTAAGATGTCCTATTTTGGAATCTTGTTGATCCTTTGCTTATGGAGAGGCTGGGATTATCAGATTTTAGAGAAGATCACAGAGGTAAAGTAACATATGTTAAGAGTACATGCTGATGATGTGACATTACTCTTGCGGTCAACCTGGACCTCTTGGCTGAGGTACAATTTGTCAGTTGTCTTGATTGTCAAGTTACTTTTTATTTCTCCCTGATGATTTAATTTTAATTTTGGTTAGCAATTGTGCTTATATTCACAAATCCAAGTAGATACCAAAAATAAAACTACCATTTTGATTCACAAATCCAAGTAGATACCAAAAATAAAACTACCATTTTGAAAGAACCTGTTTCTCCTCTTATGGAGAAAGGGGAAGTATGGCAAGACTATTTGGTTATTATCCTTTTTGCTTTACAAATGTCCTCTGCAAGAGGATCTCTTCACTGTTAGCCTTCAATGACAGATCAGTATTGTCTGCCATTGATGGGTGAATAAGCCACTATTCTGTTTATATGCCCATTTACCCCTTTCAATAGCTCAAAATGAGACACTCATGGTCAAAACCATTTAGGAGTATGGGTAGCTCCATAGCTATTCTCTCAAGAATCCGTTTAATAAATCCACATTTTATTTCAATAAAGGGAGAAGTTATAAAGACTTTGGAATGTTGGATTTTTAGTAAGCTAACAAGTTGTAGTATATTAAAAAATAAAGGGGGTAATACCACAATCCACCTATAAGCATATCCACTTATAGACATTCTTTAGTCTTTAAGAATGACTCACTTTATCTTTTTTTTTTTTATCTTTGTTACACTGCTTCTCCTCACTTCTCCCAAGACACTATTCTTTTAACTCTTTGACCTCCACCCACCAAGAAATAACTTTGGTGAATTTTCTAGAATCTTTACTCCTTTTTAAAAAGGCAAGGAGAAAGATATTTGTTCAAATATCTAGAGGAGGGGTAGAAAACTTAAGGTAATTGTCAACTTCAGAATGTAGTTTGCTTTTCCTCCCCTTTACCTCCAGTTATGTGAAAGAAAGTACAAACTTAGTATCAGAAGAAAGACCAAAAAAAAGGACTAATAAACCTTTTTCTTTAATATTTTATTTATTTATTCATGAGAGAGAGAACAAGAGAGAGGCAGAAGGAGAAGCAAGCGTCCTGCAGAGCAGGAGCCTGATGTAGGACTTGATTCCAGGACCCTGAAATCATGACCTAACCTGAAGGCAGATGCTTAGCCACATAGCAACCCAGGCACCCAGGAGTAATAAACTTAAAACTCAAAAAAAAAAAAAAAAAAAAAAGATCTCTATTCCTTTTGTGCTTCAGTCAAAGAAACAAATCCTCCTTTCTTCTCTTCCCAGAAGCAGAGAGGAGCAGTAAAGCAACAATAAGGACATCAATAATGATAAGATACAGGATGTTACTCACACTTGCTAAATCTGAAGGAAGGGTAATGGAACAGGAGAAACAAGAGAAAGAGGGATTTCAGGAGAAGTTCTTAAAACAAGGGTTCTTTCAGGGTCAGTTGTGAGTAAAGGGAGGAACAGGAGGAAAGGAGAGGGTACTCAGGGCACTGTCATCCAGTCTATCAAACTTCCACAGGCTGACAAGCTGATAAATTGACAGTAAGGTATAAGTTAAAAAACAAACAAAAACTAATGGTCATAGCATTATCAAATCTACTCATCCAATATGTATGGTTTAGAACCACTACTACAGACTCTGGATACAGTTAATCACTTTTCAAGATTGTAGGCACATATCAGTTCAGTGTCCAAAAAAATAAGTGATATAGGGAGGGAAAGAGTCCCTTCCCCTTGGTCAATGGCAGGCAATGGGGGCTTGTTTAGGATGAGCAACTGGGCAGAGAGAGCACTTACTTGAAGGTATCACTAAAAAACTGAGAGAAGATTAGGCTAACATCAGAGGAAACTTACAAACTTCAAAGGGTTAAAAGGTAAGGAGTCCTATTATATTCATTAATAGTCATCATTGAAAGTGATAAATGATATTAAAACGCCTTTTAGTTACAGCAGAACATGCATTCTTAGAGCTTGCAGTCTCGTGAAGATAAACAGGTACTAAAGAAATAAAAATTATAGCATTTGGAGGAAAGTATGGGCTAAGGTGTAAAATGAGAAGGGGCATCATATGAAATGTTTGAAGAGAGGTCTCTCACAATTTTAGCCCATAAATAAATATTTATTTATTTATTTGAGAGAGAGAGAGAGAGAGCATGAGGGAAACTGGCTGAGGGAGAGAATCTCCAGCAGACTCCCCACTGAGAGCAGAGCCCCATGAGAGGTTGGGGTTTGAGGGGGAGCTGGATGTCAGAATCCTGAGATCACAACCTGAGCCAAAACCAACAGTCAGCTGCTTAACTGACTAAGCCACTATGGTGCCCCAGCATTATGTATTTTGTTGGTAAATAGTCCCTCAAAGATTAAATGCATTTTTTCTTGGTTAAAAAACGAGTTCATCTTTGAGAATGGTAAAAAAAATTCAAGGAATTTAAAAAAATATATATTTTCTATGAGCACTAGTTATAAAACAAACATCTTCAATTTATAAGACAAATGCACTGAGTGAGTTAATATGCAGTTAAAATAAATATTTCCATCATATTTTGAAAGCATTTATCTTAGTTGAAGAAAATTTGAGGACCAAATGGAAAACTGTTGAAACGATAAGGATTAATTTTTAAGTACATAACAGGAAATTATTTTGGGCAGTTATCCCTAAAGCAGCTTTGATTTCATGACTATAATAAATTTTATTTTCAATTACTTAATAGGCATAAATACTCCTTCAAGCATTATGTATAATCATTTTCAAGATGTCTGTTATTTTCCATTAGACTTTAAATGCAACTTTAACCTGGATAAATAAGAATTTACTTATGCACTAATATTCTTCAAGGTTAAACACTAAATCAAATTAAATCACTTATATCCACATTAATAACTTCTTAAATGGCTCCCTCTACTCACTTTTGTGAATTAACAAGATTTATTGGTCTCCACTGAATTTTTTTATATCAAAATTCTGTGGAAAGAGAAGTGTGTACAATATTCAGTCTTAAATGTAATTCTAATAGTGCAGCTTCAAATATCTATACAACTATCTGCCACTAGGTAGTGGAGCCAATACACTGCTTACATTAAAAATCAGAAAAATGGAATAATATTTTGAGATAATAATATGAAATTTGAGTCAGCTTTGATTTAACATAACTTATACCAAAAGTATACAAGAATTAGAGATTCAGAGACCCATATTTTCTCAAAATGTGTAAGTAAAATAACTATAGTTCAATAATAGATGTCTTACAGAGCCTTGTGGAAATATCTAAGATGTGGTCAATAATGCCTTGGGAATTCATGATAATCCTCAAGAAAATGGTGAGCACGGGGCACGGTTGAGGATTGGCTTTCTGCTCAGGTTGTGATCTGGGGGTCCCAGGATGGAGTCTCGCATCGGCTCCCCACAGGGAGCCTGCTTCTCCCTCTGCCTATGTCTCTGCCTCTTTCTGTCTCTCTCTCGTCTCTAATAAATAAGTAAATAAAATATTTACAAAAAATAGAAAATGATGAGCCTTGAGCCAAGGTTCAGAAGATGTGCAAGTATGTATGTTAGAAGGGATGCAGAACGGACTATTGCAGGTAGAGAAAGGATAAGCAGTGACAGGGACATATTAATATCATGAACTTTTGAAAGAAAAATTGTAATTAATTGACATGGAAAACAGCAACAAGTGGTAAGATCTGAGAGAGTAGCAGGGTTCATATCATGAAAAATCTCACTTGTTTTTAGAGTTATTTTGTGGATAAAGTGGAGCCATTTGAGGATTTAATGCTCTCTTTCTCTCTCTCAACTTTCACTTAAAAACCAAACTAAATGTAGGTTCTGTCCCAGTCCCTCTATCTGAGGGTAGAAGGCTCCTATGAAATCCTTTGTAAGCTAAAATGACAGCAAAGAGTGTCCCCCTGTTTTCTGAAAGTTGGCTTTATGACACTTTGCTTTTATGAAGAACCTTAGTATCTGCTTTCACTAAGCAAAAGAAATCTAAAAAGGATTTTTCATTTTTTACAAAGAAAGCCATTATCCTACTAATATAAGTGTTTCCAAAGTGAAGTGGTGTGAACTTGAACTTTTGGAAAGCGGGGATATCTGTCTCTGAGAACTTTGGCAATGAATGAAGTTCATATTAAGAATTGTGCGATAGTTTACATCACCATGTTTCTTTTTAATTAGAATAAGAATAAGAAATCATCACAAAAAAGCTGACTGAATAATACTATTATTTCTTTGAAAGATTTGTTAGAAGAAAAGTATCTTTCATAATCATAAAATCTAGAACCAAAAGTAAAAATTGATTTCTGATAATTTATCTTTCTTAATTAGAATTATATGAACAATCATAAAAGGTTTCCAAATTAATCTTAATATGCACAAATTTCTCTTTTGTTTTAAAGGTAACTCTTATTTATTAGTGCCATTATTACTACACTGTTGACATTATTATTTTATCATTATGTCCACAGTTGACAATATTTCTTTTTGTTTTTTAAATCAAAATACATTACCATTACATTTGACTATACTTAATAAGAATTGATGACATTATGGATGATAATGAAGATAAGAGATATGAAGATATATGAAGCTATTATTACAATGTAGGTTTTAAGAAAACACCTGACTGCAATAATGAATCCTGTGCTTTCCTTTTTCTGTTGTATTTTTTTCAAATTGTTATTTAAACTCTAGTTAGTTAACATATAGTGTAATATTATTTTCAGAAGTAGAATTTAGTGATTCACCACTTACATAAAACACCCAGTGCTCAACATAAGTGCCCTCCTTAATACCCATTACCCATTTAGCCCATCCCCACCTCCCTCCCTCCATCAACCTTCAGTTTGTTCTCTATCATTAAGAGTCTCTTATGGTTTGTTTCCCTCTGTCTCTCTTCTGCCCACCCCCCCCATGTTCAACTGTTTCGTTTCTTAAATTTCACATATAAGTAATATGATATGATATGTATCTTTCTCTGCTTGAGTTATTTCTCTTAGCATAATACACTCTAGCTTCATCCATGCTATTGCAAATGTAATGATTTACTTTTATGATTATTATTCCCATATATAGATATTACCCTTCCTTTTTCATTCATCAATCGATGGGCATTTGGGCACTTTCCATAGTTTGGCTATTGTTGACAATGCTGCTAAAAATATCAAGGTACAAAAAAAATCAAGGTACATGTACCCCTTTGGATCTGTATTTCTGTATTTTTGGGGTAAGTACCCAGCAGTGCAATTGCTGGATCACAGGGTAGTTCTATTTTTAACTTTTTGAGGAACCTCCATACTGTTTTCCAGAGTGGCTGCACTAACTTGCGTTCCCAACATCAGAGTAAAATGGTTCCCCTTTCTCCACATCTTTGCCAACACTTTTTTGATTTACGTTTCTTGTGCTATTAATTTTAGCAATTCTGACAGTGTGAGGTGGTATCGCATCATGGTTTTGATTTGTTTTTCCCTGATTATGCATAATTTTAGCATCTTTTTCAGTCTTTTCTTAAATTTCAAAGATATAAAGGGAAATGCTACATGTAATTCATTCTGAAAATAATTTGAGAATATATCAACAATACCCTATGATAGTAATCAGAGTGGAAACATTATATTTGAAACTTGCCATATTGAAATAAATCAAGAATTTGATTTTGAAAAATATATACTTCTAAGATTCACAATAAAATTATAGAGGTTGAACTTCATTATAAGTTTTTCCCAATAATTCTATTCTGCTCAAAAAATTACTTTCCCCAGAAATCACTCACACAAACAAGCACATAAACATTTATACACGTATGTGTTGATATACTCATTATTTAAGTGAACCTTACATTTTGAGTTTCTGACATACATATGGAAAATATCTACTTTAAAAACAGTACAACCTAGAATAGGTAATGATAGCACTTGAACTGATGTACTTTTCACTAATATACAGAGCAATAGCAAAAATCGGCATTTGCATTTTTTAATAATCCAGCTAGGGCAGAGGTGGGATCTGCCTTTACCTGAAATCTATCTATTTAAGCTTTGTTGGTAGGCAATTAAAGAGCAAAGAATTTCAACTTGCCTACTACTTTTTAACTCTACATATTGAGATAATTTAAAGAAATAAATATTCGCAAGCCATAACCATTCACTGAAACACAGAACAAGGAAACAAATACAGATACAGAGGTTTCTACTCACAATGAGGATTTTGAGACAGTTGAGGGCCTTTTGATTTGCTTTTTAAAATTTCTTTTTTTATTACTATATATAGTGCAACATCTCATTTGCTCATTCAGCTGCTTCTTATATACATAAGAATGTATTTCTAGTCATTAAAAATGAAGTCTGCACTCTAAACATTTGGCAATTCAAATAATGAGCTGAATAAGATAAAAAGTGTGATAGATGGAAAATAAATAAAATTTGAAAACAAGCAAGTGTGACACTGAGCAGGCATAGAAAGGCATATCATCCTGGCCCCACCACTAGTCTCTGTTCTACAAATATCTCTTAGTGAAAGAATATTGCACATGAGGTAATTTTACAGATGAAGATAAGTATTTTTTTGTGCTACCTGACTCTTAAATATAGATTAGGTAATTAATGTGGTATTGAACACAGACCCACAAAAACAAGAAAAGCTAAATATTTTTGTTGAAAGAAAATCAGATGGTTTTGGACTAATTGAGAAAAAGCCAGTTCATCTTCAGGGTGATGCTTTCCTTAAAGGTGTTGAAACATATTTGAAATGATACAGTACTGAATGTTTCCATTATTTTTTTAAATTTTTATTTATTTATGATAGTCACAGAGAGAGAGGGAGAGAGAGGCAGAGACATAGGCAGAGGGAGAAGCAGGCTCCATGCACCGGGAGCCTGATGTGGGATTCGATCCCAGGTCTCCAGGATCACGCCCTGGGCCAAAGGCAGGCGCCAAACCGCTGCGCCACCCAGGGATCCTGAATGTTTCCATTATTAATTAAGTTTAAAATCTACCCCACAAAAGTTGCAACTTTCTTCACTAATTAAAACAAATTTTTAATGAACCATAGAAATATTCTCTTTTGTAATGAGAAATGATGTTTAGCTTTTATGCTTCCCATTACATTTTCCCATCATGTATTATTTAATAAATAGTATCGTCTAGAAGTCAAAACTCATTTTTACTACAAATATTTTTCTTTACTGAATATAATCCTGGTAATAAAGATATGATCCTAGTAATAAAAGTGGCATAATGAAACAATTGCTATTTTTGTTGGCCAGAAGTATGTTCAAAATTGTTAAGTACCTTTCTCAAGAACATGCTCACATATAAAATTTATAATATTTATGATTTCATGTTGAAATGAATGTAATGTGGCACTAACAGACAATGGCATATTCTGACTTGGTGGTTCTTGTTGTTCCATATCCTGAATATCTTGGTGGACTCTTCTAAGCGTTCCAGCGTTAACTTTTCCAATTTCTGAATTTTGGAAGTATTTATTTTACAGTATAATTTTCTCAAGTGCCTATTACACAATGATACTCAAAATGCTTTGCATCGAAAATCAGGTTGTTATAATTCTTTTTATATGTTTCATTTTGAATATTTACTCAAAAGTAAATATTTGGGAGCTTCTGTAATTCATAAAGGGAATCTTCATTCTCTTAGGGATAAAGGCTATGGAAAAACTTCAAGTTGACTAATTTATTTAAGAACATGCACTTGTGTCTCACAGGTAGCTTTCATGTCTACAGTCCTATCTTTTCAGAGTCATAAATATTTTTATCACCTGATGGACATATAAGTGTGTGTGTATCTACTTACAGTGTCTGGGGATATGGCCTTCTTATTTGGATACATTCACGCACATGGCTGGCAATGCACTCAAGCAGGCACATATGTAACCAGCTGATATATACATTAACAAAGCTACTGGGGACAGCAAAATTGGTTATTTATTCCAATATATCCTCTATATTTTCCACAGCTTTCTCACCCATAATTTTGTGATTCTCATTTTAGATTCACAGTTGTTCTTCTGATACTATTTTCCCTTTTTCTCTTAGCAGATGCTGCTAATGACAATTGATTACTTCTCTTTTTTTAGTGACTTGAAGATGAAACTCTATCAAGTATTTGAATTGCGCTGAATATATTCACCAAAAGTGATATCAATTTTATTATTCATCAGTATCAATCTGCCACTTTGATATAATCAAATTAATTAGTTTTCATTGATTTAGAAAATTGTGTACCTACAATAGAAAACAACCTGCTAAGTGGATCAATACTATAATAATCCTTCTCACAATATAACACGTTTCGTTCTCCCTCCTAGATTTTAAATTTGTCATTAACGTTCAGGATTATAGGATGCTTTATCTAAAATAAATAAAAACAAATAAGGATGAGATTATAACATTCACTGTCTTTCAAAAATTTAGTGTATTTTTGGGGTTTTGAAAAATCCTATTTATTTATACCACAAGCATGTGAATTATTGCATCCTGAGGAAAAAACAACTTAAAGGTATTCACAAGTCATAGTTTCTGCTACTAAGAAGTTTTATAGGAAGACAGACAAATAAACAAAGGGCAACAGGGTCACAGAGCTTTGAATGAAGAATATACAATGTGCTGGGAAATCAGAGCAGTGGAGTTTAATTTAATTCAGCCCCTGGAGCTGAGGACCGAGGAGTATTCAGCCAAGACTTCTTGGAGAGGAAAAGTGTATTTCAAGAAATCATGAAGAATTGCATGGGTAAAAGGTTGGGGAGCAATAGGCTTCTCCATAAGAAGAGCATGTTAAAGGCTCAGAAGTTATCTGAAGTATGAGGGAACTAGAAGTATTTCATTATGACCTTAAAAAGTGAGTTTTCTAATAGAGGAGAGGGATGAAGAACTCAGAATGTTGAAATAAGGATCTAAATTCTACTACCTTTGAATAACTTGATTGCGGGCTGCTTTACATTATTAAGTAGTGAGACAAAATTGGAGAAAAGCAACTGAGGTTGAAATATGGACTCTCCTGCTTACAGACTGTGTAAATGGTCCAGTAGACCTCTCTTCATGTGAGCTTCAATTTTCTTTTCTGGAATATGAAACCAAGATGTATATTTCATTGCTGTTTATTCATTAATGTATTCACTCATTTATTCAGTAGATACCTATTAAGAGCTATTACATGTCAAGCCTTATTCTGCAAACTAGGGTCACAGCAGTAAACAAAAGAGACAAAGTTCCCTTTCTCCCGTACAAAAGGGTATACACAAGTACCTTTGGGTTGAAAGGGAGACAAGCTGGGGATCCCTGAGTGGCTCAACGGTTTAGCATCTGCCTTCGGCCCAGTGCGTGATCCTGGAGTCCCGGGATTGAGTCCTACATCAGACTCCCTGCACGGAGCCTGCTTCTTCCTCTGCCTGTGTCTCTGTCTCTGTCTCTCTCTCTCTGTGTCTCTCATGAATAAATCAATAAAATCTTAAAAAAAAAAAAAAAAGGGAGACAAGCCGAGTGGAAGAAAATGTTAAGTAGTAGAATAAAATTGGAAAAGAGGAAGTTACCATTTCCTGATAATGTGACAATTTACAAGTAACCTAAGGGAATGAGTAAATAGAGAATGTATATATTTGGCGAGACTGTTTCACCAGAAGAGAAGAAAAAAATGAGTCAGAATTCTTCATGGTTTAGAAATAGCGAGGAAGCCAGTGCATCTGGAAGAATAAGAAAAAATGTATGAGATGGCAAGAATCTTGATCTCTTAGGCCTTGTGGCCCTAGGTAAGAGCTTTAGATTTTATTTTTTGTAAAATGGAAAACTATTAAAAGATTATGCTTTAGAAAGACCTTTAGCTTCTGTGTGTAGAATGGATTACTTGGACAAAGGTGAAATCAAGGTGAACAATTAGAAGCCTACATAACTACAAGTTATGATAGTGGTTTGAACACAGACAGTAGCAAAGGAAGTGAGAAGATGTGTTTGGGATATTTTCCAAAGGTAGTGTTGAGAGAATATGTGGTTGGATTAACTATAACGTAATAGGAGAAGAGGTAAAAAGAGGAATATAGGATTAAAGGTCTTTGCTCTTAGCAACTTGGAAAATTATTTTGACACATTGAGATGGAAAAGAGGAAGGAGATGTTAGTATAAACAAGAATTCAGTGCCAAGTGAAGATGTTACTTAGGCTACTCTACTGGACATATATTCTTGAGTTTGGGGACAAGTCAAGAGTTTGAGTAATAAATTTGACTACCTTATTTATTTATTTTTTTGGCAGTACTTAAATCATGCCACTGGGTCAAATCACATAGATTGTGATTACATGTAGCAAAGGTAAAATGACCAAGAACAGATCCTGAGAACAACCAGTAAATGAAACTAAGGAGAAAGTCCTAGTGCAAAAATATAGAACATCGAAAGAGATTGGTGTCTAAAAGCACAGTTAAAGAAAGCATGTGGAGATAAAGTTCTTTAAATGTTTTTCATAGATCTATTAAGATAAAGGCGGGGACATTACCATAGAATCTGGCAATATGTTGGATTGTATGCATTAAACAGAAATTCTTCAGGCAAACTCCCAATGGTGAATTCTAGTCAAACTTTTTTTTTTTTTTTTTTTGTATCACTTTCTCCCTTTTTTCTGTCACTGGCTTCCTAAGGACATTTTCATTTACAAAAGCATGTACTTTCAAATGTTACAAGCTATAGTTTCTCAAATAATTCTAAATTTTTATTTTATTTTGCCTTTTTCAATGCTTTTTATCACCATAATATTTATTTTATTAACTAAAGTATAGTCTTTTGAGCAATGTCTGACTGCTCTACTCCTCTGTCTAAAGACTGTTGCAGTCCCTTCACTGGCTAGTAGAGACTCCATAATGTAAAAACAAATAACAACAACAACAACAAAAATGAAATCATCATAATGGAGTTGTAAGCAGAGTTGCAAAGCAGATCTTATAAAATGAAGGTTTCTGGGTTATTTATGCTCGGCCTACAGAAAAATTCAAAGTTAAAGACAAATAAGTCAAATTGGGGCACCTGGGTGGCTCAGTGGTTAAGCATCTGCCTTTGGCTCAGGTCATGATTCCTGGGTCCTGGGATTGAGTCCTATATTGGACTCCTCTCAGGGAGTCTGCTTAACTCTGCTTCTCTCTCTGCTTCTCTTTCTGTGTCTCTTATGAATAAATAAATAGAATCTTAAAATAAAAAAAAAGAAAGAAGCTGAATTGTAGACCTTAGAATATCATTACTTTCCAGTAATTTAAAAAAATTTGGGGGCCAAAATATTTGACAATTTACTTTGGAAATGCAAGGATTCTTCACTTTTTGTTAATTTTCCATATTCTAACAGTTATTTCCTTTCCAAAAATTAAGACTGTCTTATTTTCTTCTAGGGTCCAGCCAAAATGTATGGCACAGGAATATAAAATCAAGAAGTTTTCTAATCCTAAAGTCATTTTTATTTCTTCAAATTTGATGTATTCTTTGAAGAAAATGCAGAGCAACACCTGGAAAATAAAGGGTTCATTTTGTTCCTATCACTCTGTACTGATAATTTGGTTGTCTGTTATAGGGTATCATTTTCTATATGCATAGACAGTGCATATCATCCAAATGCTACCTAGAATATAGCTAAACTAAAACCTAATTTTGTATAAATCTTACAAGTCAAAGTATGTTTGGAGTGCCATATAACTTATTTATCATTTTTGTTCAAAGGTTGAAATAATATCTTGGATGGCAACTTACATGCAGTGGAGCCAGATAATTTATAAGAACTCTTTGTCTGTTGAGAGTCAAATGTTTTCCTTGGCTTCTCATACAACATACCTCAAGGGTAGTATTAGACTGGACAGTATACTTTGAAATCATGTTCTTCCTTGCTTTTCCATTAACAGATAAGTAATAATTGTTATCTGGGCTATGCCATCTTTAATACTCCTTGGAAAATGAATTCCTGTTTGTTTTTTAGATAATGACAGAAAAAAAAGAGGATGGGATTACCATGGCCAATTAAAACCTGGAATTATGTCTGACATACAGCACTACTAAGATACATCTTACATATCCTGCATTCATTTATTTTTAGACTTAATGCAGAGCTTACATGTTTATTAAACAATATCTTGATTGATACAACCTGCCAGCATTCTTTTGGACTGTGTAATATACAAGTTTGCAGGATTTTCCAGCTTGCAATCACACAAATTTGATGAGTGTGATTTCTAGCTTTTGGCAAAGTAACAGATAAAACTATTGAATAATCAAATTCACAGAGAGAATAGTGGAAAACTTCCCATCATTTTATTCCTCACCAGCTTTTTTATAAAATTGTTCAACTACAAACAAATCATCTTTCATTTGTTCTTACTGCTTTACTTTATCTTCATGTAGAAAATCAAATTCTTTCATGAAATAAAGATATCCTTTGTTCATGGCATTTATTTGCCCAAATTAATCTAGCAAATCTTGAATAATGATCACCAATCTCTCTTCTTGGGTTTACAAAATCTTAAAATTCATTAATTTATATCATTAATATCAAATTCATTGGACTATATCTGAAAATTCTTTTCCCCCTTTTCTGGAAAGGACCTAATTTACTTTCCCCTGGCTTTACGGATTCTTTCCTGATTGCTGATGTGCTTCAGAAAGTATCAGAAAGGGAGACAGAACGTAAAGACTGCTAACTCTGGGAAACGAACTAGGGGTGGTGGAAGGGGAGGAGGGCGGGGGGTGGGAGTGAATGGGTGACGGGCACTGGGGGTTATTCTGTATGTTAGTAAATTGAACACCAATAAAAAATAAATTAAAAAAAAAAAGAAAGTATGGAGAAAATCTCCATTTTAACACACGTAGATCAGATATGAAACTTACTTTGAGTAGTTATTAACATGCTTTCCTCCTTTGCTGATATTTTATTTGACTTAGTCAATACCTTTTCTGCCCTTTCCATTTTGAAGAGCATCTCTTTTGACAGAGAATAAAGGGAAAAAAAAGAGAAATTGAGGAGTTAGGTATTATCTATCATCCATCAACATTAGCTACTGGTTCCAAGAGCTAGATTCATCCCTATCTTGATAGTTTTGCTCTGAGTATCACTATCCTGATAATATTCTTATAGGTGCATATCCCAAGTTGAGACAAGGACAGATAGATGATGTCATATAAATACTAATAGGTAAGAAAATTCAGTTCTCAGAAAAGTTCAGGCTTAGGACTCATCGTTTCTTCTTGAAAGTATTTGTTAATCTATTTAGGTGATTTTTAATTAATTGTGTTGTGTTTCTTTTTACTATTCAAATTGTCTAGAACATTCTCCAAAGGATGTTTATATTTTTCCAAGCACAAACAACAAATGTTTCTTCTCAAAAGAATCACATCGTAGATGAAATGATTTCAGATTATAATTTTTCCTTGTGAATTATTTCTAATGATAAAAGGTCCAGAACTCAATATTTTAGAGTTCTATTAGACTTAAAAACTTCATATATAGCCACTGTTTTCCAAGAAAACTGAATGGTTATGAGAGCGCCCTTATTTTGGTTTATTTTGTATTAATTATACTGCTTTTCATGGTTCCCCATATTATCCTTTTTCATTCAGGAGTAAAGGATTTGCCTCACTTTATTATTCATCTTCTTTCTCGTCAATTTATGCTTTTCTTTTTCTGTTTTTTTTTTTTTATTGCTCCAAGTTTATGTTCTCGTAACTATTTTTACTCTCTAATTTCTCTACCTTTTGGACTGAGGTCTTCAAATTGTATTTACCTGTCTCTTTTACTCTCCATTTTGTTAACATGTTGGTGGATTTCTACTTTTAATTTATTAGTAGGAATTAAAATTGTTGGTACTCAAGTCAGATTCTATCCAAAGAAACTTTTCCTGCCTGTGGGCTCCAGGAATTTCACTGAAGGGGACTTGTTTGGCAGTCTTTTGACAGGAGAGAAGGCGGCTCAAAAATGCTATCTGAATGGTCATATGTATTATTAATCTTGTGACTATGCCAAAAACTCATGGTGCTTTTCAAAACAAAAACCTCTGAACTAAACTTTTTATATTTTTGACCTATATCAATTTTGTGCTAGACTTTTTAATTCTTCATTTCAAATATTATTTGCATGCAAATTGTTGTATATTGTTTAAAATGTTCTTTCATGAAGAACTCTAGGCTGTATATTGAAAACACTTAAAAATATCATTAGCACAAGTCAAAACTACAATGAGATATCACCTTACACCTGCCATAATGGCTAAAGTCAACAACACAAGAAACAACAGGTATTGGCAAGGATGTAGGGAAAATGGAACCCTCTTCCACTGCTAGCAGAAATGTAAATTGGTGTAACTGCTCTGGAAAATGGTATGGAGGTTTCTCAAAAAATTAAAAATAGAACTACCCTACGATTCAGCAATCATCCTACAGCATATTTAGGCAAAGAATACAGAAACACTACAAAGGGATATAGTGTTTGTAATAGCACTATTTATATAGAGAATAAACTAATGGTTACCAGGGTAAGGGATGGTTGCAATTGGTGATAAGGACTGAGGAGGATACTGTGGAGATACGCACTGGGTATTATATGGAAGTGTTGAATCACTATATTGTACACCTGAGACTAGCATTATGCTGTATGTTAACTAACTGGAATTTAAATAAAAACTTTAAAAATAGTAAAAAAAATTAGAAAATAAAAATATCATTAAAAAATGAAGAACAAGTACACCAAATTCTACCCTCTTAAGTTGGAGGGAAATAAGGAAAAGCTCACACTATGAAGAATAAATGTAGTCAAAAACATGGGAAAGCACAGTACCATTTCGAAGTACAACACTAAAAGCAATTCTAGACTTTAAAGTGACACTTAAAACAATTCTGACAAAAAGAGAAAAAGGAAATGATAGAATGCATCAGCAAATGTGATCATGTATTACATTGCTACACTGCCTTACACTAGAGGAGTTTTTCATGGCTCTTATAATTAGTCTGTACAGTAAGAAAAGCTTCAGTCTCCCCCCCACCCCAATCTCTTTCCTTGTTGGTAACTTGGAGAAAATGCCAGATAGTAATTAACAGTAGTGGAGTATTTCTATCTTAATTTTATCAGAGTGAAGGTTGCCTCATGAAGTTGAAGGATTGCTCTCTGTATCTTAATAGGCTGTAACTGGGTTTTTGTTGTTGTTTCTTTGTTTATTTCTAATAGCTAGGTTTTATCCTGAGTTGGTACACTAGATGATTCATGCTACATAGATTCTTAATCAAAATTTGCTATGATATTTCCCCTTAACTATTATAAAGTATTTGAAAGCTGTTAAAAAAACAAATTTCTAGGATATATTCTATTCAATCTGCTAGCGTAGAAGCTTATATCACAGATGCCTGTGATATAGTTTGAGCTATAATATAGAAAAGTTTCATTCCCATAAAATACAGGTTTCTATATGTGACAAAATCCAAATGTAATAAAGCGAGTCATTTTATCACTTATTGTTATAAACATCAAAAGCAGTGATTTAAGATGAGTCTATGGTATATATACCCTAACGTTTATAATTGCAAAAAAATTGCACACGATTCTTTGCATAATAGTTTGCATTTACATGGTGGCTAGTATAAGGAGTACTGGGCAACACATTTGAGGAGAAAAAATATATTCAAACTTATGTTGTTTCTAAGGACATATACCCCACAAAATGGAATACTAATAAAAATATCAATACTGAATATAAAAATAAAGAACGATATCTTAATTTTTCAGGTGCTTACATAGATTAATGCATTTGAATGAAAAAAGAAAATAATCTTTATCCTGAGGAACTGAGACAAAAAATAAGCTGAAGTGGATTTGATATTTCCAATGTTCATATCAATTTTGTGCTTAAGTAATTGGATATAATCCAGTCTCATTATAATCAAAGTTAATAAACTCCATAAGGAACACAGAGAATGAACACTGGGGCCAAAATGCACAATTTTATCAAAAATCAATCATTTTATGCGGCTAGAAAATTCATTGTTTTTTGGTTGAAGAGTACTTTGCTGCAGTCCATAATAAGAATTCCAATAGCATTTATTCTATGATGGAAAGTAAAGGGGAAAAGTATAGAAATCTTACATTTTGAGTGTGACAGCTAAGAAAATCATCACTGAGTCTGTCAAACTGAAAGCTAGTGAAAAAGATAAGGAAGCACAAAATAACGTCTGGGTGTTTTTCATACTTCTCATACTCTCATCCATGCATATATAATGAGAATCTCTAAGATTCAGAATGTTATTCCAATTGCTATGGGACCTTTATATACTATCAATGTGTTGGAAGCATTGTGAAGTCTTATAAAAATGGAGTGTATGAATGATGATAATGATAATGTTAGATGTTTATGAATTTTCACTGAGCTTCTGGGGCTGAAATATAGGAGAGCTAAAACAAATGAAGAGACAGTCAAAACACATTTGCTTTAGTGAGAAAAATATGCTGGTAAACAGGATATGTTAGTTCATTCCTCCCTTTAATTGGAGTAGGTTTCTAGAAATATATATTGTTGTTTCTCAGCATTTTGTATTACAGTATTACAACACATATTGTACAGTGAAAAAAATTAAGCAAGATAAAAAATTATAACAAAAACCTTAGTTTAAAGTAATTTATATTAATGAGAAGTGATTCAAAAACGATCAGAATTCATCACTCAACTGGAAGCAATAGAGTATGTATATCATTCTTGTGTTGTAGACCCTATGTTTTTAATACTTTTATTTTAGAAATGAATAAAATAAGGCTAAGTGATATCTTGCACATTTTAATGAAAATATCAGTCAGAACTCAAACCTTTTCTAAAGAATGCACTGATATTTGTGTACAAGAAAGAGCACCCTCAGAAATAGAGGTCAGGACTGATTCTTCTCCGTCCTCTAAAATGCTCTCCCACTTCACCCCAGAAAAATCTCCAGTAGGCCTCTGTAGTTAACTTAGCCATCTATGACAACAAAACACACACACACACAAATGTGCATGTGCATACACACAAGCACATGTGTGCACACACACAATTATGACTACAGAATCTTAATGTTAAAAAAGCAAAGGGAACAGAATTGAAGGTCTGGAACTAAAAAGCAAATAAAAATGGGAAACACTATGTAGGGCTCAAGTGTAATGTCGTGGCTGAATCTTTGCTTTCTGGAAAGGGGTAAGAGATAATTGTAACAAGTAAGGAGTGTAGGTGAAATCATAAAGTATTTCATGTGTAAGGAAAAAGAAGTTTAAAATTTATCTTGTAGGCTATAGGTGAACATTTTAAGAGGAGCTAGAATAGCAATTAATTCTGATGTAGCACAGGCGAGGTAGGGTTTTTATTATGTTAATATAGTTATTATAAGAAGCCTATGATACAGGTATTATGGCTATCCCCATTTTAGAGATTCAGAAATCGAGAAATGGGAGATAAATATTACCCAATGTAATATAACTGTAAAGTGGCAGAGCTGAGAATTGAAGACAGACAGTGGGGAGTTAGAGATTGCCCTCTGACCCATCCTGCTGCTTATTCCTCAAGACTGATTAATTAGCTGTTATAGCAGTACAACCATGAGGGCTTCATCTATG
Source organism: Canis lupus familiaris (assembly GCF_011100685.1). Classification (NCBI taxonomy): domain Eukaryota; kingdom Metazoa; phylum Chordata; class Mammalia; order Carnivora; family Canidae; genus Canis; species Canis lupus. The sequence continues at coordinate 24,577,843 of NC_049243.1, forward strand.
CAGACTGAGAGGGACTAGTGTCTGATTGCAGGAGAAATTTTGCAGTAAAACTTTCACTATTTGCATATGACATGATACTTTATAGAGAAAATCTGGAAGACTCCATCAAAAAATTACTAGAACTGATACACAAATTCTGTAAAGTCAGAGGACACAAAATCAGCGCATGACAATCTTTTGCATTTCTATACACCAATAATGAGGCAGCAGAGAGAGAAATTAAGGAATCAGTTCTGTTTACAATTGCACCCAAAACATTAAGATACCTAGGGATAAACCTAACTGAAGAGATGAAAGACCAGTACTCTGAAAACTATAAAACATTAATGAAATTGTAAATGATGCAAAGAAATGGAAAGAAATTTGATGCTCATCGTTTGAAAGACCAAATATTGTTAGAATGGTTATACTACCCAAAGCAATCTACACACTTAATGCAACCCCTACCAAATTCCAGCAGCACTTATCACATAGCTAGAACAAATAATCCTAAAATTGATATGGAACCATGAAAGAACTCAAATAGCCAAAGTATTCTTGAAAAAGAAAAGCAAAACTTAAGGAATCACAATTCTGGAATTCAAGGTATATTACAAAGCTGTGAAGATCAAAACAGTATGGTTTTGGTTTTTTACCAAAATAGACACATAGATAAATGGAACAGAATAGAAAACGATGAAATGAACCCACAATTGCATGGTCAATTAATATTCAACAAAGCAAGAAAGAATATCCAATAAGAAAAAGACAATCTCTTCAACAAATGGTGCTGGGAAAACTGATAGCAATATGCAAAGAATGAAACTGGACCACTCTCTTTCACCATACCCCAAAATAAATTAAAAATGGTTATTTTTTAAAATTTTATTTATTTATTCATGAAAGACACACACACAGAGAAAGAGAGAGAGAGAGAGAGAGAGAGAGAGAGAGAGGCAGAGACACAGGCAGAGGGAGAAGCAGGCTCCATGCAGGGAGCCTGAGGTGGGACTCGATCCCAGGTCTCCAGGATCACGCCCTGGGCTGAAGGCAGTGCTAAACTGCTGAGCCACCCAGGGTGCCCTAAATTCAAAATGTATTAAAGACAAGTGAGACAGGTGAGACAGGAAATCATTAAAATCATAGAGAAAAACAGAGGGAGTAACCTCTCTGACATTGACATTGGCCTGGGCAACTTTTTTCTAGATAGGTCTCCTGAGGTAAGGGAAACAAAAGCAAAAATAAACTATTGGGACTTCATCAAAGTAAAAACCTTCTACACAGTGATGGAAACAACCAATAAAACTAAAGGGAAACCTATGGGATGGGAGAAGATATTTGCAAATGGCATACCCAATAAAGGGTTAGGATCTAAAATATATAAAGAACTTACCAAACTCAACACCTCAAAAATGAATAACCCAATTTAAAAAATGGGCATAAGACATAAACAGACATTTCTCCAAAGAAGACATACATTGGCCAACAGACAAATGCAAAGATGCTCAATATCACTCATCATCAGGGAAATACAAATTAAAACTATAATAGCTTATCACCTCATATAATCAGAATGGCTAAAATCAACCCAATAAATAACAGGGTTTGGTGAGGATATGGAGAAAGGGGGATCCTCTTGCACTGTTGGTGAGAATGCATACCATTGTGGCCACTATGGAAATTCGTATGGAGATTCTTCAAAAATTAAAAATAGAGCTATCTGATGATCCAGCAGTTGTACTATTGGGTATTTACCCAAAAAACACAGAAACACTAATTCAAAGGGATACATGCACCCTGACCTTGATAGCAGCACTACCTACAATAGCCAAATTATGGAGTGATTTTGAAGTTTAGAGTTTAGGTGACTTGTGGGATGACTGTGTTATAACTAAGACTGGAAGCAAAGAAAAGGAACAGGTTGAAAATAAAACACTTAGCTCAGTTGTTGAATTGCTGGAGGTACATGTAGTTAATCCAAGAATAAATGGTCCTAAGATTTAAAGAGAGGCCTGGGTAGAAACCCCAATAGCACACAGTTAGGAGTTGCAACCAATGGTTAGAATAAGGTCACTTGAGGATGTTTGGTAAAGTGAGAAAAAATAGAAGGACTTTAGTGATACCAATATTAAAGGGATGAAGCTAGCACTGGAGCCAAAGAGGAAAGAAATGGGAGAGATTAGTGCCACTAAAGCCAACAGGTGAGACGATTTCAGAAAAAATAATAGAGATATAATGGCACCAGTATGCAAGAAGGTATGATTTCTCCAGAATGATTCACTAGCTACAGTGGCTTAAAGAAGTATCATACTTTTCTTCTGACCTTCCTCCTCCACTTCTTTCACATTAATCTTTCAAGGCTCATAGAATCACACTTCTTTAAAAAGACTTTTATAATCCCCTTGTCCTTGCCCTTATATTATAAGTTAAGCATTTTTCTCAGTATGCAGTACCATGGTTGTAGATTCATCACACTTACCTGAGTTCTCATTTTTGGCTAATTTGACTGTCTCACTCTCTATCCTGAGACAACCTGGAGAGCAGGAGCTGTACCTTTTATCTCTGAATCGCAGTGCACTGCTAATCAAGTTACAGAAAAGCACTCAACACAAGTCTGCTGAATAGATTAATCATAGGTGTTTTTTTTACACATATGCTAAAATGATGTTTTTGAGACATCAATAAAGTATTAGTTTAAATGTTTTATCTTTATATGTTTTATCCTGACAGTAGATTCAGCTGATTCATCTCTCTCTCTCTCCCTCTCTCCAGATCAATGTATATTAATAGACTTTTTTAACTGTTTCAGGTTCACATCAAAATTGAACAGCAGATACAGAGATTTCCCCCATATACTCCCTGCCCCCACACATGCATAGCCTAGTATCCCCACCCTCCACTGGAGTCGTAGATTGTTAGAACTGATGAGCCTAGCCTGACACATCATTACCCCCCGAAGTCTATTGTTTACACTAAGGTTCACTCTGGGTGCTGTGCATTCAATTGGTTTGGACAAATGTCTGATAATATTTATTCACCATCACAGTAATGTGTGGAGTAGTTTCCCTGACCTAAAGATCCTCTGCACTCTGCATGCTCATCTCTCTCCCCCTACCTTTTGGCAACCACTGATCTTTCTACTCTTCCCATAGTTTGGTCTTTTCCAGAACATCACATAGTTGGAATCTTACAGTGTGTAGCCTTTACAGAGTGGCTCCTTTCACTTGGTAATGTGCATTTAAGTTTCCTCCATATCTTTTTAAGGCTTGGTAGCTCATTTCTTTTAGTTCCAAATAACATTCCATTTTCTGCATGTGCCACAGTTTATTTATCTATTCATCTACTGAAGAACAGCACCTACTAAGGACATCTCAGTTGTTTCCAAGTTTTGGCAATTATGAATAAAGCCACTATAAAACATTCATGTGCAGGTTTTTGAGCCGACATACATTCTTAACTCCTTTGGGTAAATACCAAGAAGCACAACTGCTGGATCAGATGCTAAGAGTATGTTTGGTTTTATAAGATACTGACAAATTATCTTCAATAGCGGTATCATTTTCCATTTCTATAAAAAATGAATCAGAATTCCTGTTGCTCCATATCCTCAGCAGCATTTCATGCAGTCAGTGTTCCAGATTTTGGCCATTTAATAGGTGTTTAGTGGTATCTCATTATTTTGATTTGCATTCCTCTGATGACATATAATATGAAGAATTTTTTCTTTTTTTTTTTTTTTTAAAGATTTTATTTATTTATTCATGATAGTCACAGAGAGAGAGAGAGAGAGAGAGATAGGCAGAGACACAGGCCGAGGCAGAAGCAGGCTCCATGCACCGGGAGCCCGACGTGGGATTCGATCCCGGGTCTCCAGGATCGCGCCCTGGGCCAAAGGCAGGCGCCAAACCGCTGCGCCACCCAGGGATCCCTGAAGAATTTTTTCATAGGCTTATTTGCCATTATAAATTTTCTTTGGTGAGGTACTTAATAAGGTCCATGGCTTATTTCATAATTGAGTTGTTTAGTTTCCTGGTGTTGCATTTTAAAAGTTCTTTGCATATTTTAGATAATAATCCTTTATCAGGGATACCTGGGTGGCTCAGTCGGTTGGGTGTCTGCCTTTGGCTCAGGTCATGATCCCGGGGTCCTGGGACTGAGCCCTGTTTCAGCTTCCCTGCTCTTCGGGCAGTCTGCTTCTCCCTCTCCCTCTGCCTCCTGTTCCCCCTTGCTTGTGCTCTCTCTGTCAAATAAATAAATCTTTAAAAATATATTCCTTTAATAGATAAGCTATTTGCATAATTTTTCTCCTAATATGTGGCTTGTCTTTTCAATCTCTTTTAAGTCTTCAGCCAAACAGGAATGTTTACTTTTTTTTGAGTTTTTATTTAAATTCTACTGAGTTATCATACAGCATAATATTAGTTTTGGCTGTACCATATAGCGCTTCAACACTTCTATACAATACCTGGTGCTCATCACAAGTGCTCTCCTTAACCCTCATCACTTATTTAATTCGTACCCCACTCACCTCTCCTCTAGTAACCATCAATTTTTTTTTTTTTGTAGATGAGTCTGTTTCTTGGTTTGCCTCTCACTTTTTCCCTCCTTTGCTAATTTGTTTTGTTTCTTAAATTCCTTTTATGAGTAAAATCATATGGTACTTGTCTTTGACTGACTTATTTTGCTTAGCATAATACTCTCTAGCTCCATTCACATTGTTGCAAATGGCAAGACTTCATGCTTTTTTATGGCTGAGTAATATCCCATTGTGTGTGTGTGTGTGTGTGTGTGTGTGTGTACCACAGCATCTGGTGCAGCCACTCTGAAAAACAGTATGGACTTTCCTCAAAAAGTTAAAAATAGAACTACTCTATGATCCAAGATATGCACTACTCTGTCTTTATCCAAAGAATACAAAAATACTGATTCAAAGGGATACATACACCCTGATGTTTACGGCAGCATTATCTATAATAGCCAAATTATGGAAACAGTCTATCAACTGATGATAGGAATATTTAATTTCAATGAATTTCAGCTTATCAATTCTTTCCATCATAGATCATGTCTTTGGTGCTCTGAATCTAAAAAGTCATTTCTATTCCCAAGGTCTCCTGGATTTTCTTCTATGTTTTCCTTTAGGAGTTTTATAGTTTTGCATTTTACACTTGTTTGTGACTCATTTTGAGTAAATTTTTGTGAAGGATGCAAGGTTGTGTTTTGATTCATTTTTTGACATGTGGCTATCTCATTGTTACAACCGCATTTATTGAAAAGACTATCTTTTTTGCATTGTATTGCCTCTGTTCGTTTCTCAAGCTGACTATATTTAAGTAGGTCTATTTCTGGGCTCTCTATTCTGTTTCATTGATCTGATTCCTATTTTTTTTTCTTGTCACCACTGTGACTAATAACACTGACCTGCTTATTGGAATGGGGTCAAAACTAGGGTTTTATAAATAGAATGCATCAAAACATTGTGTCGTTGTCTTTATTGTACTCTGTTAAGTTAAAAAATGAAAAGTAATTTATCTGTAATAAAATTTGGTGAACAAATAGGCATATTATAACAAATTCATATAAAGAACTAATAAAAATGTGTTATGATTTAGATTCATCCAAAAATTACATTTACATAACTTTAAGATTTAATACTGTTAACAAATAAAAGCAAAAATCCTTGATTATTTTATACATGCAAATTAGTGGACTACACTGTGAGGTTAGATGAATTTAGCAAAACACAGAGCTGGTTGTTTTATATGCTACCATCTGAAATGGACAGATGTGAAGTTATTCTCTAAGCATATGTTGAAGCTTAAGCCTTTTTATGCCTTAATTTCATGCTTTCCTTGATGCATAGTTTATAAAGCAAGCAATCTGGCAAACTGTAACTGTATTAAGAGTTCTCAAGTAAGATAAAATCTGCACTGAGTAAAACTACATCACAAAGCCCAGAACTACATCATGGTTTATTTATGTTGAAGTTTGGATTATATTTTCCAGATGGATAATATATCTATGTCCTTTTAAAGAGTCCCTCTGTTTAAAGAGAGTTCTTCAGTGTTTTTGTTCACATTCCTTTGTTCACTACACCTTTCTAATGTTAGAAAAATATATGCTCCTTCACATACTTCTAAGGGGTTACATATAACATTTACACTAACATTGTTTTTAGAAAATATTCAAACCTATCAGACTTATTCTATTAAAAAGTTAAAATAATATTATACTAATATGCTCCTCACCAGATTCAGTGGTCAAATTTTGTCCCATGTGCTTTATTGCTCTATAGATCTCTATACACACATGTGCTTGCTTGAATGACCCACTCCCCAACATAGACACAGACTTGTTTTCACCACCTGGAAAATTAAAAATAATCCCTTAACATCATCTCATTATAATTCGTATTTTCCTAATTGCCCTAAATATCTTTTATTCTTCATTATTTTTTAATCTTGGATCTAATCTAGATCACAGATTGCATTTGTTTGTTGTACCTATTTGAACACCTTTGGCCTAGAGCCACTTTATATCCTCCAAACATTCCTTTATTTCTTAACTTTATTAAAACAACCAGGACAATTCTCTATAGCAAATCTCATGTTAAGATTTTGATCATTTTCTTGTAGTGTTGTCTAAGTTGTCTTGTTTGTGTACCTTTTGTATTGCTATTAATTGGAAATTTACATCTGAAAGTTAAACAGTTGTGGCAAGTGTAGGTAATGCTTTGCCTTGATCAGATGCCAAAATATGACAAGTTGTCTTTTCTTTGTTTTACAAAGTTTGATAGCCTGCTTAGGGGGTGATTACCAGATACCTCCATTATAGAGGTAATCATTTTTCTTTTGTAATTAGTCTCTTCACACATTTTTATTTTGATGTCAAAAATGTTTCTCATAAGATCGATTTGTTGAAAAGGAGATATGACCTAGCATTTTAGATACTGCTGATATGCCTCACACTGTTTTTAGTTTTGTGTGTCAACATGACTGTCCACTGAGTGCCAAGATTAAACGTTATTTCTGAGTGTCTATGAGGGTGTTTCTGGATGAGATTAGCATTTGAATGGTAGACTCAGGAAAGTAGGTTGCATCACTCCCCACTATCTGCATTGTGGATGGGCATCACCTAATAAGATGAGGGTTTGAGGTGAATAATAGCAGAGGAAGGATTTGCCCTTTTCCTGCCTTACTGCTCAGCTGGGACATTTCCTCTCATCTTTTGCTGTCTTTAAACAGGTATTTATGTATTTATACTATTGGTTCCTCTGGTTCTTTGGTTTTGGGACTTAAACTGAAATATATCACCAGTTTTCCTGGGTCTCTGGCATGCAGATGGCAGATCGCAGATCCTGGGACTTCTCAGCTTCCACACTCACATGAGCCAGCTCCTTATAACAAATGTATATTATAATTGGTTCTGTGTATCTGGAGAACCTTGACTAATACAAGCTTTAGGTATATATATATTTTTCAAAACTGTGCGCCAGGAACTTTAGCTCATTTAATGTACAGAAAAAAAAAATCTCTTATAAACCAAATCAGCAAATGGCCCAGCTAAATGAGACTTAATTTTAATTATAGAAGTCTGACAATTTTGTAATGTGAAGAAACATGGTTATTTATATTCTCATGATAACCACATTACTTCTGAATTCACAGACAGAGATATGAAAAGTCAGGAAAGGGGTAAAGAGAGAAACAGGGAAGCTTGCCATGAATTTTTCACCAAGAGGAGATTAAGAGTGCCTTTGTCTTTTTTCTTTCAGAAGTTCTCTTTTCTTTGCTTTTCAAGGGATCTTCCTTAACAAAAAATGTATTCTACAATTGTCTCTTTATGTAGCGTCCAGGAATTTTTAGTATCCGATTTTCCATTGCAAGATTTGAATTGGGAAAAACCTTTCTTTCTTTTTCTTTCTTTCTTTCTTTCTTTCTTTCTTTCTTTCTTTCTTCTTTCTTTCTTTCTTCTTTCTTTCTTTCTTCTTTCTTTCTTTCTTTCTTCTCCTTCTTTTCTTTCTTTCTTTCTTTCTTTCTTTCTTTCTTTCTTTCTTTCTTTCTTTCTTTCTTTCTTTCTTTCTTTTTCTTTCTTCCTTTTCTTCTTTCCTTCTTCAACCTAAGAGAATGATAATTATGAAGAGGAGCTGGGAAGAAGAATTTATACAGCACAGATGTGTTCTTTCATGGATCAAATTTCAGAAGGGGTATTTATGAAAGTTGAAGATATACAAATCAATTTCCTTAACTATAGGCCAGTCCTTGTAGCTTTTACAGGTATATATATGCCAGTGTTGAAACCTCTGGTTTAAAGGATGATCACAAGGATGATAATAGCCAATAGTTTATGAGTTCCTAATATGGGCCAGGCCCTTTAGATATTTTATTTACAAGCTTCAGGAGAGTTCCATGAAGAAAATATTATATTTGTAATGCAGAATCTGAGATTTGTGTACACATAAATTTCATGTGACCCTGAAGGAATTTAACCAGGTCAGGAGACTACAAAAATACTCCATTATTTCCATTATTGGAAGTTGCTGCTCACATAAATTATAGTCAAGGCCTTTTGACTAATTTTCCTAAATGAGGTCCAGAATTTTATACGATTGTAAATAAGAGGTTTCTTTGGATATTTTAAAATTAATCTATGAGTGTGATGTGCTAATGAGGATCAAGGCCTTTATTAAAATAAGTACAGTGTCTCTCAGTGGTTATCTTCTAGTTGATTGTGAGGTGGGATTATTTTATAAGTCAATATAAGTGCTTAGGTTGATACTTCATTTCTTTATTTATCCTTAAGAATTTTGATAACATGCTATGTAATGGAGTTTAGTCTTTTATTCCTTATTTATGCTCTTACTACTGAACAGAACATTTGGACAAGAGCATGCCTGAAATATTTAAGTGGTAGGTTCTGGGGTAAGTGATTATATAACTTGAAAAAGTTGCCCATCCTAAAGTCTGGATATCCAACTCTTGTACATGTACAAATTAAGAAAAGTTAAATAGGAAAGATGCCATTTGAATTCAGAACATAACCTGTATTTATAAACATGTTACCTTCTCAAACTATTCTTATGATTTTTTTTCACTTTTTCCAATTTAAAACATTTTGGGCTGCTCAGATCGCCTTACATATGTAAACTTACTCTGATCATCTTTATGCTAACCCTACACTGCCTACTCTGCTAAAATAACAGAGACAGAACATTCTCAGTGGAAGCTCTAAAGCTAATAAAGCACCAGTCCCAAAAGCACTGACTCAGGAGAAATGTTTTGAAGGTTCAGGAAAGGCAGAGCAAGCCCTGTCTCCTTACATCAGCCTTCCTCTTGAGGTCATGCAAAATGCCCCGCTCACTGCAGGAACATCCTGAAGTTAAAGACAAAGAGGATATCCTTTTGGCTGCTAGGGTTATTTTTTTATGTTAAAAGAACTCCTTTGTTAAAACATAACAGAATCAGTAACAAATAAACTATCTAGATAACTGAATATTTGATAGCACCAAAGGAAGTTACCCATAAAAATTTAAAATAGTCACAAATAACTGTTGTTTCAACATGTTATAAGAGAGAAATGTATAACTGAAACGAAGAACAAAAAAGGCCTTGGATGACATAAAATTGAAAGGATTATATGTATTGTTCTAAAAACATAAACATTCTAACAGCAAAATAGTACTATGCAGAGTTCAATTAAAGAAGACATTTTTCAGAAATTCAGTTTTAAGGAATCAGAAATACACTGTGATTTTACAAAGTTCTAGTTTATATTTATGCACTCCATTTATTCATGTATTATATATAAGGAAATATTGAATTGAGAATTAGTGTATTTGAATTGTTATCCTACTATTCCCACTAGTTGACTGTGATATTGAACAAGTCACTAAGCCAATGTGGGTTCCTGTTTCCCATGGATAACTAACTACAATAGGATAAATATTTATAAAGCATCTAATAAAGGCCAAGAATTGTGCCTTTGCTAGAAATTCAAAGGTGATTAAGAAAGATTTGCTATAATTTAAGAACTTAGAGGTGTGTGTATGTGTGTATGAGAGAAAGAGAGAAAAAAAAGGGGAGACATCATTTGAGTTGTATATTGAAGAAATACTTATTCAAAAGGGAGAAGCAAAGTATAAATTTTTTTTAAAGTATGGAGGAATGAGAATGTAGAGTTGTTGGAAAATCATGTAATTGGACTAGAGTTCTATGATTTATCAATGTTGTAAAATGTGCAATCCCCTTCAATTTTATGCTTAAAAGAATTCTAAGTAACAACAACTATTGAGTTCACACCATTGGTTATATTTGTATCAAGGTACTCCAAAATGTGAACAAAGTTGGAAGTTTTAGTAATTGTAATGAAGAAATATTCTTACCAGAGTGACTTTGAAAGAGCAGATGGAGAAAAAGAACAACATGGTATAGGATGTTTGTATTTTAAAAGATTATTGTAGTATATTTGACTGTTTTTAAAAATGTAATACTTTTAAAAGGTAGAAAATTAATATTACTTCTCAATTACAAATTTTATATTCTTGAATGCTGATCTGAAAAGAGAGAAATAAAGTAGAAAGCACAGATCTACAATGACTGCTTTGGTACAAAACAATGCCTAAGGAGAATGATAGAAGCATAAATCCCTTTTAGAATCGGCTCAAAGTAACGCTGCTCTTTCCCCTTCTTTTTTAGCTCCCAACAAAGCCCACATTTCTTCAGGACAGAACTTTGCAGTCACAAAACCAAGACAAGATATGAATACAAATATAAATTCTCTACTGTAGCAGTCCAAAGTGATCACATGTCATATAGCAGGAAGGGCAAAAACTATACCAAAAAGCAGTATTGCATTTCCAACATGACAGTTACTGCCCTCTCAAATGTCCTTGAGTGTCACCTAATAAGGAACACTATCAAAGTACATGGATAAAAAATTTCTTTATCACTGCAACAGCTGACTAAAGATTACCCTAAATATTTGGAATTGGCTTTGGAACTAAGTGGTGGACAGGAAGGAATCTGCTTTCAGAGATCAGTCGGGAATCTGTTTCAGTGAATAAAGTGATTATGTTAAATGCTGGCAAAATATTTGGTAAACTTATTGTATATGATATTTGAGAGGTAGAACACATACATAATGAAGTTATGGCTCTGGCTGAAGAAATTTCTAGAAGAAGGTGACTAGAACAAATTGTGTTTTATTAATCACATTGGATAAGGTACTAAAAGGAGTATAGAAAAGAGAAAAGTGGCTGCAAAAATATATTTTTTTCTTTTCCTTAGCCCTGGTCTAAGACATTGCAAAAGAATAAATGAGATCTAACATAGCAGTTCCCAAATATCAGCTGTGTCCAGGTTGCAGTCCTCTGCACTCATTGCAAATTGATGTTGGATGGTCAATCAAGATCCTGAGCTAGATATGAACTGGCTACTCTGAATACCAGTTTATCTAATCTCTGTTCATTTTTTGCCAGAAAGAAAGGTATAAAAGGTGATTAGATTGAAAGTTGTGGTTTTTCCAGTTGTGCTAGAGTGATAGTATACTATCCAATAAGAAATGAAAAATAAGCAATGAAAAAATAAAGAATTCTAAGCCATCTAGAATGAGTTAATAAAATTTAAACATGACAGCAATAAGAAAGAAAAGGATAGTGAAACAGGGTCAGAAGTATGACAGGATTTCAAAAGACAGAAGGATATGGTGTAGAGAAGAAAAAGAACAAGCTTTAGACTATGAAAGAGCAGGGCTTGATACCTGAATATACCACTCACTTGTTATATAGACTTAGGCAAACCAATTTAACCTGTGTGAATTTCAGGATCACAGTCTGTAAAATACGGGTATTATGCTTGCCTTAAAGCTTTTTTGTAGACATTTAAAAATATATCAATATTTCTAGTGCTAAGCATGGAATGTAGCACACTAATATCTGCTATGAGTATGGAGTGGTGGAGTAGAATAAGAAGGAAGAGCTTGATGGGAGAAAGTAGTTATTGCCATGATGACTTTTGAAATGTAGCAGATTCCCAGATCCTAAAAGCTTGAGTAGGGTGGGCAGTTCTTTCATCATCAGAGGAGAGAAGATTTGAAACCAATGTGCTTAAATATCAAACAGAGATTCCAGCGATGAAATTACATCTTATTTCAGGGAAAAACTTGGTAGAAAATACAATGACAAGGTAACTTGAGGAAGTGAATATAGTGGACACCAATTTCATAAAAATGGAAAAAGTATAATGTTTTGCATTGTATTTGTGTTTCTCTGCCAAACAAGCTTATATTTTATTCTCGTATATTATTTTGGCAAAAAAAAATCTTAAATCTCCATGACCAGTAAGTACTTGAAAATGTTCTTCATTTCATTTTTAAAGATTTTATTTATTTATTCATGAGAGACACAGAGACAGATGCAGAGACATAGGCAGAAAGAGAAGTAGGCTCCCTGTGGGGAGCTCCATGTAAGTTTTAAATCTCAGCACTCCAGGATCCTGACCGGAGCCAAAGGCAGACGCTCAACCAATGAGCCACCCAGAAGTCCATGTTCTTCATTTTAAAAGTTTATAGTTTCCAAAAGTTCTTCAAAAGATTAAATGAGTTTTGGAATAATTCTTGAGTATTGTTTAATATGCATTTAGGTATGCATCAAATATGTGTATAAAAATATTTATCTGTGTTGATTTGAATTCTACTCAAAATGACTAAAATATATCGCTTTAAAAATAGTGATTAAAATTTTAGGTTTTTTCAGATAACTAGCATTCTTTTTTATGATCATTAAATACCATAACACTATTCACTTTCCTTAAATGTCATTTGAAGCTCTTCATTTTTGAGCATAGATACTGTCTTCTGAATTCAGTGAGTTGCTTTCTATTAGTAGTTAATCTGAAACTACAAATATAATTTTGTAAGCTAATATGTATTAAAATGTGCACTTAGCTATATTTTAATTACCTTTATTTTTCCTCAAATATTTCCCTTCCTCCTGTTTCTTTCTTTCTTTCTTTTTTTTTTTTTTTTTTTTTTGGTATTCCTTGAATAGCTTTGTGTTTCATCGACCTGTGTTGGAAGAAAAAAAAAATTTACTTTCCTTTATCTAAGTAAAGTGATGAGGAAAAAGCCTGTTTTGTCGTTTTCTCTCAATCACTCTTAAACCCCAGAATGGGAGGCTGTTCTTAAGCCTCTAATAAATGTTGCCTGATGAAAATCCAACCACTAAGCCCTACTAGAGACTAAACAAATTGCTTAAGCATACTCTCCCCTTACTCAGAGATGGCCTACAACTGAGCGCTTCCCTAAAATAGAGACAAAGAGGAACAGTACTTCAGTATTTAAATATTAAGAATCACCTCAAGTGATCCAATACATGCAGCCTTGTTTTTTTTAATCTTTCCAGAAATTATGTATCATTAATTTTTAAGTCATTCATAGTTTTACTGTTCTGTCCTAAAAGTGTGTCATTATACACAGATTTTTTAAAAAAGATTTTATTTATTTATTTATGAGAGAGAGAGAGAGAGAGGCAGAGATATAGGCAGAGGGAGAAGCAGACTCCATTGCAAGGGTGCCTGAGGTGGGACTCGATCCTGGTGTCTGGGATCAGGCGCGGGGCTGAAGGCGGTGCTAAACCGCTAAGCCACTCGGGTTGCCCTATACAGATTCTAAATCTATCTTCTTGAATGTTTGAATAAATGCTTTATTACAAAATCCTTCACATGTAAGAGACTAAAGAATTTTGAACACAAAGTAATTGATTATCAACTTTGATTTAAAAAAAACAAACTCTCTTCTCTATGCTGAAATGGATTCTTCGGGTCACAGGAGTCAGGAAAAAAAGAGGAGTATGAATCTGGGATCTCCATCTGTCTGCTGAGCAGGGTCTCAGCAGTTAGTATGATATGAGTTTGCCTTAAGTTTGTGGAACAGTTGTCATGACAACTGCATTTCTATGCATCACTGCTTGTATGGGATCAGGAGAAAGACTGAGAAAAAAAGTTCCCTTGTTAGAAGCAGAAAATATAGGAAAGTAAAATTTTGCAATCATCTTTTCCAGAAAAAAAAAGTGTGGGTGTATATGTGTGTGTTTGTATGTATATCTGTTTGTGTATGTGTGTCTGTGTTTTGGCAGGAAGGCAAGTAGCATCCATTTAGGAAATTATAAGCCGTTATTTTTTTTTTTTTGGAGACACATGCATGTATTTGAATTTCATTAAACAACTATATAGAGTTTAGAATAAGATCAATATATTTTACACCTTAATTGACTTATGAAATTGAACTAGATTACAAAAGTAGCCAAAAACTTAAATATACTGTTAATCATTCTATGTGTATTTTTAAATAAATGTTATAATAAAGTCATGGAATTATAATGAAGTGGTTTATCCTGCATAAAATCCATTATGCAATTTAAATCAAGTACTGTGTATAGTTACAAATGCTAATACTTAGTGGTGTTTATAGAATAATAAAGCATGCTCCTTAAAATGGCATAGTGACTAAAATGAAATAATCTTCGTTGGTTAATTTAACATTAGACATTAAATTAAAAAATTTAAAAATTACCTTTATCAAAAACTCGTCAAAGAAAATCATTCTTGAAAAATATTAAGAGAAGAGTCCTCTGTTTACTAGCAGGTCTGTTTAGAGAAGATTTAGATACCCACAAACCACTGTTTCACTCTAAAACAGGTGAGAGATTTAGAAATTAGGGAAATAAAGCTGGTAGAGTTTGGGAAAAGTAGAAAATAGGAGCATGTGAGCCTGAGTTTGGTGAGGGAAAGGCAAAAGCTTTGATGTTAAAAGCTCATTTGGGGGGAATCCAATGAAGTGGTGACAAGGACTTGGTCAAGCCTGACATGGAATTAAATATGGGATAATGCTAAAGGAATGGATGTGTCTAATTTGTTAATTAGGAGAATTAGGAGTCTATAGATAGGAATACAGAAAGAATATGTCAAAAGGAAAGGCTGTGAGGGACCCCTGGGTGGATCAGTTTAAGCATTTAACTCTGACTCCGGTCATGATCTCAGGGTCCTGGGATTGAGCCCCACATGGGGCTCCCTACTGAGTGGTATCTCCTTCTTCCGCTTCCTTTTCCTCTGCCCCTCCCCCCTACTTGTGTGTGCACACACTCGCAGTGTTCTCTCTCTCTCTTTCTCTCTCTCAAATAAATAAAGAAAATCTTAAAAGAAGGACTGAGGAGATATTTAATTTCATAATGCAAGTGCTATAGCAATTATGCAACAGAACATCATTTAATAATGCTGCAAAACAAATGTTTCAGTGAGGAATATCAATGCATTAAATAATTCTAGTGATTACAAATGATCTTATATTTGGAAATAGTAACTATGCTTTTAAAATAGTTATAGTGGCCATGCATTTTGTTTTCAGAATTTTATGTTATCTGAGAATAACGTACTCAACTCATACTAGTTTTATATAGATGGATATAGGAATTTTATGAAGCTGGTTTTATTTGTCTTTTTGCCTGAAAGATAGTGTCACTGGATATATCAGAGACTTATTTAACTTTTATCATATAAGCACTTTGAAGATGCAATTATAGAGTTTTGGATTTTATTATTGCTGTTGAGAATTTAGAATCAGTGTTGCAATTCTGCTGGGCAAATTTGGTTGAGGTTAGGGTCTTTGTTCTGCCATATAACTACACTTTGTTTCCATGTGGGTTTCTTATTATTATTTGTAATTTATTGTCTAAAATCTAAGAATATGTGTCTTTTATTATTTCTAAATAATTCCTTACCTTCATATCTTTGTATCATTTCCTTGTTTTCTTTCTGATATTCCAATTAGACATGTTAGAACATCTCCCTCAGGTTGGGGCGGGGGGAGGTGAATCTTCTCCCTCTATCTTCAGTATTTCTTAGCTTTTCTTTAGCATTCATTATCTTTTTGTCTTCCTAAGCTGTGTTCCATGTAATAGGTTCATAACTATCTTCAGCTCGTGAATTTTCCCTCCAGTACTAAATGCTATTTAATAGATTAATTGGATTTCATAAATTCATTAGTATTTTCTTCACCTCTTAAAATTCTATTTTTTGTGTCAGTATGTTTGATCTTTGTATTTTTTTTTGATGGACTCTTACTTCATTATATTTATAATTCCTTTTTATTTCCATAGATATTTTGTATATATGCTTTACATATTTTATCTGATCATTTCAATAACTTTCATCTGTGAGTTTAGTTTTACTATATTTTTATTTTATGACAGAAATCTTCCTTATGTGACCTACTTATTGTCACATCTGTCTTTCTATACTCTCTCCAGTATATCCCTGGCAAACATTAATCTGTTTTCCATCTTTATAATTATAACATTTTGAGAACATTATATAAATTTAATTATGAAGTATATTAAAGTTTTTATTATTTTTTCTCATTATTATGCTTCAGCCATGTTGGGTGTCTATTAACAGTTTCTTCCTCTATTGCTGAGTAGTATTTTATAGTATGGCTATTCCATGGTTTGAAGAACCATTCATCTGTTGAAAGACATCTGGTCTCTTCTGTTTTGGGCCATAATGCTGCTATGAAATATCATGTGCAAGTTTTTTTTTTTTTTTTGCAGATATAACTATTCATTTTTTCTTCAATAAATGTCCAAGAGTATAATTTCTGGGTCATACTCAACCTGTATGCACGTGTTTTTTTAAAGAAATTGCCAAATTGTTTTCCACAATGGTTGTACCATTTTACATTCCCAAGAGCAATAATAGGAGACATACAGTTTCTCTACATCTTTACTGGCATTTGATACTATAGTTTTTTAAATGTTGGTTGTTTTAATAGACACATTGTGATGTCATTATAGTAATAATTTCAATTTCTTTAATTAGTAGTGATGCTGAACATCTCTTCATGTGATTGCCATTTATATACCTGGTTCTTATGTTAAATATTACTTCATGTCCTTTTCTAATTGGTTTGTTTGGAGTTTTTTTTTTATGATTTTTAAGAGTTGTTTGTATATTCTCAATATCTGTCTTTGGCAGAAATGTGGCTAGCAAAGATTTTATTCCTTATAGGGTTCATTTTATTTTTAATTTTTTTATCAGGGTCTTTCAAAAAGCAAATGTTTTTAATTGCTATTTTATTTATGTATTTATCACTCTGATTATCACATCTGTGTTTTTTTTTTCTTACTGCTTTCCTTTAGGTTTCTTGAACATTTTTTTAATTGCATTTAAAAGATTTAAAATTGAACAATTTTAATTTAATTAATTTTTAATTTGATTTATCTTTAGTATCTTGTAGTGTATCTTTTTTTATGTAGTGTATCTTTTTGCATGACTTTTTTTTAATGGTTGCTCTAAGTATTCCATTATACACAAATAACAACAAATTTTAGATGTGTCAATATTTTGCCAGTTGGGTTAAAGTGTCAAAACCCTACCTCCCCAGTATTCCTTTGCCTTTCCAGTATTCCTCTGCACACATTGGTAATCACATTAGACTGTGTTATAATTTCTGCTTCAACTATCAAATATAATTAATAAAACTCAAGAAGCAATGTATGTTGTATTTACCAATAAATTTATTCTTTTCTTTCTTCTTGATTAAAAAAAAAAAATTCTCCTTTTAAGACTACCTGGGTAGCTTAGTTGTTTAAGCATCTGCCTTTAGCTCAGGTCATGATCTCAGGGTCCTGGGATTGAGCCCCGCATGGTGGGGGGGGGGTCCCTGCTCAGTCTGCTTCTTCCTCTGTCTCTACCCCTCCCCCTGTTTGTGCTGTCTCTCAAATAAATAAATATATCATTTCTTTGATATTTAAAGAACCCCTTTAATCACTTTTTTAGAGTAGGTCTGATGGTGACAGATTCATTCTTCTTCCTTCATCTGAGGATGTCTTGGTTTCCCCTTTATTCCTGAAGAATATTTTCATTCAGCATAGAATTCTGTGTTGACAGCTCTTTTCTTTTAGCACTTGAAAAATACTGTGCCACTTTCTTCTGACCTCTATGATTTCTGAGGAGCAATTCGCTGTCATCCAAATTGTTTTTCCTTATAGGCAATCCTTTGTTTTTTCTGGTTGCTTTCAAGAATTTGTATTTGTCTTTAGTTTTCAAAAGTTGCATTACAATATGTCATGATATGGGTTGCTTTGAGTTTATTCTATTTTTAATTCATTCACCTTCTTGAATTTACAGATTTATGCTTGGTATTGCCACTTTTAATTTTATTTTGTGTGTCAAATTTAAGGAGTTTTCAGCCATTACTTATATGAATAATTTTTAAGTCTATTCTCTTTTTTTCCCCTTATGGAATTCAAATGTTACAAAGGTTTGATATTTTATAGTAGTTCACAGGTCCTTAAGTTATGTTCCCTTTCTTTTCAATCTATTTTCTTTCTGTTGTTCAGATTAGGCAATTTCTCCTGATCTGTTATCAAGTGAAATAATCCATTTTTCTGACTTCTGTTTTTAAGCCAATCAATTGAGTTTTGTTTTCATTATTGTATTTTTTTTAGTTCTGTAATTTTCTTTCTTTTTTTTTTTAGTTCTGTAATTTTCATCTGATTTTTCATTATATTTTCTGCACAGTTTTCTGAAACTATTTTTCATTTGTATCAAGTCTGTTTATAATACTGCTTGGAATATTTTTTTATGTTGGATTTTTAAAATCCTAGTGAGATAATTTAACACCTGTGTTTTCTCAATTTTGGCTTATGTTGTCTTTTTTCACTCAGTTCCTCCTGATTATCAGTATAATAAGTGATTGCTAACTGTAACTGGACATTTTGGGTTTTATATTATAATACCCTGGATTTTATTTATATCTTGTGCTTTAAAAAATCTTCTCTGACACTGCTTTGCTGGGTGAAGGGGGTCACCACTTCAGTATTTCCATACTGTGATTTAAGTCTAAGTTCTCCTGTCTACGGACAGGGTGATGGAAATGTAAGAGGTGTGAGATGCTCTTTTTTACTTTGGGATAGAGGTAAAGTGGGAGATCGGGCTCTGCATTAGGTCTCTGTAATACCATTCTGACTAGAAGGGTAAGAGCAAGTTATTACTAGTTCCCATGTGGTTTCCACTGACACCATAGAGTGGTGGCCTTATTAAAAAGGAGAGATGAGTACTATTAGTATTTCTCTTACCCCATTCTAGCAGGGAAGGGAAGTGTCTTATTACCCTTCAGTGAGGCTAGAAATCCAGACTCCCCTTTTGGTTTTCACTGATGGGGTAAGGGAGAGACACTGGGAAGGGGGTCTTGTTATTGCTATGTGGGGATGAAACACCAGACATTCTACTTAGCTTCCTCTGAGGCCACAACAATGGGACCTCCTTTTCTCTTGGCAAGGTGGACTCCTAGTTTCCTCGGCATTTGTTTGTGGGAGTGAAGGTGAAGCTGTAAATATTTCCTCATGTGTCTGCCATAAGTAAATTATTTACTACCTAAAAATTTTTCTGTCTAAAACATCCTGTCTTGCCAGGCTACCCATTGTTAGTATTTGGCTAGAGAGAGTAGATTTTCCTGGGACTTTTTTCCCTGCCTATTTGTATTTTCAGGTTGCTGACTTCTCCATAATTCAGTCTGGGCTATATAAGACAAAAATCAAAACTAGAGAATTCACCACTGTGTCATTTGTTGAGTCCCCAGGTACCTAACCAGTATGCTCTCTTTCTACATTCTGTCTTCTTGTGTATTATTTATTGATTTATATATTTATTCAAATATATATGTACTATATACCTATATATGTGTGTGTTATTTATATATATATGTGTGTGTGTGTGTCTTATTCCTACATATGTATGTGTGATATAAGTGTATTATTTACTTATATATATTTTAAACACATAAATATTTAACATGCATACATATATATGTGAATGTGAGTGTGTGTGTGTGCGCACACGTGTATTGTGGTTTTAGTTTACTTATTAAGAGGAATAGGGAAGAGTCCATCTATGCCATCTTCCCAAAGGAAATCTGGCTACATTTAAAAAATACAAGGTGTCTCTCAATCCGTCTGCCACTGCCTTCCTGATCCACCACTTTTTATCTGCACTTCTGCAATTGCTTCCTAATTAGTATCTTTTCTGCATTTCTTACCCTCATAGAACTCGTCTCAGAGCAGAAGCAATCTTATAAGAAGTAAGTCCCTGTCATTCTTTGATCAATACTCTCCAATGGCTTCTCCACATACTTAGAATTATAGTCTAATCCCTTACTATGGCCCAAAAGTCTCCATGTAATTTATTTCCCTTCTTTCCGTTAGTTTCCTCTTTTACTACACTTTCCCATGACTCAATCTGCATAGGTCTTTTGGAATCTGTTTATGACCCCAGAGATCCCACATTTGTTTTGTCCTAAAGGAATTTAACTTACTCTTCTCTCTCCTACAACACAATTCAGTTATGAACATGGCTTATTCCATCATTGCACTTAGATCTTTACTCAAATGAGACCTGCAGGAGAGGCTGCTTACCAATTTGTTCAGAATAACACCATCATTTTGGTCATTTCTTGTCCCTTTACCTTGTTTTAATTTTTTTTTAATAGAACAAAAAGTAGGTACTCAATAAATATGTTAGTTGAATTAAATTAAAGTATTTAAATTAAATAAATTGAGAAATTCACATGAAAGAACATAAACCTAAAAAAAAAATTATATATAGTTATTTTTTTCCTTATCAATTTGCTGGAAATTCATTTAAAATACTTCATCCATGCCTAGACATCTCTTCTACAAAGAGGATAGTGTTAGTAAAAAGACATGCTGAAGAACTGAGAACATTTCTTGTGTTTGTCACTGAGGCTTGAGTGTGAGAAAATAGGTCACAAAGAATAATACTATCTTTCTTTTTGACAATATTCACATTTCTAAATGTGTAAATATGTGGTCTTTGAATTGGTCTGCATGGAAAAAAAAACAGATTTTCCCTCCATACACTAATTTTTTTTAAAGATTTTATTTATTTATTCATGAGAGAAACAGAGAGAAAGGCAGAGACACAGGCAGAGGGAGAAGCAGGCTCCATGCAGGAAGCCCAACAGACTTGATCCTGGGTCTCCAGGATCATGCTCTGGGCCGAAGGCAGGCGCTAAACCACTGAGCCACCCGGGCTTCCCTCCATACACTAATTTAAATGAGCTTGTTGGTATTTAATTATTATTTTTACTCTCAATTTGAAATTGTATTTTAAGATTAAAGAAAGAATAGATATTTCACTTTACTTGTTAGAAAAAAAAAACTATTACTCCATCCCTGAACTTCTAAATAACACAATTTGTCAGTTTTAAATAGTCAGCATATAGTAGTCACAGAACTGAACTGGACTCTTGGGCTCTATTTCCAGTTTTGATTATGACTCACTGAGTAACCTTGGGAAACTCATTTAACCTTCTGTGACCACGCTGTGTTGGTATAAAAAGGAAACTGTAACACTTAATTCTCATGGGTGTTATATATAGTAATTCATATCTGAAGTCATTTTGAGGGTCTTTACACACACATAGTACAAATTGCTATTTGAACTATAACACTAAAGTCAATACACAACTCACAGAGTACAGTTTTGATTCATATAGCCATCATCCAAATGGCTGTGAGTTTTTTCTCTAAGATGATCTTTCCAAGAGAAAAATAGGATTACTTTTTAAACTTATTAAGCCAAGCATATTGCAATCAGGAGCAAATGAATCTATGAAACAAGCACACAATCTGCTTTTTCTTGATCTTTAAAGCTTTAGTTTTTGTTAGTACAGTTCCTCAATTGCAAGCATTCTCCTAACCATTTAGCAAATGTACTTAAAATTTTTTTCCTACTGTGCTCTAAGAACAAAACTATTATTAACTCATCACACATTTATGAAAGATTTACCATCTGTTAGATAAATTGCAAAAAGTGAGAGATACAGAGATAAGTGTCTTACATTTCACAAACAACAGAATGGGGAAAGAGCTAATAAATAAATACTACAATTTGAACTCCATTAAAAAAACAAAAACACAAGAAATTCCCTTCTAACATCTCAAGTTGAGCATAATATATGTTTAAATGTTTAAATCATTGCTGAGTTTACTCTAATTGCATATCCAGCATAAAGGAAAACATTATTTTCTAAATGACTAATGGACATCCCCCAAATATGCATCTCCTTACTTGGAAAAATCAAATGTTTCACATTAGATCTGTCAAGTCAGGGGACACTGCCCTAACTCCAACTCATTCATAAGGACAAGAGCTAATGTTTAGTTTCCAGATTAGCTGAGAGACTTTCCTCTCCCAATTTTGTCAAAACGTAATCAAATTTAAAACCTATGCCTGAGAACTATCTCGTCCCAGTAAAGCTTTCATTGAATCAAACCCTCAACAGACCTTTTTTAAGGAAATAAGCTGTTACACTTTTCTTTTGTATTTTCTTTTGTTTGTTCTTTCTCTAAAATGAAAAGAGGGCATAATGTTGAATCTCTTTTAGTAACAGGGCAAACTCACTATAGAAAGAAGATTCAATTTGGCCAAGAAGCCAGCAGAGTGAAACATTCTACAAAGAGGATAGTGCTAATAAAAAGACATGCAAAAGAACTGAGAACATTTCTTGTGTTTGTCATTGGGGCTTGAGTGTGAGATAAAAGATCACAAAGAGTAAAATGATAAATCCAGTTGGGAGGATGACAGTTGCAGACTTTGTGAAAAAGTTTTACATTAATGATCACATTTATTCTTCACGAAGCCTCTGTAAGGTAAGGATGATTGTCCCTATCTTACAAATGAAAAACATTCTTCTCAGAGAAAATAACACACTGAGATTCCACAAGTACAGTGTGACAGATTCTAGACTTACACCCAACTTCATCTGACTTTTCAGCCCATGCTTTTATAGTTTACCACACCAAGCTCTTAAGCCGCAATTCTGGATTCTCTTACCTTCTTATCCAAAGGATTAAGGTAATTGTTTTTCTAGGGATTTAGATCTTTGCTTCATAGTTTTGAATTAGTGTTACATTGGCTGTTTTTAATAAACTCCTTCACCAATACTTACCCTGTTTTAGAGATAATGAATAGCACTATCAATAAAATGCTTATTCCTTTGTGAAGCCTACCACTGGACCATTCCACATTCCAATACATCCTAACACATACACAAGTAGTATTGGTACGGACCAATGCAAAATATGGGAATAGCGGAGACTGAAATGTTCATGCAAAAACATTTTTTTCATAAAAATACAATGTCATAATACATAAGAAAAAATCTAAAAACTTAGTTTGGCCAGTTTGACTTTAAAAGATAAAAACAAGATCACAAACTTTTGGTAAATTTTAAGAAAGAGATTATATTCCAATTTAGAATATAGTTCACTGTGCAAAAGTATCCATATTACCTAAAATAGTTTAAAAGGAAATTAGCTTATTTATATACATAATAGTCATAAGAACAAATTTGGCCCCATATAGTAAATTTTATGAAGGCCATATTCTTTAGAGACACATTACTTCACCCATTCACTGTTTCTCAATAATAATAATAGAGGAAATTCATTCATTAAACATAAAACTGATTTTACTGAAAAGGAAAATTCTTCTAACCTCTAAGCAGTAGTATGGATATCACATTTTAGTGATATTTTGAATGCATTGCTTTAGAAATACACTTAAACATATAAATTGAAACACTGTATTAGAACACTGCTTTAAATTCTGAATACACTGCTTTAAAAATACAGCAAAACATATGAATTGAAACACTGTATTAGAAACAAAATTAAATTCTTAACTTCAAAATGTAACTTTCCTCCTTCCACTGATGTTTATAACTATATCCTATTTCTCTGGCTGCTTGTAGATTTCCAGGCATAATCAGAACAATATTCAAAGATAGCATAGAAAAAGTTCCTCATTTAAAGCCAAAGGCCAATCTTGGTGCTTTCACTGGTCACACTTAAAACCGTGGACATGGTTCTTTGTAACTCTGGACCTTAGCTCCTTTATATCATGGTGGAACTATTCAAATAAATTATTGATGAGATGTCTTCAAAGACTGAGACAAGATTCCATTTCATTTTGGGGGGAAACTTTAGCTTTTTTTTTTTTTTTTTTTTTTTTTGAAACTTTAGCTCTTTACCGCTGGCATATATCACCCCACAATTTGGCATACTATCTCAAGGAAAATCTTGTATGAGAAAGCAACATGATACTATTGTACAACTTACATTTTCCAAGAATCTAACTCAAATACATCCTCCCTAGAGCTTCAATAAGCCTGACTGGTCTGACAAGAAATAGACATTCTGAGAACTCAGAATTTGATGATGAGTCATTATCTACTTATCAAAAATGTTGATGTTACTTAGAAAGTACTACTGCTACTATGTATACTTCAGAATACAATTTAAGATTCAATTCTAATTTTGTGATTAACTATAGCTTTATCTTTAAGCATATTTGAGTAAAAGACAGATTGGTCCAATCATAGTCTTTGGTAAACAAGCAGGTTATTAAATAACTGCAGGTGGATTATATTACATCAACTTTATCTGGCAAAGCAAGCAACTAGAAAGATTTTGAAACCTAAGGATAGTACTTTAAAAGGAGCAAATACAGGAAAAATTAAGCCAAGTATAATGGTAAGGCTATAAGAAACATTTTGTCCATTTTTATTTTGCTTTAACCTGATCTCCATTATTGGTATAAGTGAATTTTCTCTTAAAGAGAAATTCATTTGTTACAGTTCAGACATATATTATTGGATGCAATCTCTTTAGTACTAATAATTAATGTTTTATTAGTATTTTATAGCTTAGAAAGTAATTTCTTATTCATTATTTAATTTTATATTATCTATGACATTGTTTTTCCAGAAGGGATATAGTAAACCCCATTTTAGAGATATGGAAAATTGAGACCCAGCAGGTTTAGATGAGTAACCATCATGGAGCTGCCAAGTGACAATTGTACCCAATTAAAAAAAAAATTGTCTCTAAATCCAATTCTTTAGTTTCTTTTTGTCTCTAAATCTAAGCTGAAGAAAATCACTAGTTCTTGATAAAGTACATTTTTCCTTTTTAAAAATTTTCTACTTACATTTAAAAATACTTTGTCAAAAATAATAAATAAATAAATAAATAAATAATAAAAATACTTTGTCAACAAGTTCTCAGATTTCAGAGTTCCAGCAACCACTACTTGACCTTGGTCTGAATTGCTAATAAAAACATCTCTGAGTCCTTAATCAGCACACAAATGAACTATAGCTATTTTGCTTGTGCTCCTACCATCTGCAGAGAGTATACTCATCACTGCCATAAACATAAGCATGTATAATTTACGACATACCAATGACACTACACACAGCTCTGTAAACTTTTAATAGCTCATTTACACAGGATTTTATGATTTACAGTGTGCTTTTAATATATACAGTACAATGATCCCATTTTAACTTCCTAACAAACTTAAAAGTGAGAAAGGAAGGTATTTTTTGTCCCCATTTTATATATGAGGAAAATGAGGCCAAGATAAATGATGTGGTGTCCCCAGGACATGGAGTTAGAAACACAAATTCAGTATTGTTCAAATTTGTTTTGGAATACCCCAAGCCAAAACAGAATTATCCTACTTGTCTTTTGACAGAACTGACAATAAACCAAGTTGTTTAAAACTGTAAGGAGAGATCACTACCAACACCAAGGAAATACAAAGGATTTTAAAAACATATTATGAACAGCTATACACCAATAAATTAGGCAATCTAGAAGAAATGGACGCATTCCTAGAAAGCCACAAACTACCAAAACTGGAACAGGAAGAAATAGAAAACCTGAACAGGCCAATAACCAGGGAGGAAATTGAAGCAGTCATCAAAAACCTCCCAAGACACAAGAGTCCAGGGCCAGATGGCTTCCCAGGGGAATTCTATCAAACGTTTAAAGAAGAAACCATACCTATTCTCCTAAAGCTGTTTGGAAAGATAGAAAGAGATGGAGTACTTCCAAATTCGTTCTATGAGGCCAGCATCAACTTAATTCCAAAGCCAGACAAAGACCCCACCAAAAAAGGAGAATTACAGACCAATATCCCTGATGAACATGGATGCAAAAATTCTCAACAAGATACTAGCCAATGGGATACAATAGTACATTAAGAAAATTATTCACCATGACCAAGTAGGATTTATCCCCGGGACACAAGGCTGGTTCAACACTCGTAAAACAATCAATGTGATGGATCATATCAGCAAGAGAAAAACCAAGAACCATATGATCTTCTCATTAGATGCAGAGAAAGCGTTTGACAAAATACAGCATCCATTTCTGATCAAAACTCTTCAGAGTGTAGGGATAGAGGGAACTTTCCTCGACATCTTAAAAGCCATCTACGAAAAGCCCACAGCAAATATCATTCTCAATGGGGAAGCACTGGGAGCCTTTCCCCTAAGATCAGGAACAAGACAGGGATGTCCACTCTCACCACTGCTGTTCAACATAGTACTGGAAGTCCTAGCCTCAGCAATCAGACAACAAAAAGACATTAAAGGCATTCAAATTGGCAAAGAAGAAGTCAAACTCTCCCTCTTCGCCGATGACATGATACTCTACATAGAAAACCCAAAAGCCTCCACCCCAAGATTGCTAGAACTCATACAGCAATTTGGTAGCGTGGCAGGATACAAAATAAATGTCCAGAAATCAGTGGCATTTCTATACACTAACAATGAAACTGAAGAAAGAGAAATTAAGGAGTCAATCCCATTTACAATTGCACCCAAAAGCATAAGATACCTAAGAATAAACCTAACCAAAGAGGTAAAGGATCTATACCCTAAAAACTATAGAACACTTCTGAAAGAAATTGAGGAAGACACAAAGCGATGGAAAAATATTCCATGCTCATGGATTGGCAGAATTAATATTGTGAAAATGTCAATGTTACCCAGGGCAATTTACACGTTTAATGCAATCCCTATCAAAATACCATGGACTTTCTTCAGAGAGTTAGAACAAATTATTTTAAGATTTGTGTGGAATCAGAAAAGACCCCGAATAGCCAGGGGAATTTTAAAAAAGAAAACCATAGCTGGGGGCATCACAATGCCAGATTTCAGGTTGTACTACAAAGCTGTGGTCATCAAGACAGTGTGGTACTGGCACAAAAACAGACACATAGATCAATGGAACAGAATAGAGAACCCAGAAGTGGACCCTGAAATTTATGGTCAACTAATATTCGATAAAGGAGGAAAGACTATCCATTGGAAGAAAGACAGTCTCTTCAATAAATGGTGCTGGGAAAATTGGACATCCACAAGCAGAAGAATGAAACTAGACCACTCTCTTTCACCATACACAAAGATAAACTCAAAATGGATGAAAGATCTAAATGTGAGACAAGATTCCATCAAAATCCTAGAGAAGAACACAGGCAACACCCTTTTTGAACTCGGCCACAGTAACTTCTTGCAAGATATATCCACGAAGGCAAAAGAAACAAAAGCAAAAATGAGCTATTGGGACTTCATCAAGATAAGAAGCTTTTGCACAGCAAAGGATACAGTCAACAAAACTAAAAGACAACCTACAGAATGGGAGAAGATATTTGCAAATGACATATCAGATAAAGGGCTAGTTTCCAAGATCTATAAAAAACTTATTAAACTCAACACCAAAGAAACAAACAATCCAATCATGAAATGGGCAAAAGACATGAAGAGAAATCTCACAGAGGAAGACATAGACATGGCCAACACGCACATGGGAAAATGCTCTGCATCACTTGCCATCAGGGAAATACAAATCAAAACCACAATGAGATACCACCTCCCACCAGTGAGAATGGGGAAAATTAACAAGGCACGAAACCACAAACGTTGGAGAGGATGTGGAGAAAAGGGAACCCTCCTGCACTGTTGGTGGGAATGTGAACTGGTGCAGCCACTCTGGAAAATTGTGTGGAGGTTCCTCAAAGAGTTAAAAATAGACCTGCCCTACGACCCAGCAATTACACTGTTGGGGATTTACCCTAAAGATAGAGATGCAATGAAACACAGGGACACCTGCACCCCGATGTTTATAGCAGCAATGGCCACAATAGCCAACCTGTGGAAGGAGCCTCAGTGTCCATCGAAAGATGAATGGATAAAGAAGATGTGGTTTATGTAGACAATGGAATATTACTGAGCCATTAGAAATGACAAATACCCACCATTTGCTTCAACGTGGATGGAACTGGAAGGTATTATGCTGAGTGATGTAAGTCAGTCGGAGAAGGACAAACATTATATGTTCTCATTCATTTGGGGAATATAAATAATAGTGAAAGGGAATATAAGGGAAGGGAGAAGAAATGTGTGGGAAATATCAGAAAGGGAGACAGAACGTAAAGACTGCTAACTCTGGGAAACGAACTAGGGGTGGTGGAAGGGGAGGAGGGCGGGGGGTGGGAGTGAATGGGTGAGGGGCACTGGGGATTTTTCTGTATGTTTGTAAATTGAACACCAATAAAAATAAATCAAATAGGAAAAAAAACTGTAAAACATTAAAATTGGAGGGAAAAATGAGGGATGAAGCAGACTAATAGATCATTTACTGAGAAGTGATAATTTAACAAATATTTTTTTCTGGAAGATGAAATACAAAATAAAATTGTAAATAACTTACTGGCTTAACTTTTTACTGCAAAAATATTGCCTTTAATTGATTATTTGAAGTGATGAGATGAAACTAGAAAAAAGAAATCCTTCTAATTTTATCACTTTAATATTAGTAATAAAACCCATCCAAAATTTGAAAGTCAATTTTGATACTCTCTATATGTCATCAAAAGGAGCCATTTAATGGAAATTGACTTGTGTTACATAAAATATTCACACACGATTCTGGAGCCTTCTTCTTTCTTAAGAAACCTTTCCGTAAAAGTCTTCTTCAGAAGTCAGCATCGACTTCTGTATGAAACTTTTATCTAGAGAGTTAAAATTTTATAAGGTTTAAGATTATAAAATATTAAAATGAAGGTTGAGGTTCTGATATATTCACTCAAAGGAAGTGAGCTGAGGCTTTTCTTTTTTTCTTTTTTAAAATTCTTACTCTTTTCTCTATGAAGAGCATAAGAACTAAAATGCAGTGCACTTCAGAAATTCCCTAAAGGACAATGGTGATTGACTGATTTCCCTTTTCATGTGTCATAACTGGGGTTCCAAGACTCAGTTAAAATAAATATTAATCTGGCCAGTCACTACCCCGTTTGAATTCCTAATTTTTTTTTTTGTATCTGAGTTTAATTTGGGGTAATGCAAATTCTACTTCTCCAGCCTATGCAGCATTGTAAAAAATATTTTTAATAATGGTAAAAGACAAAAACTCAGGTAGTTGTTTAACCATACAGCCCTAAATATAACATTTTATAAGATCTATTTCACAATAATCTTCAACATATTATCATCAATATCTGTGTGGCATTTTACTATTTTGGAAGTTTTTATATGCAGCAACGACTTTTGTGGTAGTAATTATCCTCCCTAGAAAATTGAACATCATATTTTCCACAGCTAGCTGTAGCAGGTAAGTCATTGTCTAGTGTCATACTTTTAAAAGAATTGTAAGTAGAAATCAATACTGGAGAGTATTGTCAGTCACGTTCCCAAACCAGGTTTAGTTGGAATACAACACATGTCACTGGAAAAGGCTTTAGATGTGTCTAGATCACAGATTTCTATACAAAGAGATGTGTGGAGTGGGGAGTTAGGGTGTTCTATACAGTAATCTTTAATATATTTTCCTATGTAAAAATTTGGGGTCTGATAAGTTATTCTTAATGTTGCCTAATTACATAATGTAGAGATTTCATAGCATTTTCTTTAATGACATAATTAGTAATACTGTGCTTTTCCTGAAACCAAAGTCTCACAAGGTGACCATTTGAAGACATTTCTTCTGCCCCTGCTTTGCAAATGAAAATAAATAACAGGTGTTTATATCCTTTATTGATAGTTGCCTTCAGATCATCAGACTTTACTTTTGGTTATAGAAAATCTTAGTGTTGGGGCACCTGGGTGATTCAGTGGTTGAGCTTCTGCCTTTAACCCAGGTCATGATCCTGGGGTCCTGGTATCAAGTCCCACATCTGGCTCCCCACAGGGAGCCTACTTCTCCCTCTGCCTATGTTTCTGCCTTTCTTTCTGTGTCTCTCATGAATAAATAAATAAAATCTTTAAAAAAAGAAAATATTTGTGTTATCCTAGAGTTCTTTCTATGTAATATTCTTAGCTATTACTGTTTACTTTGAAAAAAACAAGGCAGCAGGTACTTGATACTAGAAAGAACTCATATGGATATTTCCTATTAAAGAGCAAGTATTTTATGCATCCTATGAATCAAATTTAACTAAAAAATAATAATTCCAGCATTGAGATTGCCTAAAGGAAGTAGTATTAATTGAACTATTTAAATATATGGTAATGAGGCACATGATAAACATATTGTTGAAGAGTTTCTTAGACTAAATAAGTGGATGCTTTGCTGATTCTAGGAGTCCTTCTCACCAGTGATCTATGATTCTATCTGTCCTTTTTGACATTATGGACTCTCTGCCAATTTGTTACTAAATTTTCATTGATGGTGGTGAATTGCGAAAGAAATCTACATTTTATTTTTTGTATGTGTCTGGGCACCAAAATAAAAATCCTAACTTAAAGAAATGGAAATAAAACTTCTTTATTTTTGGTTTTGCAGAGTTATTTTGATTTGTCAAACTTTATTAATCTACACTTTTATAGATTAACTTTATTCTTATATGTGACAAATAATTCTAATATTTCAGACACCTAGATTCCATATTATTTATCATTGATGTCTAATTTCTTAGCAACTATATAGGGCATTGATTTTGAATTCAGTTCATACTGGAATCTAAATTTCCAGTAACTAGAAAAAATTCTGATGCATTGAAAATGTGTTTGCTCAATTAGCAGTGGAATTCAAAGTTAATGAAGCCATAATATGATAAGAATTATGCCTCTTTTAAATGTAGCATATTTGGTATCACTATTATAAGGTTATAATTATGCCTTTAATCATAAAACATAAAAACAAAAATCAATACTCTTGCCTATGAGAACTTGAGAGCAAGGTAAGGTACAATCCTGAAGAACATTTAAGTTATTTCTCACACTTCTCCAGTATTGGTGAGGAATGTTTTTCAGTAGCTATATTCTAAGAAAAGAGACCTCTTTTGTAATGGTATCTAAACTGTAAGAAAAAAAGCTTAATATCTTTTATCTTCCAAATTTAAAAGGCACTATGAAACTGAGACTTTCCCATATTTGCTGCTATTGCTTAAAATTTGAATTTAATAAAAATATTTTTGCTAAAGGTGGTAAAGGTCTGAGACACACCATAGCATATTTTAATATCAGTTATTCCTTAATGTATTTTGAGTGCCAATATGTAGGATAATTGATGTAGGAACAAGTTAGGGGCAGACAGGACTAAACAGGGAAAGATAAGGGAAAGGCCCCTGAGTCAGGCTCCGACCCATCCAAGAAAACAGAGATTGAAAGGGTAAATCAGAAAAACCTGGCTCCCTAGCTACCAAATGTTAGAGAGTATCCCCCTTTAATGGCTACTACATAATCACAGGAACTCATCAGACCACAAAGAAATATGTCATTAGGTGTTATCAATAGTCCCTGCTCAAATCAAGACTGCACAAGAATCTCAAGGCCATGGGCTACCTGACTAGACTCACAGAAATCTCAGATGTAGAGATATATTATGGAAGAGATATTAACCAGAGAGAAGCGAACCCATTGTTAGGGCTCATGATACTACAAAAACATCTTGTTTGTTATTATGATAGTTACAAGCCCATCATGTTTGTCCTAACTATCCACCGCGATTTTTAAAGATTTTTAAAGATCTTATTTATTTATTCATGAGAGACACACAGAGAGAGGCAGAGAAACAGGCAGAGAGAGGAGTTCCCATGCAGGGAACCCGACGTGGGACTCCATCCCGGGTCTCCAGGATCACACCCTGGGCTGAAGGCAGCGCTAAACCGCTGAGCCACCTGGGCTGCCCTTCACCTTGATATTGACAAGAAATTTACAAGTACCTTGGTCAGTTTCCTATAAAAGATAGACCATAAAAGGTCTCGGTGCAACCCTGTCAGGACCCCTCTAGCTTTTGAGAACTTGCTCTGTATCTCAGCTTGATAAACTTCTATTGCTTTGCTCACTCTCTGTTGTCTGTGAGATTCATTCTTTGACTCAGTGAGACACAAACCAAGTTCTCCCATATCAATATTAACTACTAAAAGATTTATTAAAAACTTAATGACTGTTTCTTAAAATTCTCTTTAAAAATAAAAACACAAGGACGCCAGGGTAGCTCAATGGTTGAGCGTCTGCCTTTGGCTCTGGTCATAATCTTGGGGTCCTGAGATCAAGTCCTGCTTCAGTCTCCCCACAAGGAGCCTGCTTCTCCCTCTGCCTATGTTTCTGCCGTTCTCTCCGTGTCTTTCATGAATAAATAAATAAAATCTTTAGAAAAAAAATTTTTTAAAGTGAAAACACAATCTAATTTGGGTTTTTGTTTGTTTCCTCTGAAACAGGCTCTCCTTTCCTTCCCACATATATTAAATTCAGTTCAAAATCATGTGAGGTGAGGGAGGAATCAATCAAGTACTAAGTGCTGTTCTTGAATATGGATAAATAAAAATACGAATTACACATATTGCTTGATCTTCATGAAAATATGCCTGAGTGGGAAAAACAAATTACCCAATTAACAGAAACTTCTACAAGTCAAAAAAATGATTATTGCAATAGATATACTAAATGGACTCTTATGAGCAGACAAAGAAATAGACTTAACTTTGAGGAGAAGACAGAAAAATTATATGTAAATGGTGAAATTTGGCTGTAGTCTAGAAGAAAAATATAGCATTTCAAAAAATATGATATGAAATCAAAAGTTTAAAGAGTATTGCTGGTTCTATGAATAAAACATAGAAAGAGATATTTAACTACAAGACTTTTCCGGGAAGTGTAACACTTAGAATGGCAGAGCCTTAAATATCCAGTGGGAAATATAAGATGTGAAAGATAGATGAATGCTGTATTTGGAGAACATTCTATGCAGCAATAAGAATTTTATTCTATGTGGTAAAAGCCATAGGAGACACTGAGATCTTTGTGAAAAGTGAAAACAAGATATGTTTTTAAAGATAAATTTAATTCAGAGAACTTTGTCAAGGGTATACTTTAGGAGGGAAATAGGTTAAATACAGGAAATTAATTATGATACTATTGTGAAAGTCTACTTAAAACAGAAGCAAAGAAGAAAATAAAAAAAGGTGGAGACATATTTGAGAGATAAAAGAAATTAATGACCTACTTAGTATGGGAGACAAAACAAGGGAATTGAATAAAGAGGCTTTCAAGGTTTCTATTCTGAAATACAGGATATCTGAGGAAATGAACAGGTTCTGAATAGGATCAGATGAAACAATTGGGAAAGAGATTTCATTGGCATTTGCTTACTATGTGCCATACACATCCCATTTGCTTTCCATGAGAATGTAATGAAACAGACATTATTGTCTTATTTTTCATTGAAAAATGAGCATGTCAGGAAAAGCCAATGACGTATCATGGTGTAATTTTAATCAGTAAAAATGTAATTTTACAAATTAAACAAGCCCATATTTGTTTTTAAGTTTAAGGAAGTGTACAGTAAATACTACTTTGTGTCTGGATTTTTCTTAAAGTTATACCTGTGAGATTCACCCTGTTGCATGTAGCAGCAAGATCAATTTTTATTGCTTTAAAATAGTCCAGTGTATGAAGATACCGCACTTTATATATTCCACTATTTTTGCTTGTTTGGTATTTAGGAAGAGAGAGAGAGAGAGAGAGAGAGAGAATGTAAGCCTGTGCAGGAGTGGGGGTGGGGAGGGACAGAAAGAAGGTGGGAGAGAATCTTGGCTCAGCGTGGAGCCAGGCATGGGCCAATCTCAGGACCCTGTGATCTTGACCTGAGCCAAAATCAAGAGTTGGACACTTACCTAATAGGCCACCTAGGCACCCCTATCCATTCCGTTAAGAATGGATATCAGGTTGTTTCCCATTTGAGTCATTACAAATAACGTTGTTATCAGCTTCGTTTACATGTGTTTGAGTTCACATTTGTGATTATTTTGTTGGTGTGCATCTTTTCGAGTGGAATTTGTGGTCCATAAGATATGTGTGTGCTCATATTCAGTATATACTGCCAATAGTCTCCATACTTGTCAACAAATTTACACTCACACCAGAGGTTGTACTGCATCTTGAAAATACTGGATATTAAATATTCCTTCTTTAAAAAAAACATTTAGCCATTCTGATGGGTACTTAGTTATATTTCATCATGTTTTTATTTGTATTATAATGATAGCCATTTGGATATCTTTCCAAAAGAAGCCTGTTCAAATTTGCTATTTTCAAAAAGTTGACTCTTTATATGTTCCTTTCTATAGAAGTCTTTTATATATTCTAGATGACAGTTCATTTTTGGAATTATATATTATAAACATCTACACTGTGGCTTGCTTTTCACTCCCATGAATAGTGTGCTCTGGTGAATAGAAGTTTTAAATTCCAATGAAGTCCAATTTACTAATCTTTCTCCTTTGTGAATCTTCTTTGAGAAATCTTTGCTTGTCACAATATATGAAGGTCTTTTGTCCTATTTTGTTTAGATGTTATATTGTTATATTCTTTATATTTTGTTTATGATAAATCATTATTGATTTTGTATATAGTGCAAAATATATCAAAGTGTTTCAACTCTTTTTTTTTTTTGTGGATACACAACTGACCCAGCATTATTTATTAAATACACCATATTTATCCCCATTGCATTGCAATAATGACTTTATGACTTGCCAGGTATATGTGTGGTTCTGTTTCTATTTTAATAAGTATTCATCTATACTAGCACCAATAACACAATATTTTATTTCCTTTAACATTATAATGTTTTGATATTTTTCTAGAGTAGTAACTCTTTAAGATTGTTTAAACTTTTTTGATCCTTAAAAGTTTCTTAAAACTATAGTCAATCTTAACAACTTACATCAAAGAGAGATGGAATTTTAATTGGGACATAATTTAACATAATTTGGGAAGAACTGGTATCTTTACATTGTTGACATTTTCCACTCTTGAATATGGTATATCCTTCAACTCATTTAGTTCAAAAATTATTTTAGTAATGTTCATAGTCTTCAGTGTAAAATTTTTGTATATCTTTCATTAGATTTATTACTTATAAGGTGATTAAATTTTTAAAGTTCTTATAAAAATTGTCTTCTATCCATTCAGTTTTGACAGTTTATTCTAATTTAGAGGTGTTAAAATCAGTTTATATAGTGATCTTACATCTAGCAATCTCATTAAAGTCATTCAAGAATTGATTGGCAGATTAAGGTTTTCTGGGGAGGGAAGTTGTTTGTTTTTGGTTATTTGATTCTGATTTTTTGGTATGACTAATTATTTTTATTTGAGGCCAGACATTGAATATGAAATATTACAGAGATTCTTGATAGTATCTTCCTCTGAGGTGATTAAATTTTCTTTTGGTCAGATGATAAAGTATGGACAGATCGTCTCTTGGTAGATGAGGAAAGTCAAATTCTAGTTTGCAGCTATCCTTGGGATACGGTCCATTCAGGAGTCACGACAAGCATCTGGAATGTTGTTCTTAGTCCCTCCTCATTGGCCAGCCTGACTTCCAAGTTTTATCTGACCAGTAACACGAGAATCTTACATTTTTGTTTCATTGTTAGCCATAATGGCCATTTACTTCTTGGTATATTGCCATCACTTCCAATATTTGAGCAGTGTACTAATCAACAACTACCTGAAGGGGAAAAGATGTGGGCAGAGTGTCAGGCTCACTGAATTTAAATAAAATATTTAAAAAAAAATAATGTCAGGCTCACTTTTCTTTGTTTCCCTTTATCCAGGGACTTTGACCCTCAAGTCTTTGTTGACTTGATAGTTCAAAAGTCATTTTTCTTCCTGCATAGTAAGGCTAAACAACTTCCAATTAATGGCTTTTTTTTGCATAGCATCCATACCTGCCCAGAGAATTGACAAAGGATTTGAAGATAAAATGTAGCTGCAGATGTAGGGCTCATCTCAGTACCCTTCTCTATTCTCCAGGTGCTTGAATTCCCAAATCTTTGCTGTCTGTCGTGGTTTCTGTTTTTGTTTGCGTGCTTGTTTATTTTTATTTTTATTTTTTGCTTGTTATTTTTAACGCAACTTTTTTCCTTCTCAGCTGGAGGTGTTCAACACATAATAAATTTGAAGGGCAGCAGAAAAATCCATATAGAACTATCTTGAACTCATGTGGAATTTTGAGGTATATGTGAACATTTTATTTTTATTTTTTTTAATTTTTTTTATGTGAACATTTTAAATTTGAGGTTTACTCACCCAAATTCACCAGTATAAACCACTCAGGTGATTTCACCGTGAAAGTAAAACGTGTGCTTTTAAAATATATCTCTATTACATGCAACACATAATTTAGTGTGCATAAACATATTGAACTAGAAATCTAGATCAAAATTTCTAAATACAAGATACACACTTTTTTTTCTTCTATTCTAAGTAAAACTGCAGTGGTTCACCTTTAATCAGTGCATAACAATAGATACTCATTAAGTTTGGTATGAATAAATTAATTGATGAGTATGTAAATATAACCTCTATCCATGCCTGTCTTATGTCATAACTTTTTTTGTTGAGTTTTGTTTTTTAATGTTTTAGACATGCCTTTGTGGACAAACATTATTTTTTTCAGTTTTAATAATTTCATCCCAGTTCACATTTGTGTAACAGAATTCTATTCAGGTTATATAGACAGTTAAAATTTGTTACAAAAGGAAAATAATTTAAACAAATGCACTTGACTTTTTAGTTATCAATTTTTTTCTTCTGTTCAAAGATGTGTGATTTTTTCTTTGATCTTCTTTTTACCTTAAATTAATAAAGAATTTTACTTTCTCTTTGAGCGTTCCTTTTTTATTATTTTAGCTTTCCCAATCACATCATGCTTGCTTCCTGGAGATACATAGTACTGTTAAATTTGGCTACAGGTTCTGACCTTTTTTAATGGTGACTCAGTTTCCTCTGAACACAACTCAGTATAATTTCTTCAGTGATTCCAAACCTTTGCCTAAAACCCTAAGTATCCAGGTCCCTTTCTGATTGCTTCTCTTTAAGTAAGCTGTTTTAGGTGGGATATATAAGGCCCTTGGGAGGTACAAGTATTTTCCATATTCTAATAAATTTTTCCAGTAGTTAGAGTTTTTTTGTCCCCCAGGCAGCCACTCCGTAGACAACATCGATAACAGGTGCATAATTTTCACCTCTAAGTAGGATAAATCTCATGTTCTTTTTAAAAACAGCAATCACAGCTTTTACAGATTTTTACATGCAGTGCATTTACTAAAACATTGCTGGTATCATCACATGGCTTCTGATTTGATCATTATAACTAATGAAATGTTATGTACAAGGCTCATATTGTGACTTTCATTTGTACTTTCATTTCCCCATGCCATTTTGTCTTTAAAAATGTATCCATTGGTGGGGCACCTGGGTGGCTCAGTCAGTCATTTAAGCCCCTGACTCTTGGTTTGGCCCATGTCATGATCTTGAGGTCATGAGATTAGGCTGCTCCTAAGTCTCCAAGCTGAGTGGGAAGTCTGCTTAGAGATTCTCTGCTGCCTGTCACTCATGCATACATGTACCCCCCTCAAATAAATAAATAAATCTTAAAAATATCCATTGGTAAAACTTCAATGAAAAAAAAGGAAAATATAAATGAAAAAGAAAAAGAGGAGATGCGAATTCACAACCAAACAAACATGATGATAATTCTCAAATTCTACCCACTTGCCACCATACCTCATCAGAAACATTAGTGAATAAAGCACAGTGACTTATGAGGACTAGTTAACCAGCATACAAAGAGAATGAACAAAGCAACAATGTTTATTCTGGCCAATTGGGACCAAAATTTTTGCTAGGTTTCTTAGACAAAAAGATAAATAAGACAGTACTTGCCCTCAAGTTCGATCAGCAAAAGCCATACAAATGTTTTGGTTTTTGTTTTTGTTTTTAATGTGTCACGTCCTAAATATAAATAAGAGCAGAGAAACCAAGAAAGGTGTTTGTGTGCTCACTTCACCAGACATTTGGAAAGTTGAGGGTAATATGAGATGAGCAGGTTCATTAGAATTAAATATTCCAAATTAAATATTCAGAGGCTAATATTAAATACCTAAGAATGCCATAGGGTTGTTACAACTTGCAATTTGGAAGCTTCTGCTCAGCTTCTACCACATATCTGCTGTGATAGTTCTCACACTATCACATAATGTGATAGTAATGTAATGTTTGTAATGTTTCATATTTTCAATTGTTTGATTAGTATGCATTTATTGTAACTTTCACAAGGTAAGTAATCATTGCCTACCATCATATCTGTAATGCCTAACAGTATCAGATAGAGTGAATATATCTTGGATAAATGAGGAGATAGAACATATAGTTAACTTGGCCACCTGTTGATGTTCATGCACAACAGACTGCAGCTACTTTGACTTAGGTCTAACACTGGGTAAGGGAAACTGAGTCCCAAACATTGTCTCCTTGACATTGTTACCTGCAGCTTTCAGCTCCTAAGGGCCTACAGATTTTTTACTTTCTTCTAATTAATCTTGAAGTGTAATTTTCATGCAATAAAATGCATACATATAAAGTGTATAGTTTGTCCAACTTTGACTAATGTGTACTCATATAAAACTATCTCATCTTAATTACATTTTATTTCCCTCATCCAGGAAAGCTTTGCTGTACCCTTGGCAGTCAAATCCCCTCAAACCCCTCAGTCAAGCAAAGACATCTAATTTCTATCAGAAAGTCATAGGACTTCATATGAACAGGGTTATAAAGTATATACTCTTTGTATCTAACTTCTTTCACTCAGCATGTGTTCAAGATCCATCTTTTAAAAAATTGCTCAGTACTGTTTCATTGCGTAAATATACTGTCACTTAAAATATATGCATTTATTATTTTCTTAGACTGTTTCCAGTTTGGGGCTATTTTGAATAAAGTTGGTGGCCTCCTGATTCTTGTTTCTACCTCTTGGAATTCTGACTACCAAATTATCAAACCTACGGTGTCACTATGTTTCTGAATCTCTGAAAAGTGTTTTGTATGTGGCTTCTATGCCCAGGGAGTAGGGCAAAATAGTTCATTATTTTCATTCTCAAAGAATTGGCCCAAAATAAATAAAAATTTTTGACCCTGTTTGCTTCTCTATTCTAAAACACATCACATATTGGCTTGAGGCCCTGGCTACTGACCTGTTCAGTTGTCAGTTCCTGGACCAACTTCAATTCTCCCTGAGAAGAAATTCCAACTTCAATTCAACCTGAGAAGAAAGGATGAGTCCTTTCTTCCTTCTGAGCTGGAGTCACTCCCTTAACACAAATACATTATAACACAAATACATTATGAGAGGAAATGAGGGAGTAAATTAGGGAAAGGAAAGAGAAAATAAACATTTGACTGCCACCTTCTTTGTTGCTTGACTTCTAATAGTTCTTTAAAATTATCATTAACATATTGAATATTGTTTGAAAACATTCCCAAAGTCTGAGACAGGTTTTTCTACAACCAATAAAACACATGTTTTCTACTTTTAGGATATTCTTATTCTAGCAATAGAGATATTATTAAATAACGAAAGCACAGCTATTATTTAATAACAGGAAAAGTGCTTTTAGAAAAATGAAATGATCAATTGATGGTGACTTGATACTCTATACTGTTTAGTGACTGTAAGACCAGAGCCATCAGACAATGATATTTGAATATAAATCTACCAGCATCCCTTCTTTCAGTGATGGTTGTGTTTAAAACAATATTCTTATTTTAACTATGGCTGCAGGGGTGCCTGAGTGGCTTAATCAGTTAAGTGTCTGCCTTCAGTTCAGGTCTTTATCCCAAGATCCTGGAATCCAACCCCGCATCCTGGCTCCCTGCTCTTTGGGGAGCCTTGTTCTCCCTCTCCCTCTGTAGTTCCCCCTGCTTGTTCTCTCTCTCTCTCTCTCTCTCAAATAAATAAATAAAATCCTTAGAAAAAATAACTATGGCTGCAGGTATTGGCAAAAGACAAATTAAATAGCACCCAAGTGACTACAATTTGGTGGTATTTTTATGCAGGATTTCAAATCCTTGAGTGATTCAGGCCAAGCACCTCCGTCATAGGAAATGACCATAGCAACACTGTCAGCTCCAGCTTCAAGGTCAAATCTTTCTAGACTATAGCATGCTAGCTAATTCTCCCTACACCTTGAGCCATTTTAGGGAAAGGACAATAGTTTGCAAAGGGGTGGGAAGCACGTGATTAAGAGCAGAAGGCTGAAATACATAGTGCTTGCCTATTCTTACAACAACCAGTAACAAGGAAGCAGCCATTCTTTTATTTGATTTTATTGCTTGTTAACACTGGGAAAGAAACACACCTTGTAGCATCAATTACTATTTAAAAAAAATTTAAAGAACAGTGGGAAGTTTTAAGGACTATATCATTTCCCCTTGGATTTTATTCTTTAAATCTCTATGTTTTAGGAGGAATAAATTTTACAAAAGGGAATAATGTAAACCTATTATAACCAGAACTTCACAGGTTCAGTTTAAAGCCAGAAGCAGTGCCTTTGTTCAATGACACCTGAGCATCCGTTGACGTAAGGGCTTAGCAGGTGGATCAGACAGATGGTAGTCAGAATTCCCAGGTTTACCACTAACATTCATTGCTTCATCAAAACCAAGATAAAGCAAAAAATATTTAAAAGAGAAGGCTAAGCATATATCAACTCCTATTATGGAGACTAGTAAGCTAAATTTTGCATTCCATGGTGATTATCTGGGGGAAATTAAAGCATTAACTAAAGACATTGATAAATATTTCTATCAATTTGCTCAGACAAAAATGTTTTTTAAACTACAGACTATAGCATAATTATTCAAAATAAACAGTAATTAACTGAACTAAATCAAGCAACACAAGGGTTTGCAAATTTGCCCTGTGGTTTACCAGCTGTGCTTTTTACTGTCTGCACTGTGAATTTACACTCAAGCTTTGAGTTCTCAAGAGGTGGTAGAAATTGAAGCACATTTTAGAAGCACATTAAGTACAGATAAAATTACTGATTTAGTCATTCTAAATCATCAGGCAATGAAAGATTTATTTTAAAAATATTTGTGAACCAAGTTTACCAAGCTTTTATTCTGCACCTACTGTATTCCCTAAACTGAGAAGCATAGGAATATAGATTTAAAGAAGACATTTAGGGTGTGAAGAGAATAAAACATAGAAACATGCTACAAAAATTTGAAGAATAATTAAACTCCAGCTTACTGATTTAGTAAATCAATGAGCAGAACTCTGCCTTAGAGCTACATTGGAAACCGGTTTGGGAATCAGAAACTCCATGTGTTACCTCTGTTTTGGCCTCAGATCCATAATTCTTCCAGAGTAGTGAGAAAGGTTTACCCCAGAGCCTGATAATGCTGGAGATGTTTTCTTTTATTTGCTTCTGTTTGTCATTAGGGACATTACTGACAAGGCATGCTGCAAGGGTCCTTTATATGGCACAGTATGACTTGTGCTAAATTCTTGGATTCTTATTTGTAACCACAATATGTATATGTTATAACTTCCACTGAAGTGGGAAGATTGCATTATAACAGAATGAAAAATAATAATTTTATAGAACAATGTTTAAACTAATCTATCCACCTCCCTAGACATATTTCCCCTTGTTCAGAATCTTATATTTTTCTTATGATTCCTAAAGCATGGCTTTCAGTGTTCAATTTATAAAATAATATTTAATGAACACTTTCTAGGCACTAAAGAGAACATTGGAAATATGGGATTAATGCAACCCCATTTCTGCCCTCATGATTCTCACATTCTGGTTTTCATAAGATTCAGTTTTATAATCTAGTTTGACTGTATAAAACTGTCAATGGCATGATCATACAGTATATGAACAGGTATTCAGAATATACCTAAAAACACACTAATCAAATCTGGATAAACATGTCTCAGCATTTTCACATTATACGTTAGGGAGAAAAATAGGCAATACATAAAACATACCCTCTATTAAACTTTTTTTCTATGTAATACATTGAACTAATAGTATTCTCTCATTTAACCTTCAAAATACTATGTGATGGGGATCCCTGGATGGCTCAGTGGTTTTGTGCCTGCCTTCGGCCCAGGGCATGATCCTGGAGTCCAGGGATTGAGTCCCATGTTGGGCTCCTTGCATGGGGCCTGCCTTCTGCCTGTGTCTCTGCCTCTCTCTCTCTCTTTCTCTCTCTCTCTCTCTGTCTCTCATGAATAAATGAATAAAATCTTTAAAAAAACAAACAAAATACTATGTGACATAGTTATCATATTTTCCCTTCTTTTTATATTTATCTCAACTTCCTATCCATTTTATTCTTAGAATGTTAGGTCTATCAGAAGGTGAGAGACTTGACAAATGTTACACAGCCACTGAGTGGTTACCCAGGGACTGAACACTGTCTGGGGAGAGCCAGGGAGCAACTAATGGTAAACTGCCATTCAGATCACCTGCTGCTCAAGCTGTGATCCAACATGGGCAGATCATTCAAGTGGAATTTCTTCTTACAGAATAGAAAAAAGTACAAGCAATACTAGAGTGGGGACCCGAGATGACAGATCCTAAACAAAAGGTTCTTGGAGAGGTGTTAGATGCCACAGTTCTTGGAAATAGGCTGACAGCCCCAAGCACTGGGATTTTCCAAGAACGGTAGAACCAAGAAATGCCTTTGGAGCCATTGAGGCCACCATGCTTTTTCATTACCTCTACTCATAGCCATCAGCTATCCTCAGGTAATCTCATCTACCTGTGGAGTAAATTTTACCCAAAATAAGAAGGAGGTATAGAAGAAATAGGAGAAGCTACAGTTGCTACTCCCAAGAGTCTAGTGAGAAGGAAGACTCCAGAAACAGACAGGCTTGCATAGTGTCTAGTCCGGACATACCAACCCTTTGGAACATTCAAACCATATCAGACGCATAGACCATCACTCCTCAACCACCTTTATGGGGCAGTGGGTGGCAGGTTTAATTACTCTGTTAACTTTGAAGGCTATTTTTAATTTAAATAAAAATGCTTGGGCTTGTTTTCCTAAGGACCAGTCGATGTATATGTAAACACCCAATTATCAT
The DNA here is from genome assembly GCF_011100685.1 of Canis lupus familiaris. Classification (NCBI taxonomy): domain Eukaryota; kingdom Metazoa; phylum Chordata; class Mammalia; order Carnivora; family Canidae; genus Canis; species Canis lupus. The sequence goes on from NC_049243.1 coordinate 24,621,137, forward strand.
ATGAAAACCAAGCTAATTTTAAATCAATTTTAGTTTAACTTTTCTGAGATATGGATCCAGTTTTATTTTTTTCCAAATGGCTTTCATGTTATTTTTTTCTCTTCATCTTTATTTTTTTCAGGTTTACTAAAGTAAAATTCACAAATAAAATTTTAAGATGTTTAAATTGTACATTGTGATGATTTGGTTTATGTATACACTGTGAAAGTATTCCCCAAATCTAGTTAACTAACACAACCGTTATCTCACATATTTATTTTTTTGCTCTTTGTAAGAATATTTAAGTTCTACTTAGCAAACTTCTATTATATAATAGTGTTATCAACTGTAGCCATCATGGTTTACATCAGATCCTCAGATATTATTCATTTTATAGCTGAAAGTTTCTACCCCTTTACCCATCTCTCCCCATTTCCCTCACCCCCAGTCTATAGCAACCGTTCTTCTATTCTCTACTTGTTTGAGTTTAACTTTTTTTAATACTCCATATGTAAGTGACATCATGCAGTATTTGTCTTTCTCTGTCTGGCTTATTTCACTAAATATTCATTTTAAATATTGTCATTGATATTTCTTACTTATGATTTATGAGAATAGTATATGTTTCTAATTGTTTACTTAATATTATTTCAATTAATTTTAGAATTTGTTTTAAAAGTAGCAGAAACATGTATGAGCTCTTCTAACCTTAATATGTTACATAAAATAACAAGTTTTGTATATGCTTTATATTTATAAACTCAGTATCTGTCACAGAGTTACACTTTCAACAGAATGTGCTGTTCCTTTTCAAATTATATTTACTTTTCTCTGATCAGGTTAAACCATATGTTGTTCACTTAAGTTTTAACCATTAGATCTATCAAATGGTATATGTGAAAATAATATTATTTTTCATTTTTACAGTGACATGAATCAACAAATTATATTTTAAACTCATTAACATCTTCTATAAAAAGGTATATTATATTGGGTGTAGATAATTGTTTTTCAATTCTTTATCTTTTTTACAGTGGCATATATTTGAGTTTTGGACCTCAAGTTAAGTTTCACAAATGTCACCTCACCTACAAGTAATCGCAGATTTTTGTATTTGGAATCATTATACACAATGGGTATGCATTGCTCTAGTGTTTAAAAATGTGACTATTTGTGAGTAGAAATAGAGATGTGTGTGCTCATCTATGAAAGAACTAAATAGCTTATGGCTTAATGTAAATTATGATATAGAAGTTTGGTAATAAATTCATGCAAATAGATCAATAGATTTATTTGTTTGCTAATGCTATCAGGTTTTTTTCATTCTACATAAAAATAACCAACATTTAGTTAAAATTATTAGGAACTTAGCTTGAGAGTTAAAATGTTGTAGAAGCCCAGTCTTAGGGAGATGTTCATGTTTTCCTGAGTTTCAACTCCAGGAGCCCTCTACCAGGGCTTCTAGTTTCTAGCAGGACAAGAGAAAAGGAAGTAATTCTTTTGAAATACCTACAGAATTCTGTTTCCCGTCACAAGGCCTGACTACAAGAGAAACTATTAAACTGTTGTATTAGTACCAAACCTATTGGGATTTTATCAAAACTTAACCCAACTGGAGGAAGTGAAACACACAACTCAAGCTCACTAAAAGACTGAGACCTAATCATTGGACTTCTATAACCCCACACTCTACCACCATATCAATAACACCCTGTATAACAAAAGGGAGTTATGGCTAAAAGAACTGCAAGATCTAGATGCTTTTTAAAGAGTCTCTAGGAATACCCAAAGAAAACAGGAGAGACAAAAATATGAGCACTAGAGGAAATTTTAGCCTCTGACACCATAGCTTTAATAAACACCTAGGCTGCAGGCAGGCAACCATAAAACCTCATTTCCTTTTACCTGATATATCATGTATTGCTTTTAACAACAACAAAAAAAATTACAAGTCACATTAAAAAGGCAAAAAGCATAGTTTGAAGAAAGAGATCAGGCATCAGAACCAGACTCAGAAATGGCAGAGATTTTGAAATGTTCAAACTGGGAATTTAAAACTATGCTAAGGACTCTAATGGCAACACTAATATGCTAAATATAGCATGCCAAAAGCTCTAATGGAAAAATAGACAGCATGAAGGAACAGACAGGTAATATAAGCAACAAGGGGGAAAACTCAAAGAAAAAAAAACAAAAAGAAATTCTAGAATTCAGAAACATTGTAACAGAAATGAAGAATGCCTTTGATGGACTCATCAAAAAACCAGACATAGTTAAGGAAATAGTCAATGAATTTAAAGGTATGGTAATAGTAACTTTCAAAACTGAAATGGGAAGAGTATAAAAAAACCCAACAACTATGAAACATAGTATCCAGGAACTTTAGGATAATTACATAAGGTGTAGCATACCAGAAAGAGAAGAATTAGAGAAAGGAACAGAAGAAATAAATAAATCATGGCTGAGAATTTTCCAAAAGTAATGACAGATACCAAAGCACAGATCCAGAAAGCTCAGAGAACATTAAGCAGGATATACCTAAAATTTTATATCTAGGAATATTGTATTTGTTTTTTTTAAGATTTTACTTACGTATTCATGAGAGACACAGAGAGAGGCAGAGCCATAGGCAGAGGGAGAAGTAGGCTTCCTGCGGGGAGCCCCATGCAGGACTCCAGGATCCTGCCCTGAGCTGAAGACAGATGCTCAACCAGTGAGATACCCAGGCATCCCTAGGAATATTGTATTTAAATTGCAGAAAACCAAAGACAAAGAGAAAATATTGAAAGAGGCCAGAAGGAAGGTGGAAACATCATGCCTATAGTGAAGCAAGATAAGAGTTGCAACAAACTCTCTTTAGAAACTTCTCTACTATACAAGCACGAAGAGAGTAGGACAAAATATCTGAAGCGTTGAAAGAAAAACAAAACAAGAATCCCTACCAAACCAAAATCCTGTTTCCAGTGAAATTATTCTTCAAATATAAAGGATAAATAAAGACAATCCCAGACAAACAAAAACAGAATTTATCATTAGCGAGCCTGCCTTGTCAGAAATGTTAAAAAAAAAGTTATGCAGGAAGAAGGTAAATGATCTAGTTCAGAAATTTTTTTTTTTTTTTTTTTTTTAGTTCAGAAATTTGTGTCTACATAAAAAGGAAAAATAGTGGAGGAGGAATAAGTGAAGATAATATATAAAATTTAATTTTCTTTTATTTTTAATTGATTTAACAATTTGTTCAAAATAAAAATATAATGTATTTGGTGGTTAATAGCTTGTGTATAAATGAAGTAAACGGTAGTGATGCTATAAGTAAATGGAAGGAGGAATTGGGAAATCTGTTCTAAGGTGCCTGCAGTATCTGTGAAACTAAAGTGCTATTTGGAAGGGTATTTATAATATTTATGAATATGTATTTCAAACTCAAAAGGCTACCACTAACTGTTTTTAAAGAAGTATAATTCATAAGCTAAGGAAGAAGAGAAAATTGAATCATATAAAATTCTTAATTAAAACCAAAGGTCAAAAAATTAGAAAGCAAAAAAGAAACCAAGAATAATGACAACATATAGAAAACAATTAATATAGTAGATAAAAATAGTGGAAAGTGCAACTATTAATCATTTTAAATGTGAATGGTCTAAATAAAATAAATAAAAGACAGAGAAACTCAGAGTAGTAAAAAGCAACAATAAACACCCTTCCCAAAAAAAGATCTATCTATGTGTTATCTACAAGAAACCTACTTTAAATATAAAGATACAAATAAATTAGAAATAAAGGGATGGAAAATGAAATGCTAGGCTGACACTACTCAAAAGAAAACTTGGTTTACTTTCAGACAGAGCATAATTCAGAGCAATCATTATTATAAAGGGCAGCATTATATAAGATAAAAGGGTCTATTCTTCAACAAATCTTAAGAGTCTAATACCTATGTGCCTAATAACAGAGTGGCAAAATATGTGAAGCAATAGAATGGCAAAGGAATAGGTGAGTCCGTGACTATACTCAGGCAGTTCAGGACTCTCCTATCATGGTAGACAGATACAGGAGGCAGAAAATCAGTAAGGATGTAGTTGAACTGAATGGGGCCATCAATCTCCTGGATTTAATTGACATTTATAGAATACTTCATCAAACAACAGCAGAATACACATTCACATGGAACATTACAAGATAAATGACATTCTGAACCATAAAACTCACCTTCACAAACTTAAAAGAACAGACATTATACAAAGTATGCTCTCAGACTGTAGTAGAATTAAACTAGAAATCAATAACATAAGGGTAGCTGGAAAAATCCCAATATATTAGGATATTTTGAGACTTCACAATAATATAGAGATCAGTGAGAAGTTTCAAGAAAAATCTAAACATATTTTTAACTAAATGAAAATGAAAACATAAGTTATCAATATATGTGGGATACACTGAAACTAGTAGAGTGAAATTAATAGCATCAGAAGCATATATTAAAAGAGAACACCTAAAATCAATAGTCTATATTTCTACCTTCAGAAACTAGGAAAATAAGAGAAAATTAAATTCAAAGTAAGCAGAAAAACAAAGCAGAAATAATTAAAATCAGAACAGAAATCAATATAATTGAAATTAGGAAAACAACAGAGAAAATAAAAGAAATCAAAATCTCATTCTTTGCAAAGATCATAAACCCCTATCCAGATTAAGAGAGAAGACACAAATTACTCATATCAAAAAAGAAGGATCACCAGTACTGAATATATGGATATTTACATAATTAAGGAATATTATGAGCAACTTTACGCTCACATATTTGGTAATTCAGATGAAATGGATCCATTTGTTGAAAGACACAATCTGCCAAAACTCACAGAAGCTGAGAAACAGATAATCAGAATAGCCCTTAAGAAATTGAATCAAATAAATAATCATCCAAAACAGAAAGCAATGTCCAGATGTTTTCACTGATGAATTCTATCAATCATTTATAGAATAAATGATGCTAGTTCTCTAAAATCTGTTTCAGATATAGAAACAGAGCCATATCTTATACTGTGAGGCATTACACTAAAACCAAGCCCAGACAAAGACTATAGGAAAGGAAAACCAAAATCTGGTATTTTTCATGAATATGCAAAATTATCAATATTAGCAAATAAAATAGAACAATGTATACAAATAATTATATACCATGACCAAGTGGAATTTATCCCAGTTATGCAATGCTGGATCAACATTCAGAAATCAATTGATGGAATCCATCACATCAACAACCTAAAGAAGAAAAATCATATGATCATATCAAATGGATTCATAAAAAGCATTTGACAAAATATAAAATCCATTTACAATAAGAGCTGTCAGCAAACTAGGAAAAAAGAATAATCTCAACTTGATAAAGAACACTTAAAAAATACAGCTATTATCATACTAATAATGGTGAAAAACAAGATGTTTTCCCCCAAAGATAAGAACAAGGAAAGGATGCTGCTTTTTTTTTTTTTTAATAATTTTTATTTATTTATGATAGTCACAGAGAGAGAAAGAGAGAGGCAGAGACATAGGCAGAGGGAGAAGCAGGCTCCATGCACCGGAAGCCCGATGTGGGATTCGATCCCGGGTCTCCAGGATCACGCCCTGGGCCAAAGGCAGGCGCCAAACCACTGCGCCACCCAGGGATCCCGGATGCTGCTTTTTGTATGCAATCTTATACTAGAGGTTCTACTTAATATGATGAAAAATGAAACAAAACAAAAAGTATAAGTATTGGAAAGGAATAAATAAAACTGTCTCTTTTTGTAGATGAGTAATTGTCTATGTATAAAATTCCCTCTCCAAATCAACAGAACATTTCCTGTATCTAATAAGCAGTATATATATATAACAAAGGTGGAGTATACTCTACATAGTTAATAAACAAAGTTAATCTCTATCCCATATACCAGCAATGAACAATTTGAATTTGAATTTTAAAACACAACTTTATTTACATTAACATACAAAAATAAAATGCTTAGGTAAAATCTAACAAAACATATATGAGGGAAACGACAAAGCTGGTCAAATAAATCAAAGCTCTGAATAAATGGAGAATTACCTATGTTCATGGATAGGAAGACTCAGTATCATTTAAATATCAATTCTTCCCAGTCTGATCTACAGATTCAATGCACTCCCAATCAGAATCTCAGCAAGACACTTTGTGAAAACTGAGCTTTAAGGTTTACAAAGAAAGGCAGAAAATTTGTTATAGGGTAGTGTTGGTGAAAGAACAGACATGTAAATCAATGAAACATAACAGAGAATGCAGAAATAGAACCACACTATTATAGTCAACTGATCTTTTACAAAGGAGCAAAAGCAATCTAATGAAGAAAGGATAATTTTTCAAAAAGTGGTATTGGAACAACTGGACAGTCACATGCCAAAACAAAATGTGTCTAGATATTGACTTTACACTTTTACAAAAAGTAACCAGAATAGATCAAACATCTGAAGGAAAATGTAAAACTAAACCTCTAGAAGAAATCTATGTGACTTTGGAATTGGCAATGCATTTTTAGACGCAACAGTAAAAGCCTGATCCATGAAAGAAAAAAATTGACAAGTTGGAGTTCATTTAAATTAAACACTTCTGCTCTGCAAAAGATTTTCTTAAGAGAATTAAAAGACAAACCACATACTGGGAGAAAATGTTTGTAAAATACATATCTAATAAAACAGCTATATCCAAAATATATATGACCTCTCAAAACTCAACAATAGGAAAGAAACGATTAAAAAGTAGGAAAAAGAATTAAACAGACACCACATGCACACACACACACACATACAGGGAGAGAGAGAGAGAGAGAGAAATACAGATCCAAATAAGCACAGAAAAAGTTATTCAATACCATATATCATTAGGGAACTGCACATTCAAATAACAATGATATGCCACTAAACAGCTAATGAGAATTGCTAAAATCCAAAATATTGACAACACTGAATACTGGTGAAGACATGAAGCAACGGGTATTATCATTCATTGTTCACAGGAGGGTGAAATGGTAAGCCATTTTGGAAGACAATTCAGCAGTTTCTTAAAAAGCTAAATACAGTCTTACTATATGACAGAGCAATTGTGCTCCTAGATATTTACTCAAATGTACTGAAAACTTATGTATACTCAAATGCCTGTGAATGGATAAGCAAACAGTGGTACATAGACTCATAAAATGAGCTACTAAGACACAAAAAGACATGGAAAAACCTTAAATGTATACTAGTTAGTGAACAATACCAATCTGAACATGCTTCATATAGTATGATTCCAGCTACATGACATTCTAGAAAAGGTAAAACTGTTCAGACTGGGAAAAAAAAGTCAATTGCAGGGCTTGGTAAGGAGAATGAATATGTGAACACAGGAGAGTTTTTAGGGCAACTATTTTGTATGATACAAGAATGGTTGGGGACATGACTTTATGCATTTGGTAAAATCCACAGAACCACACAGCACAAAGAATGTACCCTAATGTAAACTATGGACTTCAGGTAAAAATAATGTATCAGTATTGGCTCATCAGTTGTACCAAATGAACCACACTGATGCAAGATGTTAATATATGGTGAAACTTGGCGGGGTGGGGGATGAGCAGAGGCAGCAAAAATTTTATGCGACCTCTATTTTCTGCTTAGTTTTCCTGTAAACTTAAACTGCTCCAAAATCTATTCTATTAATTAAAAATTGATATTGAGCTATAAATATTAGGACTTTATAAGCACAAAAAGTAATGCATATTGTACTGTATAAGCACAAAAAGTTAAAAAGAAAAATAATGTCTCATCCAATGAGATAGAAAACATGCAAAACCTCTGCATATGCTCTGTGCCCTTTCTGTGATATTTACTGTGTTAGGTTTTGTGTTTTTTTTTTTTTCAAAGACTTCTCATTAAATAAAAGGTCAAGTAGAATTCAGTCCATATTTATTATTCTTTTTAAAATCCTGTACTGGAAAAGATCCTATTAACCTCTTCTTTACAGGTGCCCTTCCAGAGGGCATTCTTTACCTAGCAGAGTCTCTGCATCTGTTCTACCTAAGTCAAAGCCGAGAATGGGAGGATTTACAGAGCTGGCATGGCTCAGTTCTCTATGTGTGCTTGGCATGCTCTAATGAAGGGAATTAACTCAATCTGGGCAAGAGAAAAAAATATTACAGAATATTCTTAGACCACTTAAGCATCAGCCAACAATCTTCTTACTGCAATATCCACAATGAGGAAAGTAGATTCAATTTCATCTGCTTATATTTAAAATGTCATATTAAATAGGCTCCTCATTCACACACACGCAAAAAGTATTTGGAATTAGCCAATTAATGATGTTCAAAGAGTTATTTAAATACCCCATTAGGTTTTTAATGACACATTTAATCATAGAAAACTTTCATTTGTGTAACCTCCAAATTTTTCTTCCAATTATTCATAAAAATGCAACAGAAAACAACAACAATAAAATTACAAACTCAGTTATTTGAAGGCCAGGGAGCTTAGTAAAGGATATTGGCTTTGCAGTCAGACAAACAGTTTTCTAGAACTTGGAAAACCACTAATGAGATCTGGGACCTTGGAAAGGTCAATTAACATTTGAGAGTCTTAGTCTCCTTGTTTTTTCTTCTATAAAATAAGAATGTGATTCCAGTTAATGGAGATCACTGCCTGCTTGACTGTTCTTTGAATATCACCACTACATTCAGGGCACTGGTATAAACATATTTATTATTATTATTATTATTATTATTATTATTATTATATTACCATTATAAATACATTTATAACTGGAATTCTTTCACCAAAAATAAAAATATATAAGCATACAAAGGAATTTAATATACTTGATTAAATATGTATCAAAAACATGAAATGAGAGTACTTATGTTGCAATGAATCAACTTAAACAACCAACTCTCTTAAATGATCTATCTCAAAATACACATATTGGTTTTCTCATTAGTTCAAATTATAAGTTCTTCCATTTGACAAGCTGTACAATTTGATGGCCAGTAGAAGAATGGAACAGTTTTAAGATATTCAACCCAAGTAATTAAAGACAGAATGCTCCAGAGTATTTAACAGAAATACAAGCTAGACAATTATGAACCATGTCATACATACTACAGTTTACATAGATCCTATAAGACTCGCTGGAATGCAGACCCAGATCAAGACAGAGTCAACATTTTCAGTAAATATCTTCCATATCAGTTTTATCCAGACCAGGTTGACCCTAACAATCACATGTAAGCTTTTTAACAATTCCTATTCCCAGAGCCCATACCACATATACTGGATCCAAATCTGCAAGGGTGGGGCTTATCAATGGTTATGGAGACTCCCAAGTAATTCCCCTTGTACACTGAAGTTTATAGTGTGTGGCACATATGCAGAGTAGGTAACTAGTAATGTATGAAGATGCATGATTTTCTAACTCTGTCCATGATGTCTATGTAATCTGTGCTATTCACTTTCTGTTTCATCATGTCTACAAAATTATTTCCCTTTGTTAATGTCCCATCTAATCCAAAACAGGGACATCTTTTATTTTAGTTTCATCAGCATAAAAACAGAATAATACATTTTAAGACTATTCACATACTTTATAGTCTCAACATTTTCAAAGATGGAATAATGGGAATAACAAGCATTTATATAATTGTTATAATGTGCTGGGTGTTGTTTTAAGTGGTAGAGGAATATTAACTCTACAATAATCCAACAAAGTAGGTAATATTATCCTCATTTTACAAATAAGGAAAAGAGGCTTAGAGAGGCTGTCATTTGACCATGCTCACACCTTTAGGTAAGTGCTAGATCTGGGATTTGAAATCAGGATACTAAGCTCTCTTAATCTATGCCCTATGAAGTTAATTTAATCTACTGTTTTCTAAAAAATTTTATTTATTTATTTATTTATTTATTTATTTATTTATTTATTTATTGGAAGAGAGAGCATGCGTGGGGGAGGGGCAGAGGAAGAGGGAGAGAGAATCTTAAGCAGTTTCCATGCCCAGAGTGGAGCCCCACACAGGGCTCGATCTCATGACCTGAGATCATGACCTACCTGAGTTGAAACCAAAAGTCTGATGTTTAATTGACTGAACCACCCAGGTGCCCCAATTTATTTTACTCTTTTAGAATGTTTTTAGAATAGCTCCATAGCAGATCTCCAGTGAGGGTTTATACAAGGACATGACTGTGTATCCCCTAGTTATTGAATAATCTCTTGCTCAATAGGTGAAAGAAGAGATTCGTAGACAGTACCAAGATGTATCTTCTGTGGCAGTTACTGCCACTAATAAGGCATGGTGTTCATTAGTCAGCATGCTGCCTTGTGTAAGAATTTGGCAGGGTCTGAAAGGATGCTTGTTGGCATGGATCTCACACTGCCTTTGTGTGTCTGCTGGTCTGAGTGCTGTTCTGATTGGACCAGGGAATGAATCTGAGGCGTGTGCCAATGTGTCTTGGCTCTTATTTCAGACACCTGTCAACATTTGGCAAGGGCTCAGAGGGTGCAGCCGTTAAGTGACCACAGGATCATTTATACTTCCCAAAAGGAAATCATAAATGTAGAAAGAAGTATGATAATTGGAGGAAAAAGCTTTAAAATTAAATCATTTACGATATATTTTTAAAACAAAGTCATTCTGTATCTACCAGGTAAAGCTAGAGGTTAATATTGCCTCTTCCCTTTGCTATATCTCCTCTCCTTACTAGAACATCTGCTCATATTAGTTTTATAAATGTGCTGACAGACTGATATATTGGCTATCCACAATCATGTTACTATTTAGTTTTCTAATGTTCAATCATCTTATTTATTTTTGTTATGTACACATACATATTGATGCATTTTAATTCAAATGCATGGATAGAGTCCTGTGAAAATCATATGTGCTCTTTATGTTTTACAATGATCTTATTTTCCAGCTTGGTTTTCTCTTTTCTTTCTGCTCAGTAGTACCTTATGGACCTCCCTCTAATCAATCAGTACATTATAATGTTTATTCAATATTTTAATGCCTGCGTCCTATTCATGCTGTGGCTGTGTCATTTATACTTTTGATTGTCTTTCACATTTTTTACCAAACTGCTAATATACCAGTGCAACAAAAATATTTTGAGAGTTAGCTTAAAACTGGTTAAATTTTTTAAATTTTTATTTAAATTCTAGTTAGTTAACATAGAGTATATTGAAAACTGTGTTTCTAACTAGGGGTGACATAGTCCCCCAAAGGACAGTGAGCAATGTCCAGAGATATTTTTAGGCTGTCACACTGGGGAGGGTCAGGGAAGTTCAGAATATTCCACAATGCATAGGACAGATTCTACCACAATGATCTCACCAGATTGTCACTTGAGTCAAGGTTGAGAAACTCTCAGTTAAAGAATAACTGTAATGATAATATATTTTTTAAAGATTTATTTTTTAGAGAGAGATGGCATGAGTAGGGGTGCAGCAGAGGGAGCAAGAGAATCCTTAAGCAGACTCCCTGCTGAGCATGGAGCTGGAATTGGATTTAGAGTTTAATCGCAGGGCCTTGAGATCATGACCTGAGCCAAAATCAAGAGTTGAATGCTGGGACAGCCCCAGTGGCTTAGTGGTTTAGTGCCGCCATGGGCCTGGTGTGTGATCCTGGGGACCCGGGATGGAGTTCCATGTCATGCTCCCTGCATGGAGCCTGCTTCTCCCTCTGCCTGTGTCTCTGCCTCTCTCTCTGTGGGTCTCTCATGAATAAATAAAATCTTAAAAAAAAAAAAAGAGTTGAATGCTTAATGGACTGAGCCATCCAGGAGTCCCCTTAACTGCTAATATTTATAGCTGTCTTCAGAATGTTCCCCTAATGTAACATTTAAAAATTCTGACAAAAACATTAGAGTACCTTTTGTTACCTGTTTTATTTTTTTAAAAATATTTTATCTATTTATTCATGAGAGACACAGAGAGAGAGGCAGAGACATAGGCAGAGGGAGAAGCAGGCTCCATGCAGGAAGCCCGATGCAGGACTTGATCCTGGGACTCCAGGATCATGCCCTGAGTTAAAGGCAGAGACTCAACTGCTGAGCTACCCAGGCATCCCTGTTACCTGTTTTAAAATTCCAACCTCAATCTGCATGTCAGTTCTTTAAGTTTTTTGCCAGGTTGATGTTGTGAATGAGATTTCTTGTTTTCATCAATTATTACCAAGTTTGAGCAAAACTCTTATATTTGATCAGCATTTTAATTTGCCCATTATCATATGCACATATATTACATGCTCATTTTTCTACAGTTATCAGCATCTAAAATGACTTTTACAGATGATTGTTTTAAGTTGTCTTTTAGTTGGACAGTTATGGCCATTAAAAGTTTTACATTTCATTTACTTAAATATTCTATCTTCTTACTTTTGAATTTTGTGCCTTAATATTCTATCACCCACTTGTAATTTTGTTTCTTTTGACAATTATATATAGCAGTGTAACTCATACCCCAGTATAAAATATAGAATATTTTTATTACCCAAAAATAGTTCCTTGACGAATGATTTTTCCCACTCCTGTGGCTTATATATTCTTTTTCTAAGTGACTTGATTAGCAGACATTTTAGCTTTTAATTAATTTCAATTTATCACTTTTCTTCTCTCGTGTTCAATGCTTTTTGATTCCTGTCTAAAGTATATGTGCGTGCATTTATGTTAAAAGAATATTTCATACACATTCTTCTAGAAGATTTATGGTTCTAGCTTTTGCATATAGGTCTGTGATCCATGTAAAGTTAAATTTTGTGTGGCAAATATAGAAGTTGAGGGTAGAAGTTGAGGTTTGGTTTGCCCAGTACAAATTTTTGGTTATTCTAAGCATATTTTGTTTAAAACAACAAAACAAACAAAGAAACAATAAAACAACTCCTTTCTTTCCTCATTGAATTAACTCAGAAATTGTATTGGCTATTGATCAAACATAAATGTGTGGCAGTCTATGTCTTGATTCTCTATTCTATGATCTCTCTTTTGTACACCATACTGTCTTGATTTACCCTAGTTTTACAATAAGTCTTGAAATCAGGAAGTGTAGGTCCTGAAACTCTTCTTTTTCAAAATTATTGTGGTTATTCTATATCTTTTGCACTTCTGTACAGATTTTAAAATCAGCTTCTCAATTTTGTCAGCAAAAGTATCTGGGGTTTGGATTCCAATTGCATTAAATCTACAGATAAATTTTAGTAGAATGGACGTACTAACAATAGTAAATCTTCCAATCTATAAGAAGGGTATGTCTCTTGATTTCTTTAGATTTTATTGAACTTCTCTCAAAAATATTCTGTATGTTTCATTGCAGATAACTTGCATATCTTTCATTAGATGTATTCCTAGGTGCTTGATGATTTTTATATCATTGTAAATTGTATTGTTTCTAAATTTCAGTTTCAGACTGCTACTAGTATATAGAAATACAACTGCATTTAAACTAATTTTGTTCAACCAAGATTTGTTCAACTGATAAATTCAACAACTTTGAAAGATCATTGTCTCCTTTAATATTTTTCTTAAGGATGTTGTATGTCTATGTTCTTTTAATTCAATCCAGGGACTCCCTTTTCCAGAAATATTGCAAAGTACATATCATAAAAAGATTAGTTATGTAAACATCCTAAAAAATATACCTAGTATCTTATAAAATTCACATCAGAGCCAACAAAAAAGTGAAGGAGGTTTAAGAGGTTTAGAATAACCGATTTGTTCCTGTTTTTCCAGGGATGTCTCAGATTTAAAATGGAAAATCCCATATTACGGGGAATGCTTCAGTTCTGGGTAATTGGCACAGTTGGTGTACTCATTTTCTATTGCTATATAACACATCACCACAAATTTACAGCTTAAAACCATATGTATTTATTACCTCCTGATTTTGTTAGGTCAAGATGGAGGACTTATGAGGCTGCAGTCAAAGTGTTATTTGGTCTGCTTTTTCATGTGGAGGCTCAACTGGAGAAGAATCTGCCTCCAGGCTTATTCTGCTGATTGACCAAATTCAGTTCCTTGCTGTTTAGTTCTTTCAGCAGATCCATGCCATGTGGATCTCTCCGTAGGTTCCCTCACAACATGACATAAGATTTCCTCTAAGCCCGCAAGGAAAGGGAATCCATACTGTATTGTTGCAGAGTATAGTCATATCTATATCTTTCTCTGTCTATATCTATATTTGTTTCTATCTCTATGTTCTATATCTATATTTGTACCTGTCTTCATCTATACCTATCTATATCTATCATCCCATTTCCTCTGCAATATAATGTAACTGAACCATGGGAGTTAAATATCATGATTTTTGCCATATTCTGTTAGAAGCAAGTTACGTGCCCCATTCACATTTAAGCAAAGAGATTATACAGGATATGGACATGATGACCATTTCCTATATCTGTGACAATCTACCCTCTAACCCTAATGATACATATTCCTCTCACACACAAAGTACACTTACTCTTCTCCCAAGAGTCTCATCCTGTTATAATGTCAACTCAAAGGCTCCAAATCCTATTGTTTAAATCAAGTCCATGTGCAGATTAGACCCCCTGTGTGTCATTCATTAAGTACAGATAGTACTGCAGTATTCTTCATTTGTGGACCTGTGATTGTAGAGACAAATTATCTACCCTAAATAGTCCCTATATATGACAATGGAACAAGCATAGGAAAATAGCTATACATATTCCTGCTCAAAAAGGGAGGAAATGGGAAGTACAGAAGAGTCACTGCTCCATGGCAGTGCTGTAATCCATCTCCTGAAACCTAGCTCGCTGCTGCTAATACATTGTTTTGTCTTGAACTTTTTGACCAGAACGTCTTATTGACATCTTAGCTATGCTCATATTCTTATGCTAATTATGAATGCTCTCCTTGACTATGTGGCGGATAGTGGTTTTGTTACTGAGGTCCACAAGAGTGCATACATCCTCTACCACAATACCTCCAAAGACCAAATAAAGTGGAGTAGTACTGAAGCCTTGGATCATTCAAATAACCAGAGATTCTTACCTTCAGATAGATATAGGAATATGGGGGGAAAATCTAAGTATTTCTAGACACTATTATCAAAAAATATTCTTTAAAGAGCAGCAATATCTTTTTTTTTTTCAACTTTTTCTCTTGGGATCCTGAAATATCCAGCCCCATTGTAAAAAAGAAAAATAATTCATAGAAATGTTTGACACAGAAAGTGTGTGGGGGGAGGTTTTACTTAATTTGTTAGATTTTTGAATAATTTTCTTTATTTTTAAATTTAACTTTGTATTTGACATCAGTTTGCTTTGACAGAGTTTTTTTATGACTCTTTTTTTTTCTCATGGCATTTTGAACCAATTATATCATACTCAAACAGCTTTCCCACAAATTGATTGATTTATCCTTGGGGGATTAAAGGGTGGAGTATGAAGTCTAAGTTATAAAACCTATGTGAAAATTAGAACTGCAGTTCATACAATGAACTGGCATATATATTTTATTAACATCATATGTATATAAGATTAGTTAATATGCTTAAATAACTAAATAAGAAGAATTAATATAATGACATTTGAGGATAATATGCATATCTTATTGCAGATTACATATTTTACTAAAATGGTAAAAGGCTATGTTTAATTTTACCAATCATGAGAACTAATTTCATTTTAAATTACCAGCAGTTCTTTCTAACATGAGAAAATTGGATTCTTTAAACAAGATATTACATGGAAATGAGCCCTCTTATACAAAGCAGAGAGGTCATCACAGAGCATCTAGAAACTTGTCTAAGATTTATGTTAAAGAAATATAATGCAATCCTCTATAACTTTTTGATATAAGAGTATATCGACTCACTCATTGCTGACTGGATTGAATTTGGGAAAATGGGACTGCTTGGAATAAAGGCAAAAGTTCACCTGGTAAAATTATTAGACTCATGTAGAATAAAATAGAAAATTCACATTCTGACATGTCAGAAAACTGTTGGGTAGATTGTGTTTTTAAAAGTTTAGAATTAAGCTGTGAGACACAACATTTAAGTTATCCAACTAAAGTAGAAAGAGCCTAACTCCTTCTGAGTGTACTTTGACTTTTTTGGCTGCCAGTTTTCCACGGTAACTTGAATGTCTTCCTTAGCTACTTAGGTGAGTTTAGGACATCCTTTTGATCTCATCATTCCTTCCTCTGTCTTCTTCATTGGCACAGATAGCTGCCAAACTTATTTCTACCTGCCTGTCTAGTTTTCCTCGCATACTACTCCAAATATACAAAATGAACAATTATTCTTGTCTCTCAATTCACTTAAATGCTGAGCTAGCCAAAAGAACTGATAGCAGGAGAAATGGGAAAGGAATTGAATAAATCTTATGTCCTCTACCTTGTCCCTACTGCGACTAAAAATAGTCTTTCCCTTCTGTCTACACCTAGACATCTTACTTTCCAAGCTACGGTTTCAAGGACTCTGAAGATAGTGTTGATATATGCAACCCTAAGAATGATTAAAAGCCTAATTACTCGGGCAGCCTGGATGGCTCAGCGGTTTAGCACTGACTTCGGCCCAGGGGACAATCCTGGAGACCTGGAATTGAGTACCATGTCATGCTCCCTGCATGGAGCCTGCTTCTCCGTCTGCCTGTGTCTCTGCCTCTCTCTCTCTCTCTCTCTCTCTGTGTGTGTCTCTCATGAATAAATAAATAAATAACCTTTAAATAAAAAGCCTAATTACTTTTCCAAAAGTAAGTATTGCTTCAGTTGATCTCTTCAGTTATAATATCTAAGTGAAGTTTGGGATAGTCCTAGGACTTTGGGGCTCTTTATGAGGAACTTATTGCAATGATTTCAAAATAAAAAATTTGCAACGATTGGCAGAATTATGAAGAGGAAAGTTAAAGATATTTAAGACTGGGGAACTGGAAAGACTTGTTCTACCTATATTCTCAGGATTGTCAAGAATTGATGAAATAATTGTGAGACTCAGTGAAAAACACAAGTGCAGGAAGCCATTCAACATTATTACGAGTTTTAAGAGGGAGACAGTAGAACCTTAAAACAAATATGGGACTCTCCTAAGCATGGGGCTCTGAGGACAATGACAGTTTGCATGCCCATGAAGTTGGCTCTATCAAGAATATGGTTAGGACTTTTTGAAACATTGTACTGATTTGTAACTTTCTTTTTATGTCATTTCTCTCTCTCTTCTTTTTGTTGCCAGCAGTAATAGCCCTTAAAAATACAATACTATTTTGTGATTATTTTAAGATAGGTTTGAAAGAGGGTAATTAAAACATGGCTTGTTATCTCTTATTATAGGTTAAAAATGAGTGAAATCTTCTAATTAAAAGACAGTAGCAAGATAAGGGGGGGAAAGAATCAATGGAAGGCTTCTGGAAGAGTATGATCTAGATTCCACAGGTCACAGCAGACCAATAGCGATTCGGAGCTAGATTAGACCCTGTTTCTCATGTTGTGTAAAGTGAGTCCCTGACTCCAATGCTATGTGAGTTATTGGGTGAAAAATGTTTTTTCGTAATCCTCAAATTAGAATTTCAGCAGCATTCCTAATAAGACAATTCAATTCTAATGCAATTAACATAAATTATTGGACCTTTGAGAATTTTCCAACAGTGTCCTATGGAGAAAATTCAAAATGACCTTTCAGAACAACTCCATTTGGGGAAGTAACAAGGGTTTGTACATAACAAAATAAATCCTCCAATTGTTAGAGTTCTGAAAAGCATTTGCTGTGGTAAAAATAGACTTAAAAACAAAAAACAACAGAAGGAAACCTCAAAGCAGTGGAAAAGTTCTTTGCTCTCTATTTTAAACTTAATCCCACATTCCAGGTAGGAGAGGGATATGATTAGCAGTAGATTAATCAATATACAGTTTCTTCTGAAGGAAGTGGAATAAAGAGGAGAATCAGTTGCCAGATTATCTAGTCTGACTGAGCACATATCTTAATGTGAACTATTAAGGCAAGAATAGCTAAATAAGAACACTCTAGTTGTAATTACTAGCTTTAGGGCAAGATGATCTTCTGAAAAATATACCTAGAGTTAGAATTGAAGCATGTTGCTTTTATAAAGACTCTGAAAAGCTGTCCTGATATGGTATTTCAGAAACTCAGAGAAACTTCCAGAGAATTAAAGACAGCCCAGTGTTTGCTTGTTGTTCGTTTTGTTTTCCGATATCTTTTTCTTTATTTATTTTCTTTATAATAGCCAATGGACCATTGTGGAAAACATTGTCAAGTTAATACGTAACACTGGTTGCAAGGTTACCTGATTTATTGTTGCATTTCTGTATTAAAATTCTCTAGCAAATTACACATGGCAATACTAAAGCCTAGAAACATTCTGGTCTGATGGGAAAAAGTGACATGTGTGCAAGAATTTTCACTCTAGCTTCATTAGCTCTGGTATATAGACCATACTTCCAACTTTGCTCAACTGTTATGCGTAATGTGTCAGTCACCAAGTGCTCTCAGATACCCTGCTATAATTCACTCAACAAATCTACATGTGAGGTAGGTAAAGGCAGAGTTGGAACCTCATGTAATTCAGCAAGACACAGATCTATGATTAGCAGGTTAATTTTTTTTTCCTTCTAATCATTACTCCATATATTTGCCTTGCATGATTTGAATGTGTGGTCTTTTTCAAATACAAAACTTCATTTGAATTATAGGTAGTATCTTTCAACATTATAGTTGAAAGTATATATACATTATACTTCTATATAATTTAAGTAATTGAAATTATTGTATTTTAGGAAGTAGACATTCTTGATTCTCTTTAATAGATTTGGGGAAAAATTAAGTAAATTTCAAGAATATTCAAAAAGTTGAGGAGAGTGACGTTATGAAAATGTTGACATAGGGTGCTCCCGACATCAGTCCCTCTCACAAGAAGACCAACTAGCAACTCTCCACAGACAAGACACCGCTGTGAATATCCTAGAACCTGGAGTTGAGGGTGTATCCTCCTCCTGGACCACAAAGATTGAGAAGGACCTCATTAATTTCACTTTAACGTCATCCCGCCTGCCCCATGGTTGCATAGCATCTCACCAAGAGGGTTACCCCAGAGTTTCTCATAGGAAAAGTGAGCTCCATGTGTACATCCAGGTCTCACTGCCCAGGGTTTATGACGGAAATCTGTGGTAGCTCAATTGCTAGGGATCAGACAAAGACAGAGAAGAGGGGTAGGACAGCCCGGGTGGCTTAGCAGTTTAGCACCACCTTCTGCCCAGGGCCTGATCCTGGAGACCCAGAATCGAGTCCCATGTCATGCTCCCTGCATGGAGCCTGCTTCTCCCTCTGCCTGTGTCTCTGCCTCTGTGTGTGTGTGTGTGTCTCTCATGAATAAATAAATAAAATCTTTAAAAAGTGAGAGAGAAGAGGGGTGGGGCTAATAGCAACCAGTGCTCAGATCTTGGCAAACTGAGTTCTTGCTTAATAGCAGCACCCAAACAGAGATCCTAACTGGTGGTTCTGCCCATCCACAGAGCTGAGCCAGTGGTTCCATCTGGCCAGGGAGGTCAGCTGGCCATTCTGACAACAGGCTATACTGTCAGTGAAGCCTACTCTGTGCCCCCACTGGACAGAGAAGCATTTTCAAAGCTCCACCTAACTACTAAAAACATACGATAGCCACAGTAGGAGAACAACTTTGTAGCCCCATCCAACTGCTGAGCATGGCCTCTAGTCCCACTCCACCAGGAAGCCTAGTCATAGAACCCAGACAGGCCTGGAGCCCATCCTACAGACCTGTTCTGGCAAGGAACCAAGCCAGTAGGCCTCCCTGGCTCTTGAGCATAACTTCTGGCCCTGTATAACCTGGAAGTCTGAACGGTGGCCTTGGGCAGCCTGGGAGCCCATCCTCCAGTACTGCCCAGCCTACAACCCCACCCAACAGCAGAGCCCAGCCTATGGCCCAGCCCAGTTATTAAACACAGCCTATGGCCTTGTCCAAGCAGGCCTTGCACAGATAGTGTCCCCCTAGATCATGGAGCACAGCATGCAGTCCCACCCAACCAAGAGCCTGAACAAGATCTTGCTCAAACATGGAGCACAGTCTGCAGCCCCACTGCACTGCAGGATATAGTTGAGGGCACTGGTCAACCATAGAGTCCAGACAACAACCTTGTACAACAGCAGAGCATAGCCAAGGGTCTACCTAATTGTGAAGCCCAGCCTGTGGCCCTATCTAATTTTGTGGCATAGCCAGGGGTACCATCTGGTTAAGGAGTACAGCCTGAGTCCCATCAAACCAACCTGTAGTCCTGTGCAGCCACAGTCTCACTAGTAGCATTGCCCTGCTAGAGAACACAGCCTGTGGCTCCAATTGCCCATAGATAATTGCAGAGCCCAGCTAGCGGGCCCCACCTGACCACAGAGCATATTAGGAGCTCTACCCAACCAAGGAGATTACCCAGCAGCTCCACTTGAATAAGAACCCAACCAGCAGACTAACACAATCAGGGATCTCAGCCAGTGGCCATCACCCCCTCCCTACTAGAAACCTCAGAACATGGGCAGAGGCCTCACCCAACAAGGAACTTGATAGTAAGCCCTGCCTGCCTGAAGTACCTGCTGATCTATCTAATATGTCAAGCTGATCAGACTGGTCAAAGTCTTTTCTTCAAAAGTGAACCTGAAAAGTGTGGAAGTGATCAGTTACTCAAATGCAGATGCCAACGCAAGGATATAAGGATCACAAAGAAACCGGTTGAACACAACAGCATCAAAGAAAACTAATAAAGTTCCAATAACTGGTCCTAAAGAAATGGAGATCTGTGAACTGTCTGACAACAAATAATTCAGACTAATCCTCTTAAAGGAGTTCAGTAAACTACAAGAACACTAGACAACTAAATGAAATTAGGAGAACAATGCATGAGCAAAAGGAGAAATTCAGCAAAGGTAAAGAAACTTAAAAAAAAAAAAAAAAACAATCAAAGAGAGGGCAGCCTGGTTCTGCATGGAGCCTGCTTCATGTGTCTCTGCGCCTCTCTCTCTCTCTCATGAATAAATAAATAAAAAATCTTAAAAAAAAAAATCAAACTCATTTTACAAGGCCACAATTACCTTAATAGTGTTGTGAAAACTGAATGTAAAGAATAAGGAGAAAATATTTCTTAGTAATTCATTAGTATCTTAGGATATTTTGACATCCTTATTTATCTTCTATATTTTACAGTTACAACTGCTTGATCACCTCTCATCATTATTTTCAAGGGACCACGTATCTTCTATGTGAATAAATGACCAATAGATGGCAATATTACTCTTTTTGAACACCTCCAATAGGCATTTACCAATGTTTGACGCTGATTATATGCATCATTCTCAAAGTCAATATTTTATAAATTAACTTTTTTTTGCAAAATTTTCTTAGCTTTTAATAAAGTTCAATGTAACATATCTAGAACATAGAAAACAATCTGATAATTTTAATTTAACAAATGTAAAAATGTGGTGTTTGACTTTACTATTCACTGTTCTTACAAGGGAATTTACACATATAAACATGCAGTGGAGATTTTTGGTTTTGATTTTTAGTATAATGTAATCATATATCACCCATTATTTTTACACACATATCTCAAATTGCGTTATGTATTGAACACTAGTCTTACCTGAGACACTCTACATTTTTATTCATCTTTATTAAACATCTTTATTCGTTTCCTACCTCTTAGATTTACAAAATATATTTCATATCATATATTTTATATCATGTGTTTTGCCTGATGAATATAAAATTATTTTTTTCATTCTTCTATTGATGAGCAAGCATGCAGCATGAATGTTCCTTAATGTCAGTATTTTTATTTCTGAAGGGTATGTTCTCAAAATTTGTGTTCCTGAGTTACAGGACTTGTATGTGCATTCATACCAATAGATATTGTCCCATTGCTCCCTCCACGTCCCCACACTACAGAAAATTACATTCTTATCAGGCAATGAAATATTCCTGATTATTTCTAACCCCATGTATTATAACCACATGAATTTAAGCCATTTACTTAATAGAAATGAGTATCCTGACATAATTTCTATTTTAGATATATTTGCTAGAGAGATTAACCTCCATCATAAAGCTTCTATAATTATTTTAAGGAATCCTGCATTTGTAATTTCAAGTGTGTCCTCCTTTCTTCCAATTTTTAACTTCCAGTTTCTCTGTCTGAAGAAAGCAAGGTCCAGAACAATTGACAATTTACTTTTATACCTTCAGTCAAATTTATCTGAACATTTAAATAAAATGTAATGCTTTACATTTTGTTTATTTTTTAACATAATACTTTTTAATAAGAAAGTTCTACTTGACTTCATGATATAATTGTGGTCAATAAGAAATGATAAGATGGATGCTTCCTGAGATTGTGGCAATCACGATTCTTCTGAATATGTTACTTTGAAGTCCTTGTATAGAGGTTGATGATACTGCATTAGCTCACTTTGGTCTACTTCTCCTTGACTAACTCCTGGACCAGTGCAATTCTCCAAGCTAGTGTACAATCGGGTAAAGCTGAATGAAATACAAAGCTACTCATAAATTCTTTTTTTCTAAAGAATTCGTGTAGGAATCATTTTTATTAATATGTCAACCTCAACAGAGGAAATTATAGGCATGTGTGTCAATACTGAAAAACTATTTTGAAGTGGCGCTGACTACACATATTTTTAAGCTCCCTGAAGCTGAAGCTTTTGATATGGGCTTCTTGATTCCAATAGCCTTCCTTTGTTAGATATTTTAGAAGTATTATATTGTTTGGGGAAGTTATTTACCAGCTCAAATTAATAAATTTAAAAAGCATATTTTAGTAAGCATTTTGTGAGCTTGGTAATGATATATGATCATTTATAAATTTTGATGAAACTCACTGAAGATGTAGCTGTTTACTCTGGAAGTGATTTTCTATTTCTTGACTTTCCAAAATGCATCTTAGTCCTAGTGTTGTGTAAATGAGGTTGCTTTACGAATTATGTCAACTTTTTTACATTCTTTTTTATAAGATTTATTTATTGATTTTTAGAGAGCATGAACAGGAAGGGCAGAGGGAGAGGGAGAGTCCCAAGCTGACGGTATGATGAGTGTAGAGCTAGACAGGGTCTTGATCTCAACACCCTGAGATCATCATCTGAGCCAAAACCAAGAGTCAGTCACTTATTGACTGCACCACCCAGGCGTCCCTAACTTTTTATGTTCTGTGGTCACAGTCCTATTCAAGGCTAGCTTCATGAATGTGGACCTGCATAGTCATAAAGGGACGTAGGTTCAGAAAGGTCCTTGGTTTTATGCTTTACTGTCTTGGTCTTTAAATTCCTAGTAATTTTTAATGACAATTGATAATTTTTAAATGATTAATATTTAATAATTTTCATTTTTCTTGGGTCCCACAGATGACATGAGGGGGGACTGCCCTGGGACTGTTCATAATGACAGCACTCAACCCCACTCTCTCTTTCTTACTTGTGAAAAAAATCTCTCAAATGCTTGATGAGACATATAACTAATCATAACCCCTCTGAAAGTACTTGAAGAATCGACTCAAATCTACCAACTTTTCACCATTGGTTTATATAGAAGAATATCCAATTAATCTCATTAATGCTCCTAGCCCTTACCATCCTTGACCATTGCACAAAATACAAGCTTCACTACTCATTCTGTTCTTTCATAGTCCTTTACACATTAAGATGTGAATTTTGCCTCAGCTTATTTTTTTGAGATTTACAGTCTGAAAATTGAAGTATTCCTTTCAAAAGTGTTTTTTACATCACTTTGCTTCTCTTGCACCCCTCTCATTGGGAGGTTATTCATATTCCTCACAGCTATGGCACCTGGAGCTATAACACCTGCATTTGTGCACCTATGAAACTTTCATCCTCAAGCAACAAAGTCCTTTCTCTTTTGAAGACTCAAGTGACTCATTTGTATTAAAATTTCTCAGATTTCTGTTTTTATGCCTTCTAATTACTGAAGACATTGACAACCCTCAAATCCAACTATATTCCTGAGCATATTCAATCTTCTATAGATGACTTACCAAACAATGTAACTCCTGCTGCCCGTCCCTTGAATTCCACGCCTTTAACTCAAGTCACTAACTCATTCTCATGGCCACATATTCAAATAGCTGTCATTATCCAGATCTAGTCTTCATGTGACATCTTTAGTCTCTACATATCCTTTAACTACATTTTCCTAAATTTTAGCTTCTCTATGTCATTGTTTTACCCCATAACAACTACTGCACAAGTACTAAAACAAAAATTAAAGTATTTATGTTAGCTACTTACTGGACTCCAATTATACTCTCCCCTCTAGCTTCCTGCACTGTCCACTTTGTAGCACAGCAAAGAAGTCCATCCATTTGTCAGTCCAGAACTACAGATCTTCTTATCTCCCTTACAATTAAACCTCAATTAATTGGTGGTTGAGGCATTTTATTTCCTAAATGCTTTCCTTCCTTCTGCCCTCCCCCCCCCCATTTTTTTAGTAATAGTTCCTTACTGGGGCTGTTGTTTGAGCCTTTTAATGGGGCTCTGCACTTCTAGCTTCTCCCATCTTCTCTTTCGTCCATCTCATACATTGTAATAAAGAAATTTTCTAAAGTTTGAATCTCATCTGCTAGGTTCATTCATAGTCACCATACACAAAATCCAAAGTCTTTAATATGATTTAGAAAGCCCCTTGTTGTGTGACTCTGCTCTATAGCCTCAGCCAGATTACCTGACTTTTCACTCAGGCATGGCCATGTTAACTCACTTGCTCTTTTTTTTTTTTTTCTAATTGACAACTGTACATGCTGATGCTTATCTGAACTTTATTAAGACCTTTTTGAAGCCGTCCTTTCCTGTACTTCTAAAAATATCTTTTAATACATATTTAGTACAGCACAAGTTAAATTTCTAAATTACTTATCTGTTAATGTTTATTACTAGTTTTTTACTCTGAAAAAAAAGGAGTTTTATGTGTCTCTTTGTATCTCAGGAAGCTGGCATATTGTCTGGAAATGAACAACTGATTTAAAAGAGTTTTCATTAAGTGAAGGAACATTTAGTGTTTTCCTTGGGGTACATCTGGCTCAGAATATACCTTGAGTGTTCAAATTAGAGCTTACTTCATATCTTAAGTAGTCCAAGTGCAGCCTAATTCATGCTGCTATAGTGGGAATCAAGCTGAATCAATTATAGGTAAGGATCCACTGTTTTCTTTTGTGGTGGCAAGACTAGAGTACTTTAGATATGATGTATTTTTTGCCACATCCCATCATATTATAATGACAAAATGAGATAAAAAGCAATTTAAGTAGCAATGGTGAGATTTTCCTACACAAAGCAGTTTACTCTAAAACTAGGGTTTTCTAATGCCAAATCCAGTTTTTTTTTTCTATTGTAACATGCAACTGTGGAGGCTGATATATTTGAAGGCAAATACTATTAACTTACAGAAACACATGCTATATAAAATTATCAATATTTATAGACCATACATATTTTAGTTGTGATATTATAAAGATATTTTTCTGGAGTTTTTTGAAGATGAATTAAAATATTTATCATACCTAGAGAAAAATTTGGTATGAAGCAAAGAGTATGAGTGAGGACACATACAAAAGAGTCTTGAACTTTAGTTAAGATTTCAAATAGATGTATCTATGTGGGGAAAGTAAAAGAAAATTTACATTCAGAGAATATTTTTAAATTGTGTCTTTCAGGGGCTCTATAACTAATACAAATTTCATTTTACAGCTGAAAATACACCTGATAAGAAATCTATTTAAAAGTCAAAGGCTGTTGTTAGGGAGAATGATTACATGTAAATATTTTATATCTACTAGGACAAGAAGGAGTGAAAAAGGAGCCCTTTTTTTCTCTATGAAAAAATAGGCCTGTGGTACTTTCAAGTCATCTGGTAAAATATAAGGAGAAGTCAGAGAAGAAGACAGGACATAGCTTCTTCCCTTTTGTGCCATTAAGGTAAAGCTCATGGGTAGTATAGCTGCTGTTATAGTACTGGCAATGGAGATGCTTCTATTGTCTCAAGATAAAGTTTCTTGTGGTCACATGGCAAGGCTTTCTGAACTTTCTTTGCAGAGACACTTATTATAAAACTGTTTAGCCTTCCCTTCTTTGTCATCTGCTGCCAAGAGGAAGACAGCAAAAGATTCAGTGTGAATATTTCATTATCAAGTTCTACAAGATGTCAGTGGATAACTGTTAGGCCATGTATCAAATTCAAGAGGTATTTGACTCCAATAAATGATTCTTTTTTAAAAAAATTATTTATTTATTCATGAGAGACAGAGAGAGAGAGACAGAGACAGGCAGAGGGAGAAGAGGGCTCCATGAGAGAGCCTGATGTGGTACTCCATCTCAGGACTCTGGAATCACATCCTGAGCAGAAGGCAGATATGCCCAACTGCTGAGCCACCTGGGTGTCCCCAATAAATGATTCAAGTCAAGTGAGATTCAAATTTCTATTAAAAGTATGAATAATCAATAAAATGAGTACGTTTGTCTGACTTATAATAGGTAACTGTTAAGGACAAAATATATCACACAGTTAAGTTTTTTGGCTTATCATAAAGTTTTTTCATTTAATCATGGTGTTTAATGATCAGTTGTTTATTCTTTTTTTTTAATAGCTTAACGTATATCATAATATGGCTATTATCAGAGTTATTTATCCATTTTATTTATCCATTCCCCATTAATCGACTTACATATTGTTATCCTGATACCACATTGTCTTTTTTTTTTTAAAGATTTTTATTTATTTAAGAAAGAATTAGAGTGAGTATGATGAGCTTGAGTGGGGGTAGGGGCTGAGGGAGACAGAGAAGCAGGTTCCCCACTGAGCCAGGAGCCCTGATGTGGGAATCAATCCCAAGACCTTGGTATCATGACCTGAGCCAACGCAGACACTTAAGAGACTGAGCCACCCAGGCACCCCTACCACATTGTCTTGATTACTGTGGGTAGCTTCATAACAAGTCTGGAAATCAGTAGTGGTAGTCCTCAACTATATATTCATTTTTTTAAAGTTATTTTGTTTATTCTAGGTCTTTTAAATTTTTCAACGGATATTAGAATCAGTCTGTCTATTTGAAAAAATGCAGAGATTTTCTTGGAGGATGTGTATAATCTATAGACAAACTAGGAAAGAATTGACATCTTATTAATAGTAATTTTTCTTACCCATGAATATAGTATATCTTTCCATTATTTAGGTCTTTAATTTCTATCAGAGTGGCTGTATTGTTTTCAGTGGATGAGTCATTCATAATTTGTGGTCATATTTATTATTAAGTATATCATAGTTTACTGATGTTACTATGAAATTTATTATTTTTATATTTTTAGTTTCCAGTTTTTCCTTGATAATATATAGAAATATAATTGATCTTTGTATACTCATTCTCTATTCTGCCACCTTAAAAAAGTCATTATCTGTTTTGCATTCCATAAAAATTCTTTCTAATAAACAATTATATCTGCAAAAAAGACCATGTTACTTCATTTTTATATAAGGTTAATTCTTGTACAAATTAAACCTATTTTATTTCTTTTTTTTAAGATTTTATTTATTTATTCATGATGGACATAGAGAGAGAGAGAGAGAGAGAGAGGCAGAGACACAGGCAGAGGGAGAAGCAGGCTCCATGCTGGGAGCCCGACGGGGGACTCGATACCAGGACCCTGGGATTATGCCCTGAGGTGAAGGCAGACGCTCAACCACTGAGCTACCCAGGTATCCCAAAATCATTATTTCTTACTTTCCAATATAAACGCTCTTTATTTCTTTTGGTTTCTTTGTTGAACTAACTAGCATCTCCGACACTGTTTAATAAAACTGAGAGAAGGCATTCTCATTTTGCTCCAGGTCTTAGAGGAAACATATTTATTCTTTCAACATTATGATGTTACCTGTAGGTGTTCAAGATTGTCAGCAGATCAATATTCTTTGTTTTGTTTTGTTTTGTTTTTTTTGTAAAGATTTTATTTATTTATTCATGAGAGACAGAGAGAGAGAGAGGCAGAGACACAGGCAGAGAGAGAAGCAGGCTCCATGCAGGGAGCCTGATGTGGGACTCGATCCAGGTCTGCAGGATCACTTCCCGGGCTGAAGGCAGGTGCTCAACCACTGAGCCACCCAGGCATCCCTATTCTTTTTCTGAGTTATATTTCATCTAGTATGAATATATTCATTTCAGCTTTCTTTTGATTAATCTTAGTATGCTATATCTTTTCTATACTTTTTCTTTTAACCAACACAAGTGTTTATTTTTAAAGTGTACTTCTTGCAAGCAAAATATACTTAGATCTGACTTTTTATACAGACTGATAATCTCTGCCTTTTAATTACAGATGCATAGAGCAGTTGCTTTTAATGTAATTATTAGTATAGTTAGGTTTCAGACTGTAAGTGTACTGTGCATTTTCTATTTGCCCCACTTTTGTGCCCATTTCCTCTTTTTTGGATTAATTAAATAATTTTTATGACAGCATTTTATCTTCTTTTTTGGATTTCTGGCTGTTTATCATTGTTTTGTTATTTTAGTGGTTGCTTTAGAATTTATAATATAGTTCTGAGACTACCATCAAGTGACATACCATTTTACACTTAGTATAAGAACCTTATAATACTTTACTTTCATTTCTCCCTTCCCAGTCTGAAAGCTATTGTTGTGACACATTTGTCTTATACATATGGTAAACAAACCCTCATATTATAGTATTTTTATTTGTTTAACCATCATATAACTTTCAAATGTTCCAGATTTTAAAAATAAAGCATAATCTTATTTTTAACTCATGTAGTTATCAATTCTGATGGTTTCCACTCCTTGCACCAGCTGGTGCCATGTCTTCCTGCAATCTGTGCTCTGTCATTAATTTCACCCAGCATATTTTTTATCTCAGGTATTATAGTTTTATTTTGGCCTAGCAGCTTGATATTGATTTTTTTCCTGTCTACATGACCCTATTTAACTACTTGAGTATTGAAATATGGTTTAACAGCATTAATGACCTTGTTTGCTACAGTTTTAAGTCAGTTTTAATTGATTGAATTTGGTCCTCATTATGGTTCATATTTTCCTACTTCTTTGTTGATTAGTTATCTTCAATTTGATGTCAGACATTGCAAAAATTACCTTGTTTGGTATTACATACTTAAATAATAAATAGTTATTTATTTATTCTTCAATTTTGTTCCAAGGCACAGTTAACATTACTTGTAAACAGTTTGATATTTTTGGGTCTTGCTGTTAAGATTTGTTAAGTGGAACCATCGCATTGTTTATTCTAGGGTTAGTCATTTCCTATTACTAATATAATATCCCTCCAAATACTTTGTCTAATTCCATGAATTACACCATTCTGATTGTTAGGAACAGGTGTTACAGTTCTGGTTCTGGTACAGTTCTTTCCCAAGACTTGGGTTGTTTCTTAAACACATGTATCTGTCATTATTCCACCGAATACTGATCTGCTAAATATTCAAAGGGTAATTCCACAGAATTTTGGAGTTTTCTCTCTGTACTGGTCATTTATTTTTATTTTTATTTATTTACGATAGTCACACAGAGAGAGAGAGAGAGGCAGAGACACAGGCAGAGGGAGAAGCAGGCTCCATGCACCGGGAGCCCGATGTGGGATTCGATCCCTGGTCTCCAGGATCGCGCCCCGGGCCAAAGGCAGGCACCCAACCGCTGCGCCACCCAGGGATCCCTGTACAGGTCATTTTTATGACACTCTGTCTTATGATATCTTACTGCTTTGGACTCCCTGGACATTCAGCTCCATCCCTTCAGTTCAGGGTGATTATCACATTTCTCCTGGTTTCTCCTTGTCTATATCAGTGCCTGGAATCCCTCTCAGGGCAGTAAAAAGAGACAATCACAGGGTTCTTTCACTTGCTTTCCACATCCGAAGAATCACTCTCAGAATCTGATGTTCAATGTCTTGAAAATGTTGTTTCATATATCCCTTCCTTCTCCCCCTTTTCTTTCTTTATTTCTTTTTGCCTTTGTCCTCTTTCTTTCTTTTCCTTCCTTCCTTCTTTATCCCTTCCTTCTCCCCCTTTTCTTTCTTTATTTCTTTTTGCCTTTGTCCTCTTTCTTTCTTTTCTTCCTTCCTTCTTTTGCTTTTTGTTGCTGTTTCAGGTGAGAGGATAAGTTCAGTCCCTGTTATTCTATCTCAGCCAGAGACAGGAGTTCCAGTTCTTTCATAGTGACTTTAATAAAATTATTAGAATATTATTTGGCTCAGGATTTTTGTCATTTTAATTATTTTTAACAACCTATAATTTATATACAGATGATATGAACATATCCCTACTGCTACTAATAGTTTACTGATTGAACCAAAGCCACTGCAAACCAGAATCATAAACTAATTATATACAAAATGTCATGGCTTTTGAGAAAAAAATTACACAAATAAATGTTTAAAGATCATCAGGGGATCACCAAATATGAAATATCTAGGTACTGATTTGTGTCAACTTCTCTACTGAAATTACATACCAGTACAGCAAAGGTAAGGTAACTAAAAAAGTAGGAATTGAATTTAAATTTTATTACAAATGACAAAAACAACTCCAAATTTATTTTCAAAATAGTAGAGTTTGAGGTTGACTCTCAGAGTTAGAAAGTCAGGATGTTTTGGTATTCATAAATTTAAAAATAATAGATTTTAAAAACAGTTTTCTTTCCAAACGCTATTTTTGAATTTTCTCTGAAGCTCTGAACCTTTGAATATTGACCTAAAGAAACATCCTGGATATTTTAGTAAGATTACAATCTACTAGAGAAACAAAACAAGGGATCCCTGGGTGGCGCAGCGGTTTAGCGCCTGCCTTTGGCCCAGGGTGCCATCCTGGAGACCCAGGATCGAACTCCACGTTGTGCTCCTGGTGCATGGAGCTTGCTTCTCCCTCAGCCTGTGTCTCTGCCTCTCTCTCTCTCTCTGTGTGACTATCATAAATAAATAAAAATTAAAAAAAAGAAACAAAACAAAATTATATATTTAACATTGATAAAAAGAGGTTTCTGGCATTCACCTTCTAAAACACTATGAAATTATTGAACTCTTCCTCTACCAATTTTCTGACCTCATAATTTAAGTTGTTCCACTATATTTTGGTTGAGATGAAAATGCTGATTTGCATGAACAAATGTCAATCAATATCACCAAGAAAAATGGTGCCTGGATGACCTACCAGGACACAGTGTTACAAACAATTATGATAAGAACTCAAACTGAAAGATTTCCTATGAGAATCAGTTATCTAAACTAGACTAAGGCCACCAAAGGAATAGGAAAGGCCAGAATTAGAATTAACATCAACTTCTTCCACTCTTTGTTATTTTTGGAGACTTGCAGATCACTTTCAAAAAGCAATATTTCTGTGACATGATCTTCAGTCAAAATGATTTACCTCATAGTATATTCAAAACAGATTTTTATTGGGATCCTAAATTATAAGCACATATTCTCTCTGGTCAGGAAAAACTATGTTAAGCTTTCATAAGCATCAATCTGTCTTCAAATTCTAGCCAGAAAAGTCAGCTATGTAGCCAACCTCAAACTTATATAGTGCAACAGGTTTTTGTTGTTGTTGTTGTTGTTGTTTTGCCTATGCTTGACTTACAAAGTCTTGAATCTTTAATGCTGCTCAGATTATCTGTGTATATATAAGATGTTTTCTTCAAAGTTTTGAATAACATTATTTTAAATGTAGAAAGGTAAATTATTATTTGGCCCAAACTAGTATGTCCATTTCATAGCATTTGTTTTACAACTAACACAAAAACACCTGCAGTTATTTTGGAAATAAAATCAGTAAAGTCTTGTTACTTAAAGACTCTGTTTAAAATGCTGCACATTTTGGGACATTTGGGTGGCTAAGTGGTTGAGTGTCTGCCTTTGGCTCAGTGTATGATCCCAGAGTCCCAGGATGGAGTCCCACATTGGGCTTCCTGCATGGAGCCTACTTCTCCCTCTGCCTATGTCTCTGTCTCTGCCTCTCTCTCTCTGTGTCTCTCATGAAAAAATAAATAAAATCTTAAAAAAATAATAAAAATAAAATAAAATGCACATTTTAATTTTCAGAAACTTGAAACTAAAATATGCTGCAGATTTAAGTTTTCAGTAAATTCCATATGAGCTCTTGGTCAAAACCAATGAAATGTGACTTAGAAGCATATCACCTAAGTAGTCATGAAAAGCATACTATTCTCCAGATACACAAATTATCTTTTGAGACTTAGAAAAATAAGCCAACAAAAACAATTTTCTGATCAATACTATAATCTATATTAGCCACATGCTCATTTTAATTAGACAGGGATTATTTTTAGATTATTTAAACTTGTACCTTAAAGAAGTTAATAACATAGTTTACATAGTAGTCATTAAAAATTCATCAATGTAAAGCCAACAATAGTTCTTCAATTCGCATAGCTTTTCTTTGTTTATTATAATTCAAAGTTGTATTTGTTTCATTTTGCACTTATATTCACATCTTTCTTTCAGATGGCTCTGGAGTTGTGGATACCTGCAAATCCAACCTAGTGACCACATTTCTTTCTCCATTATAATCTTAGTTTGCCTGAAGCAAACTTGCTGAGAGGGAAGGGCACTGAAAATTGTGGGTTTCTTCATAAAATACCACATAATATTGATAAATCCATCCTGAAATAAGTAAAAGAACGTCTCAAATAAGGTATTATTTGTTGCTAGTTCTGGTTTAAATAGTGGTAGACTGTATAATACACCAGCCTGGGATAAATTAGCCAAGGAGACATAAAATTGAGTAAAATCATCCCATACTCTTTCACTATGAAACTGGGTTTACAGGAAAAACATGAACATGATTTCATTTTAGTGTTCCATAAAAACATAGCTTGAAAATTGCTTTCCTGAAGGAGTCTCTAACCATTTTTAAAGTTGAATTTTCCTTTTGACTGAGGCAAGGCTGATTCCTTTTCACCCTCAACAAATATGTTGTTTAAAATCTCATCAACCTCCATGAGATTTTAATGGGGTGTGCTTTCTTCTAGTGAACATTTTCTGTATCTATTGTTTGACCCTCAGAATCAGATTTTCTTTTTTTCTTTTCTTTTTTTAAAAAATGATTTATTTATTTGAGAGAGAGAGAGAGAGAGTGAGAAGAGAGAGAGAGAGAGAGCACACATGCAAGAGTGGAGGGAGATGCAGAGAGAATCTTCAAGAAGACTCCCCGCTGAGTGCGGAGTACCAAGTGAGGCTCAACCCCATGACCCATGAGATCACTAACCGAGCTGAAACCAGGTGCTTTACTAACTAAGCCACTAGGGCACCTCAGAAACAGATTTTCTATCAGAAAGCTCTCTTTTGGATTCCAAAATTAAATTAGTTTCCTCTATTTCTTCATAGTTTTCATTATAAAGTAAAACACATGGAATAACCCATATTTCAGGAAAAAAATTGGGTATCTTCTAACTTGGGCTAAGAAATCATCTTCAAGCCTTATCAAACATTGTCCATAACTATTATTTTAAGAAGTTTATTTAAACATTCAAACCAAGGGAATAAGAAAACTATTTGAGCACACCTTAACTATATCTTCTTTTCTTTAGTTCTGTTTTTTTGTTTAAGCAGAGGGAAAGGAGAATTGTCACAGTGGCCTGGAATATGGTATCTGGAGTCAGATAGCAAGGATTCAAAGTGCAGCTGTACTACTTAGAAGCCTGTGATTCTGGGCAAATTAATTACCTGTCTATATCTCAGTCTTCTCATCTATGTAATCATTATACCTAAGGGATGCATAATTGTGCCAGAATCAAAGGACTGTTCTGAATATTAAGTTGCACAATATAAATATTCAACATGCTATCTGGCAAATAGGAAGTTCTTAATCAATGTCACTCATTATGATGATGACAAGTATTTATTCACTTAATGGTATTTATTGAGTAACTATATGCTCTACCATAGGGACAAAATGATGAGCAAAATAGAAAATAACTGTCCACTAGACAATTTTTGTTAGAGACAAACAATAAAAACAACACAGATATTAATATATGGTTACAGGAGACAAGGAGAAATTGAAGAAAAAGTAGAGAGCAGTTACTCTAAGAACAAAAAATAAGCAGATGTAATAAATTTAAAAATTTTAAATTAATTTGCCCAGGGTATCAACGAACGCTTCTTTGAGAAAGGTACAAAGCTCTTACTTAAGACATTTCAATGATCAATAAGAATGAAGGCAGAAAAGGGTGGGTTGAGGGAAGAAGAACCACTATAGAACGGGACAAAATAAGTTTGTGAGGCCCAAAGGTAGAGGAAAACACTACGGGAGGACCCTGAGTCTGGAAGACAGAAGGTGCGGGGGAGGTTGGAGAATGAAGGACCTTGATAATAGACAAAGTACAGATCATCCAGGGCTTAGCAGTATGGATTATGGTCAGATGGTGGCAGAAATGTTTTCCAAAAAAAAGGAAAGCCATAGAGGCAGCAAAGTGTTTCAGATTTTCATTTTATGATTTTCATTCACTCCTCTATGGAGAATGAATTAGAGATGGCAAAATTAATAAGGGAAGACAATGTAGATGGCAGTGGTAGAAGTTGAGTTGTAAAGGGACAGTAGCTTAGAATTAGGTAGACAAGGAGTTGGAGGGATACAGGAGAGATAGAGGAGGGAAATTTTTAAGATTTATTTTATTTTAGAGAGGGGGGGAGGACAAAGGGAGAGGGAGGGAGAGAAAATCCTCAAGCAGACTCCACTCTGAGTGTGGAGCCCAACAGGGACCTCAAACCCAAGACTCTGAGGTCATCACCTGAGCAGAAATCAAGAGTCAGACATTTAACCAATTGGGCCACCCAAATGCCCCAAGGAGGGGAATATTTGAAGCAAAAGTGACAGGGCTTGGTGGAATATTAAAAAATGATGGGGAAGATGATGTTGGCAAACACAATCCTGGAATTTTTGGCTTCTGCAACCTAATGCATAGAGAGCTGTTCTCTGAGATAAATAAGGAAACTGAGCAAGAGAGAGGGGGAGATTATGAGTTCAGTTTTATACATGTATTTATTTGTGTCTGTGATATCCATAAGAGAGGTGTGAGATCAGAGGTCAAGGAGGGGACGTTTAGATTTTGAGATGCAAATTTAGAAAAACAGTTTACGGACAGAAACTGAGGCCACGGAATCAGATGACAGCATTGTATGAGAATTGAGAAAACTAAAAAGCAAGCAGTTGACCATGGCATCTCCTTTCCCACTCACGTTACTACAAACTGCAAGAATATAAATATTTCCCTTTGGTTCTTAGTTCACTACCTATAGAATTTTGGGTAAAAATATCCACACCAGAAACATATGATAATCTGATTAGCTAGAAAATTATATACTTTCCAACAAAAGTTCAGAACTAAGTAGAGAAAATAAATGACTAATAACATAGGTCAGAAGCCTATTACTGTATTTTAGAATTCTTAATGGTGTAATGGTTAAGCTGTTAGAATACTCAGGTCTGTTTATGTATGCCTAGTAGGATGGGATAAAATAAAGGCTGGATTTAGGCAATAAATTAGTTTCCCAGTGTCTTCTTACTACCTTTATGTTTAAACTCCATTAGAGTTTGACCTTTCCAGAATTTCTGAGATTATGGGCAGTTTTCCCCTGAGCATCCTGTAGCAGCTGTTTGAACAACAAGTTAAACCAACTGAGCTACTTATACTTGTCTAAAACAATGTTCCTAACAAAGGACCAGATGAATAAAAAGATCAGAAAATGAAGAGAAAAAAAAAGAGGCCAACTCTTGTTTTAGACATGAAGATTGATTTAGCATGTAAGTCAGAACTGATAAAACAAAATGCTAAATATCAAATGTGACATCATAGTATGGTGATACAATAATGACCCAAGTAATCAAAATTATCATGCAGGGGTTACATAGTTTATGTACTCATTGATCTTTATAAACATTATGCAGATTCTTTGCATGTCCTGTGATGGAAACAAAAGTAAATCCATATTACTGACTGTTTTACATATTATTTTTTATTCAGTACTTAACTTTGGAAATGCTGTCTCTTCTGAAAAGTGAACCCTATTCTTACCACATGTTAAAATTTACACATATGTAGTTATAATATATGTGTAATATCTATATGCAGTGACTATCAAGCATAGTAGCATGGCTTCCATCAATCACAAGCATAGAACCAATGACCTATGAAGGTTTAGGAACTCATGAAATCCGCATTATCAGTGCCAACTCATTTGTCCAGTAAGAATTTCAAATTTATCTAAAGGATTTAAGTCTTAATAAGATTTTTAAAATAAATAAGACCTGATTTTCAATATTTTATACATGTAAGAACTCATAGGAAACCCTCATTCCAATAGCTAAGATGGATTTGGTGGTACTTGCTTATCTTCAGAATTCTTTTCACTTACAACTCTTTGTGAATAAAAACACTGGTATATGTTCAAAATTTGAGAACCAGAAGTTATACCCAATGGGTGTTTTGTCCCTAACTGAGCTATATTAGTTATTAGTTTTATTTTTTGTTTATTATAATTTCTTAAGTCAGTATTTCATTAGTATTTTCAAATTCTTCAACTTACATGAAAACCTTCAGAAATTACTCATGACAAATATACCTCACTTACTGAAAAATGTGTTTGTTATAAAACAAATTTATAAAAATTGTCAAATGTTAATAGTTCAGAAGGTCAATTTTAAGCTGATTTGAAGACTTTACAAAATTTAAAAAATAATCTTTTTTCATGAACTGTCCAACTTATAAAAATATCAGTTTCAATATGGTCATTAGCAAATATTTAACCTAAACTGTTTTCTTTTAAATACATAAGGTGAACTGCAAAGTGCTTATGATTTTTGAAAACTGAAGAAAAAGTTTTATATTTTCTACCTTAAAGAGGGTAAAGGCCAACATATTTTATTGGAATAAAAAAGATCTAAAACTATAGTAAGTAGTGAATACATAAATCAAATTACTTTATATTATTAATGGTATCTAAAGTTATAACTGTCTTGGTTAAGTATCGTACTTAATTGAATAATAGATAAACTTTTATTTGGGTCTGCTTTATATGGAAAAAACTTTGTCATACTTGAACATTTTAAATTAAACTTTAATAATATTACGTGATAATAAATGTCTTCACAGATTATGTTCAAGGGTCTTAAAATTCCAATTCAAATCCAAATAATTCATATAATTGAAAATTTTAAGGGTGATTTTTTAAATCTTTAACTTCACATCTGTCAAATAATTAAAGAGCGACTATAATATTATTTTGCTCTATGCATTCCCTTTGTGACTTAATCAACTTTATAAGAAGCTGATTCAATCAACCAGAAGTTTAAAAGTTGTTTCTGTTTCTAATTTGTTATTAAGTGATAGTTAAATTTCATTAACACATTCATTATCATTTTCCTATAGTTCCTATGGTTCCTCAATAATGTATTCTGATATCATATGAATTTAAATGCAAATCTTTTCATATCCTCACTCTATGCCAAAAGTAGTAATGATCTAATGCAGAATAATGAGTCAATTCTCTAAAAATGTAAAACTTAGAAGTTTTATGTGTGTGAAGATTTTCCGTAAGTCTCGAAAGTAGAACTCTTCTCGAAGAATGTAATATTAGAAACACACAAAGCACACATGTTGACCTGCTTCCTAAAGATACACAATCCCATCCTTAGCCAACAAACCAGGAGAGCTGAATGCAAGGGGACTCAGCAACAGTTTAATTCTAAGACTCTGAACAAGGCAAAAGTGAACACAAAGTAGGATAAGAAGGCAAGTTACGATAGAGAATTGCACCATATTTCACAAAAGAAAAAAATAAGACACAGAGAGAAAATACTGCTGTCCAGTGGCCTCTTTTGCCCACCTCATTAGTCCCGGAATAACAGATTCAAGACCAGGGATCCTGGATATCACCCCAGGTCAGTTTCTGGGCCAGTCAGTACATGAGATGCTTCTGAAGGGGGCTTAGAGCAAGTTTCACCTCCCACCACCCATCTGCAAGACTGACATGACACCATGGCAGGAGGTGACAGAGGAACCCCATCCTCTCAGAAACGTGACAACCGCTCCACTTACAGATTCACCAAAACGCACACATATTCAACTTGCGATCTCAGCTCTGAAGACCGGCAGAGAGAAACAGCGACCACACCACCACCGACGACGACGACGACGACGACAACAACAACAACAACAAAACATATGAATGAGCCTGTAAAGATGAATTAGCAAACTTTTAGTGAGATAACAACTTGGATGATAAGAACCGAGCTGCCGTCTCTCAATCAAAAAATGTCAAACCTGAAACGTGGTAGGGCTTAGTAAGTACCGAGGCGCACACGGGGGGGGGGGGGGGGGTGCGGAGGAAACGAGTGGAAATGGGGGGGGGCGCTAGGTGCTCCGTGGGGACTTACTGTACCTGTGGCCACATCCTTCACCTGTTGCCTGGCTCGAGTTGGCCGGCTCCACTTGCAGCTCTGGCAGGACCAGCCCTTTATCGTGTGGTCCCGGAAAGTCCATGCCCGGCACCTCCTCCTCCTCTAGAGACTCCACGTAGAAGAGAGTCCTGGCTGGCTGTTGGGTGCCCTGCCCGGGCGCCCCTTGCTGCAGCCTGGTGGCCACAGGCAGGAGGGTGCCATTCAGCGGGTTAAAGGGGGAGGAGGCAGAGGACGGGGAGGAAGACGAAGAAGAGGAGGAAGAGGAAGGCTTCTTCCAGAAAGTGCTCACGCTGCCCTTCTCCTGGCTCTTGAGCAGGCGGCTCTGGCTGGGCCCCCAGTGCTCGAAGCTGCCGCTGCCGTCCTGTTGCAGGCAGCCGCCCCCCGCAGGGCCGCCGGGGGCCGGCGACGGGTGGCTGAAGAGTTTCCAGCGGAGGCGCAGGATGTGCTTCACATCGAAGTCCTTTCGCCCGGAGCCAGACATGCTTGACGCAAGACGGCCAGGAGAGCTCAGCTGGCGCGGGAGGAGACGCGCGGGCTGGTGGGGGAGGCCCGCGGAGCCCGCGGAGCGCGCGGCCGGAGGAGGCGGAGGACGCGGAGGAGGCGGAGGAGGCGGAGGAGGCGGCGGGCTGCGCCCTCTGCGCCCCGGGAGCCGGCGCGGCCGGGCGGGCGGGCTGCGAGCCCTGCGAGCCCTGCGCGCCCTGCGAGCCCTGCCCGGCAACCGCCCGAGCGCGGACGGCACAGCCGCGCGGCTCAGCGGCGGTCAGGTCCGGGGCACCCGCGCGCGGGGGGCCCGCCGGCCGTGAGCAGAGGCAGGAGCCGGGCGCCGAGGGCAGAGGATCCGCGCTCCGCGCTCGGGGGCCCCGTGGTTACGGCCGGGAGGGGCGACCCTGCTGATGGAGGTGCGCGGAGAAGGCAGGTCTGCGCGCTCCGAAGCTCGGGAGGCGGCGGCGGCTGGGGACCCCTCCCTGGGATGCACCCGCGGCAGAGCCTCCGTCGGGAAGGTGTCGGCTCTCCTGTCCTTGCAGCTCAGAGTTCAGCGCCTGGGGAGCGCAGAGAGACAGAGAGAGCCCCAAGTCGCCAAGAAGCGCACCCCCTAGTCTTCTCGGTGCACCTGCGCCCCTGTCCCTGGCCTCTCCAAGGATGCTCTGGGAGCTTGCCCGGGTATCTATGAGAAAGTCAGATGCCTTCTGCAAGGCGAGAAGGGGTGGCTTTATATATATATATATATATAGTCAGTGTGTAAAAGAGAAAAACAAATATTCCAGAAAATATAGGGAGGCAAAAGGAAAAACCCGCCCGTGAAGCTGTCAAGGTCCTCACAGTACAATTTTCTCTCTGCCTCAGCGCCTCCTCCTCCCCTGCAAGTGACGCAGATGTGCACTGGGGCCTATACGGAGAGATGGAGGGAGGGAGGGAAGGCTTCAATCTTCTTTATGCAAGTGAGCCTGCCGCTCTTATTGTCCCCTTGCTGGGTCCTGTCACCTTTTTTTCATCCCCCTTCCTCACTACATTACTGGGTAGCAATAAAAGTAAAGCAAACAGGCATTATGCTTTAGCATCAGTAAACACCAAACACGAATCATGGCAGCGGAAACTTAATAGGCTGCCATCGGTTTGCAGGTTGCAGGTTAATGGCTTGAATTATTTAATAAACCGCATCCTTTAACCTTTAGCCTTAGTTTCTCTGCGGTGAGACACAGAAGAAACAGTGATGCTGGCGTCAAAGTGTGATAATGCCACCGTTCTGACACTTACATGGTGAGTCTGCCATTAATACACTCAGGCAGTGCTTCACCCTGGGGGCCAGAGGCACCCGGTAGAAATATGAAGATGGGCATCTGAGCGCAGGGGAGGACTTTTGCAAAATCAGTGCATTTGGTGTGTAGCCTTAGAATGAAAGCTGTTCCCAATGTAAACAAAGAAGTGGAATAAAATGATACAGGAGCATTTCAAGGCATAACCTTCTGGTGCATAAATCGTGATATGAAATGCATGGAAGAGTTTAGGCAATATCTATCTCCAAAGACTACTATCCTGCAAAAATCTCCTGCTTGAAGAAGGAAAGATGTATTTTCCCTTATACCGAGGTATAGAATGATGAGGATTATGATGCCTTTCCAGCTATGACAACTTGGACATTTTTCATCTTTTCCTTTAATGAGCCATTAAAATAGAGCCCAGTCACCTTTGCTGAAGGCAGAAGGGGGTCAAAGAGTCAGGAAGGTCCCCCAAGAGCACCGGAAAGGTGGTTGTTTTCCATTCATGGACTTCACAGTTTCAGCAACCTCCAACAGGGCTCAGGAATCAAATATTCAAGTGCAGTTATATTACTGTTCTGTTAGTTACCCTGTTGTGGAGCAGTAAACGGAAATAAAAACCAAAGCTACATATGAAGTCCTTCCTAGACAAAGTTGGACATTTTAATAAAACAAGAAATTAAGCACACATTTTCCCCCACTTTGACGGAAAGAAAAATCACTGTTGTGCGTTTTAAATATTGATTTATGCCACTACAGCTGGACTGCCTTGACTTTTCTTTCAGTATTCAGTGTTAAGAAAAGAGAAAGAGAAAAGAAAGAAAGAAAGAAAGAAGAAAGAAAGAAAGAAAGAAAGAAAGAAAGAAAGAAAGAAAGAAAGAAGGAAAGAAAGCCCTTTAAAGCAAACAATGGTGACAGATCATTTTTATCCAAGAACTGAATCAAGTAAGTATTTCCCTTAGGGAAGAAAACAGTGTATGAAATTACACATCACAAACAGGACAGAGAAAACTTTCCATCAGAGGTAATGCAGAAATTCAGGCACATATAATTAAATGATTTCTAAAGAAATTGGTGCTTCAGATTTTTCTAACTTGACATAATTTTTAATTTAATTAAAATAACAAAAGTAATATAAGTCTGTTATATGTATATATTCTTCATTAATCAATATCTAATCATCAAAAACTGTAATGTAAAATTCATTTTTGTTGGTATTCTGAAATTCAAATTTTGTATAGCCCTTTTAATCTGCAATACTGATTTTACTGTTATACACCTTAAAAGTTGTCTATTTAAAGGTCAATAATATATATGATCCAAAAGATGTGTAATATTGAGTTTCACTCTGAGGGAACATGAATTAAAACATTAATTCATATTTAACAAATGATGACTATGGTAGTTAGTCTGGTATGATATTTAGTACATTTTCTTAGTCTTTGGTAGTCTTAAAGTAGTATTTTGTATGTGGAAAACACTGTTGCAAATGAATTGTTTAAAATAGCTATTTTTCCATATATATCAATCTGTATACAATTGTCACTCTTGCTGAGGAACATATTTAAACATAATTCATTTAAATTATCAAGTAAAAGATTTAGGATTTAGAATATAGAGTATGCCTGAAATTATGTTAAAGTGAAATGACTGAAGAAGATGATTGATTATATTCTTAAACTTTAATATTTATTTATTATTTATTGTTTATTATTACTATACTATTATTGGAAAAGAAGGAGAGAAGGAGGGGAAGGAGAAAATGAATAAAGGAAGGCGGGAAGGAAAGGAAAAGACAGAAGAAGAAAGGAAGAAAGAAGAAGGAGAAAGAAAAAAGAATGATGGAAGGAAGAAAAGAAAGAAGAAAAGGAAATAAAAGAATTTACTAAGATATCATGACTTAGCTTTACATATTAGAAAAAATGCTTGAAAAAGTTATGCCTTTTCAAATACTGTGCTCATTAATTTATTTACCCACTATTCAAAATTAAAAAAAAAAAATAACTGAGCACTTACTGCCTTCTGGGTCCAATGCCAAGTAGTAGCACATATGGAACAAGCAGGTTCTTTGCTGGGACCTGGCTGGAAGAGCCAACCAAAAAGATTGGTCAGCCAGTCATAATTAATAATTGACTTGCAAGTCAATTAAATTAAGATTTAAGGTAACCAAGTTTATAAGAAGAGGACATTGACATAATAAAGATCATTTTTAAAAGAATCTTAATAATCACTTTGTTACATTTTGTTTTAAAGGCAAAATCAATTATTCTAATCCTATTTAATTAAATTGAACTGTCATTTTAGCCAATCAAGATCTTTCAAATGAGTGTTCATAGTACTGCATAATTCCCTGACACAACCTGAGCAAAAAAGATTAATCGGGATACTAAAAATCTGGAGGATGCTCAAGTGTTTATAACTATAAACGTGTACAAAACTCTTCATAATTATTAAATCCATCATCGATGTTAAATATGCCACACTGAAAGTTCCTATAACTCAAACATTTAAGCAATAAACAAAGTTGCATTTAGACCCAAGCATTTTCTTGGTTGAGGACTCTTCCCTTTTAGTAATTGTTTTCTAAACAGAGTTAGATGTGTGCTTATCCAGGAAAAGTGAATTCTGACTCTCTTCCTTTGACAGCCCTTCTAGGATGTCAAATAAGTCGCCTCTATATAGTAACACTCAACAAAAGCATTTAAACGACTAATTATGCTCCAACTGGAATAATCATGTGCTATTATGGTGGCTGTATTTTGTTTTTTGTTGATCTTTGTTTTATTTTAATGATGTATTTCTATATACATTACTAGAAAATATCCTTTAAAACAAGTGGATACCATTTAAAATGAATGTACAGCATTGTGGATGTGGAAATTAAATGAAGACCATTTTGTAATGACATTTTCTTTCCAAAGATGAATGAAACACAATAACATATAGCACTAATGTTAATCTTATGTATGTATGTATGATCTTATGTATAATATCAAGAACTACTACTCTTAAAGCAAATATAACCTGTTCAAAGTCTATTAATCTTCACTACAGTATAGGTATAGTTTAGTTGAGTAGCAATTGAATGACTGCTTAAGAAACATCATTTGTAGGCGTTAATTGATCCTCAGGGGCCATTTTAATCCACTCTACCTCTTTGGTTTATTTGACCTTTTGATTTGAATCAGGCAATAAGTGTATATACTTGAGAAATTCTCATATGCAAATTGCTGAGTTAATTGCATGAATTAGGAATGCACAACGGCACTAAAATAATGCAGTCATATTTATGATGACTCAGGTTTTATTTAAATACCTTTTTATTTCCCAAAATAATGTGCAGAATGTCCATTATTTTGAATTTTGTCTAGGTCCTGTTTGGTTAATCACTCTGGTCAGGGCAATACGATATGATCAAAGGAACTCTTACCTCTTTTATGAAAATATTTCCACAACTATGTAAATATAGATTTATATATGTGGGCATATTTAATGTAGATATAGATATATTTAATATATATAATTATTTTTCAAGAATGCTTTCTGCTGTAGAAAACATTTGGAGGAATCGTATTACTTATTTTGTACAATACAGCAATCTTTTAAAGAGAAAATTGCTTAACTAATACTTTGTGTTTTCCAGAGTGTTATGATTTCCATAGTA
Source organism: Canis lupus familiaris (assembly GCF_011100685.1). Taxonomy (NCBI): domain Eukaryota; kingdom Metazoa; phylum Chordata; class Mammalia; order Carnivora; family Canidae; genus Canis; species Canis lupus. The sequence goes on from NC_049243.1 coordinate 24,665,071, forward strand.
TAAAGTAATTTCAGTATCTTATATGTTATATTTAAGTTTTCCAGGATCATTTTGAGATAATGTGTGCCCCATGAAATTTTGACCATTAACATTGAGATAAAATAGTAAGTAGTAAATGTATAAAATGCAGATTTGGAAGTTTTAGGAAAATGCTTATAATGTCTATAGAAATGTGGATAAAAATAATAGAAATTAAAAATATTAGTTTCTATATGGTTCCATTTTTTTTTCTTAGAGACCTGAAAATACCCTCTTCTTTTAAACCTACCTAAATTGAACTTTGTGAATGATATTTTATTGTTTCATGTCTCATTTGGACACATGTCACATTTTTACACTTCCATATTTCTTTCCATCTTAAGATGCATCTGCCAAACTTTTATACTGCTTTCATCCGCATTGTTACCAGATCTTTTTAAAACCTACAGTAAAAAAAAAAAATGGCTCTGGAAGCTAGGACCCCCATTTGCCCTGATGTAATTCTGATTAGAGATATAACATAAATTACAGATAGTTTACCAATGTTCTTTTTTCCAGATGTTCATGTGTGAGTAATGTGAACTTATAACAGCTGAGAACATTTTACACATAGTTTTAGAAAAAGTATTGTGATTTTTATTTCAAGTAAATTGTATATTCACAGACCTTCAAGGAGTTTATTCTGAGAAATCAAGTTCCTTCTGTACATTGTTACTATAAGTAAATAGGAATCTAATTTCTAATTTGCATATCAAAACAGAAGGTATTTAATATATTTTCATGACTTTTACTATCAATCAAATTGCCTTTCAGTTACCAGTCCAAAAGAATATTACTTCTCAGTCTTGAGAAAAGCTAACCAAAGGACCTCTTGCCCTAGACTGTCTTCTGCAACCACAGTGAACTCTCTTTTTGCTACACTTCTCTACTTGTTAGCCATCATGAAAGATGGAAATGTCACTTTTTTTTTGGAGAGCAGAGGAAATATGACATGTACTGAATATAGGCATACTGGAAAGTCTGAAAAATATTAGGATAGATAAATCTGAAGATCATATTACTAGAGTTCCTAAGAGTGTAGTCTACCTAAAATTTAGTGTGTAATTCTAGGAAAAAAAAATATTTATTTATTTATTTATTTATTTATTTATTTATTTATTTATTTATTTATTTATTTTTATATTAGATTTGGCTGTGGGAGAGCCAAGAGGGCTGAGTCCCATTTTTTTAAATTTTTATTTATTTATGATAGTCACACAGAGAGAGAGAGAGAGGCAGAGACATAGGCAGAGGGAGAAGCAGGCTCCAGGCACCGGGAGCCCGATGTGGGATTCGATCCCGGGTCTCCAGGGTCGCGCCCTGGGCCAAAGGCAGGCGCTAAACCGCAGCGCCACCCAGGGATCCCCTAGGACAAAATTCTACATAGAAAGTGGGAAAATAAAAGACAAATTTGCGGATCATATTAGATTCTGTAAATATATTCATACTAGATAGATTCTCAGATTAAATGTGGAATATTTTCTCCAATAGTTAGATATAGAATTTTTACTGTTACCATTATTTTATTCTTCTTTAAAAGTTATTATTCTCTTCTTAAATAATGATCTTGGAAACTAAGATGAGGGCTATAATTTTATGACATCCCACTAAATGCCAGCTGGCTATTTCATTTAATCCTTATAAAAATCTTATTAGTTACATATTATAGAAGACAATTAATATAAGAAAAATAAATTTAAAACCACTTGCTACTGATATTTCCTTTTTGTTATCTATCTTAGACACTCTTGCATAGCTATATTTTTCCTTCTATCATTTACGAGAATAATTTTTTAAAAATACACTCTTCTGGGTTGGTGTTTTCAATATCCTTTCATGAATTGTGTGAATCAAAGTTCAGAGGCTGGTAACTATCTATAAATTTGCTCTGCTCTGATAGAAGAGAAACTTTTAGCATTCTCAAAAGTGAGCTAATATTATGGTAATGTGTATTTATGTGTATGTTTGTGTATCTAGACTTAAACACAAATTAATTATTTCTCCTTTACAACAGTAATTTTTGGAAAAATGGAGATCATATTACTAGGCTAGGATGGTTCTAGAGGGCAGAGCATGTATTATTTAATATTGAATTAATAGTGCCTAACACAGTGGCTATCATGGCATGGGAATTGAAAAAAAAAAACACTTTTTGAATTAAAATAATGACTAGTTTGGTGAAAGGGATGACACTCTAAAATGAAGGAGATAGCAAAAAATATATATTTAAACAAAAGTACTATAAAACTGTGTTGTGATTTACTGTAAAAGTGAATAGAATTAAAATATGGTTTCTAGAATATTTCAGTACTTTCATTTTTATTACTAAAGGATCTGGAACACTGAAAAAATAGTATACATTTTGCATATACATTTGAATAAAAAGGCAATGAAATGTGCAACATATTTAGAAATATTTTTCATTGTGTATGTTAAATTTTATTTTAAAAGCCTTCACATTTAAATTCATAAACTTTAGTTACATTAAAAATAAAAGTTCCAAGAAATAAATAAAAATTCCATCCATCCATCATTCATCTATCCCTTTATTTATTTAAACATATATACATATTATATATACACCTGTATTAGTTGTTCTTGTTTTTGTTATTTTTACTATTATGTGTCAAACCTTGTTCAAAGTAATAATGATGTGTCAAGAAAAAAAAAGTAAACCAAAATCCACGTCCTCATTGAGCTTCCATTTTGAAGTGAAAGATAGAAATTAAACTTTAACAAGTAAACAAGTGTATCAGATAAAGACATCTACAGAGATAAATATCAGAGCAGGAAGGCAGGGAATTTCGAAGGGAAGGGAGTTGATATTTAAGTAATCTGAATGACCAAACTCCACTGATACGGTGTCCAGAAGTAAGTGAAAGCATATGCTATTCTGGTATATGGGATAGTGCCCCAGGTAGGGAAAATAGAGAAGCAAAGGTCCAGAAGTATGATCAATTTTGGAATATTTAAGGTTGCTAGAAAACTGGAGCTGAGTCAGTAAAGGGGGCCAGAGCTGGTGAGCTCAAGGAGGCAGCAGCACCAGGTTGCTCACTATGTCTTGCAGTTCAGTGTAGGAAGGGTTAGCTCTTACCCGAATGAGATGGAAAGTCATTGGAAGATATGAAACATTGGTGTGATGGCATCTGACATATATTCCAAGGACACTTGGGCAACCCTGTTAAGAATAAACAAACCGGAGAAAGCAAGGTAGAAAAAAAACAAACACTAGGAGGCTGTGGCATGGCAGTAAAGCAGCTAAGAGATGATATAAGCTCACACCAGGAGTTGTGGCGAGGTGAAGCATTCCTAGGGAACAGATTTTTCTGAGTCTCTTTTTTGCCTTTCCTAGAGTATCTATGTTTTATGAAGGATTGTCCTTTTTTTGCTCCCCAAAGATTATCTGTTCCTCTTTTTTTTCCCCCTGAGCTTGTTCACTGATATAGAATACTCATACAATTTAAGTCATGCTCAGGTGTTAATGGGATATTTCTCCCAGGTGTAATAACTGATATTTCATCAAGATTTAGTAAAGAACCATGTTTTCCTTCAGTATTTTTGAAAATTTGGTCAGAGAGAATACAAAGTCCTTTATTACTCTTCAGAGATTGCCAAAAATGTTAGGGGCAGTGTAAACAGTCACTGGGGCTTTGCCACAGTTCAAATAAAAACAATCTTGCTTTTATTTGTTTTAAAAATTGGGCTTCTGTCTAAGTCTATATATCTGAAGAGCATTCAAAGTTAAAAAATTATTTTTTAAATCAACTATTGTAGTCTGAGGGTAAATTTAATTTAAAAAATTTCAGGCATGTTGGCAGTGTAAACTATGGTTTATTTCTTAGTGAAGGGACACTTATTTTTTTTATTTTTTGAATCCCTCTCATGTGCTACCTGATGTTACTATGCATTTATTATTATATATATATGATGAAGTTTGATCCTAAAGGAATAGTACATGCCAAATTTGGTACCTTTTGAGAGATGGTTTCTGAAGAGTTTATCATCTGGATTCTGAAAGAAAGAAAATTAATTAAAATTTAAAAGTCAGCGTTGTCATCATTTATTTCATTTGTATAACAAATGCTTATTGAGCACTATCAGATTGTCAAGCACAATGGCAGGTAATGCAGATACAAATATGAATGCAGATAGCCCAGTAAATGGATGGAATTGTAGCAAACAATTCTGAATCATTAAGTACTGTAATAACAACAAAATACTAATACAAATAATATAATAAATAATAGTATTAATACTGAAATACAGCCATGTGCAATATGTCCTGGGAGCACAAAGCATCTTATTGATTGAGAAAATAGGATATCTAGGTAGAAATTTACTATAGTTTTGTAAAATATTTGCAAGTATGATCTGCATAAGAATATTTAAATTATAATGCTTGCAGAGGATTATGTACAGTATTCCTATTTGTATTTTGATCTAAAGGCAATACAACAAATTGGAAACTTTAGAGGCTTTGAAATCAAACTATGGTCTAAATCTTTTACCACTACTTACTAGCTGGTTTGGGGAATGCTCTTAATTTTTTGAGTCTCAGCTTCCTCTTATGCATAATGGACATTAATGAGGGAGGCCTACTCCATTAGAGTTTTGTGTGGATCAAATGAAATCTGTTAACCTACTAGCACTTTACTGGTGCTTAATAACTGTACATACTTATGTTTATTTTAAGATTATTTCTATATTTAATTAATCTTCATTTTGATGTAGACAGATTTTTGGAAATAAAGCTGGTCTTGGAGCGTTCCCAAATATTTTATAAAAAATACAGCTTTCTGTTCCTTTGAGTATTCAAAATAAATAATTCTTGATTAATCACAGCACTGCTCTTCTGGTGACCTAGTGGCTTTGTAAGTAAATGACAAAAATTAACAATTGATATTTTATATAATTTTATTGCAGAAATGGTCAGTATTCATAAGTGTCTATATAAAATACATTCTAAAATCATTTCAAGTAGGAGAAATATATTAAAATGCTTGCTTCAGTTGACAAATCACTTAACTTTACCTTCTCATATGAGTGGGAAGGATAATGAGAAGTTAATGAATAAATAGTAATTTAGAGATTACAAAAACTATTATTGGCATTGAACTGTGAGAAATTAAGAGAAATCCTGGAGCACTAAGTAAATTCCTGACAATGTGAGTGAAAATAATTTTTTTTTTTGAAAATAATTTTTAACTAAGAAATTAGAAGCTATTTTGCTAGTTATGAAACTTGGCCTTTAATATTTATTGAACCATGTGCATGAAATTTACATATATTAACCACCAGATATGATGCATGATGAGACATCATTGTGTTTTTATTGGTAGTAAAATTCTAGTCAAATGAAGAAAGTGTGTGCTAGTCAAACTGCTGGTTTTGCATAGCAATGTTAATTCCATTTCATCAAAAAAAAATTTTAAACAGTTTGCTTTGAAGAAACTAATTTTCAATGAACGAACATTCCTTCACTTACTAAAATTGTTTGAATGAATAGAATAGACTACTAGAACAATTTACATTGCAGGATAAACTTCACATTTCCTTTTCCAGATTCTCGCCTGAGGAGTCTAAGATTGACACTTATCTCCAACAGAACAAGCTTACGAGGAGACTCATTCATTATTTCTGATCTACTGCTACAAATCTATACTTCTATATAAGTACTGAAAATCCAGACTATGGATTTCTGACACTCACAAAAATGTCTAGCCATGCAGACTAATAGAAACCACAGGATATTTCAATCAATCAATCAATCAATTAGTATTGAGAATTGGCTGTGTACTTAGCCCTGTGCAGTGAAGGGTATGGGACTTATCTAGTAGAAAACACACACAGGAAGAAAGATTTTAAATTATGACTATCCCACAACATAAGATGTTTAAGCATTTTTCAAATTCCTATATGTACATACAACTTTTGCAGCTACTTTTCCATAATTATTTCATGGTCCTGTTTTCTGCATGTGCAAAAAAGCAAGCATAGAGAGGCCGTGTTAGCAATCACACAATTACCCAGACTCTTAGTAAGCCATGCCTGAGTCTATTTCTTTGGTTAACAAGAGAGAATTTTATAGGTTATAGAGAGTTGTAAAATTTTAATTTTCATATGCAACATAACTCCTAAAGTTGCCTACTTCCTTCGCATTAGAGTATGTTTACTAACTCCTTTTAAAGCTTCTTTTCCTTACTGTGGGTAGTGTTTTCTAATAGAGCCAAAGAAGAAAGCAGTTAATGCAAATTAATCATTTCCTATTCAAACACATAACATGTGGATACATATGTGCGTATATATACTTACATACTCACATGAACACACATGAGGTATGAGAGAGATTCAAGTCATAGAGAACAATAGTCAATGCCATTAAAGTGAAAATGAATAGTTTGACATTTATTTATTTCTGACAGAGAGTGGATCTGCTTATGTGGTAAATAACATTTATTAGACATTATAACATAGTTTCAAAATTTTAAGTGGAGTCAATTTACAGAAGTCATTGAATTTCACACAATTGCAATTTTTACATTGTTGTTATTTTATTAGCACTGACAGTATGACATTTCAGGGAGTGTCATTGACACATACAACTTCTAATCTTTCAATAGAGTATTTGAACAGAAGACAAAGGAGAAAGAAATTTCAAGATGTAGGTAGTAATTTCAATGATGTCAGAATTACAATAAAAATGAACTTATCAATAAGAAAAGATTTACTCATGATGTTCAATAAAACAAGCAATTTAAGTAATGTGCCATTTTGTTGGACCAAGACTGTCCAATATTGAAATAACTAGTAATTTAGACTGATAGGTAGAAATGATTGAATATTTGACTTAGTGTTATTTAATTATTGGAATCTAGTCAATCATCTGGGCAGCCCGGGTGGCTCAGCAGTTTAGCGCTGCCTTGGGTCCAGGGCCTGATCCTGGAGACCCGGGATCGAGTCCCACATCAGGCTCCCTGCACGGAGCCTGCTTCTCCCTCTGCTTGTGTCTGTGCCTTCTCTCTTTCTCTCTCTCTCTCTCACTCATGAATAAATAAATAAAATCTTAAAAAAAATCATCTAACAAATATCTATTGAGCACTTGTTATGTGCCTGTAATGTCCTGTAATGTGCCTGTAAAGAGGGTTCTCATTGCCCACACAGAGCTTATACTGCATTTGTGGAGAAAAAGTATAAACAACTAAATGAACTAAAACCTAAGCTAAACATTTTAAGAGTCGTAAAGCAATCAATATGGTGACATAGCAAATGGCATTGTGCAGACAGTTCTTTATATAGAATTCTTAAAGAAGTGTTCCCCACAAATTTAACATTAGAACCCACCCAAAGAATAGAAGATATATACATAACATATGGATGAAGAGATAGAGAAGAGATTCATACAAAAATAAAAGAAAACAATCAACATAAGAGCAGGGGAAAGAGCAAATCAGATAAAGAATGGCTGCTGGAAGTCACTTAAGCTGCAAAATGCAGGGATTATTGGAGGAACATAAAGGCCACCATTACTGAGTATGGGTGAGGAAGAGAAGGCAAGAGATGCTGTAATTCACAGTATGGAGTTTCAACTTTAATTGTACCTACAGTGGAAAGTTAGTGAAGCTTTTAAGCAGGGAGGTAATTATAATTTAAGATTTTTTTAAAAGTTACCTTGATTAGATTGGAAAAATGCAAAAGTCAAAAGAACAAGATAGATCATTGAGGAATATTTTCTTTCCCAATAGGAAGACTCAATAAAGCAGACAGGGATCATTCAGGAATAAATCTTGGAAATAAAAAACTAGGCAGTATTAAATTTGTTTTACACAACAGTGGCATTTTAATCTAACTTAGGACTTTTAAGCAGAATTGGTATTTACTAAATCATGTAAATCCCACTGCTGTGTTTTGTAATTTTAAAACACTTTCACATGTTATCTCCGTTTATAAATTGTGCTGGTTCTCAAGAAAACAGGGCTCTACACTCTGATAGTAAAGCTCAGATCTGATGGACAAAGGAAAGTAAACCATGGGGAAGAAAAGAAAAAGAAATGTAGATGCAAACATCCTGGGTATTTGGGTGAGGAAACTATATTGAATGAATTGACAGGATATTGTGGGAAGAAGTAATTTTGAAAGCAAGAGAGGTAGTTAGTTCTCTTTTTTAGATTATTAACCTAAAGGTTAAAACAATGATGTAACCCGTATAAATATTTTATTAGTCCCAAGTATTTTCAGAATTCAGATAGAGATCTTTTGAAAATTCCCTATCACACTGATCCCTTCCTGAAAATACTGAGATAAAATATTCATAACCAATGACACTGTATCCCAAGTAAAACTATAGATTTTAAACTTTTGTTATCAATGTAGAATGTCATTGTCATTTACCCAAGAAACTGTATCTGGGTAATGTCTACGATTTGACTCTTTCAGCAGTATAATGCCAATTACCTTGAAGATTAACTCAATTTGATTGTCTTCTGTTTACTGAGTATCCTTCATTTCCCCTGCAATTTGCATTTCCTGAATGCAAAGCTTGCGATTTTTCTAACATTAAGTATAATTAATCCATTTTATTCTATGATTTAACTTCAGAAAGTTACACGGTTCTGAATAAAACATGATTGTAAATACACAAGAATTCCTGAAAATTAACTTAATAAAACACTAAATGTTGTCTATCATCTATTTTCTTTTTTATGATCTACATAAATATTAGCTCAGAGAAAAAAAAAGATTCGTAAAGAAACAAAGTCTCCATAAGTCAAAAACGGCATTTTCAAAACTGTGTACAATGAAAAACAAAATATCAGCACATCTTTACAAAACTGTGATATCTATGATTTGACATTCTTTAAAAACAGTATTGTATTGAAAAGTATCAAATTGGAGAAAATCCAGCAAGTAGAAACTTAGATAACAAAGGCAACAAGAAAAGGATATCAGAGAGATATCCTGATGGACATTCAATCTTGACTATATAGAGGAGCATGATCAACATCTCTCCATAGTAAAATGACAGGAGGAGCTTACTCTTGGAGCAACCAGACCTGGATTTGAATTCCAAAGCTGGCACTTATTAACTGTGTCGACTTGACATAGTTTCAAAATCTCTCAGAGACTCTGCTTCCTAATCCATAAAATGATTTTGGGGAAAATAAATTAAATTGTGTGTTCTACCATAGGTCCCATCATATAGAAGACACTCAACAAATATTAATCTCTTTACACATCCTTATCTCAGTTGAGATGGTTCACTCTAAATACACTAATATTTAATATGTAAATATGAAACTTAGTTAATAAATAAATTATAAAAATCAGTATAGATGGAAAATATTACTGCTGTTTAAATATTAAGATAACATATTGATGTCTAGAAGTTGCAAGGAAAAACCAGATATTTTGAAGTTGACTTAAAGAATAATCATGCACTCAATAGAGTTTTTAATATCAGGTCATTACATTAATTAATGGTGAAGTGTGGTAAGATTTGTTATCAAAAGTTTTGTTCATTGATCATAGTTATCTGAGTGAATCCTGAGAGTGACTGTAAAGAATGTTCAAAGTTTTATTTACTATTGAAAATATTACCATATTTTAAAATACTCATATTTGCTTTATATGACCTGCAACAACAATCACTCCAGGAAGTCAATGGCCAGATGGCAAGTCAATCTCCCAGACTAGGGGATGTCTGAAGATGCCATTGACAGGTAATAGCCCTGTAGTTTGTCTGTGAGATCCAAATGGAAATCATTTGGGTAACAGAAGAGATTCCAAATATATTATGTTAAAACAATAAGAATTCATCACTAAATAATGGGGAATACATATCAAAAGAGGAGCTTAGGGAGAAAGAAGTTATTAGCACATAGAAAATCCTTCTCATAATAAATATTTAATTCAGTGCCTGAGGTTGTCACCAAGGATCCCACTTTGTTGAATTCTTATGTTTATTTAAGATCACAATATTTAAAGAATATATACTTTTGGTTATTTGCAATTTGCAGTCAAATTGCTGAAATGTCATCTGAGTATGTTAAAGACAAGAGGTAGGCATTTTGAAAATAAGATTTTCTTTGATAAAATACAAACAGAATTGAATTTATTTCATTAATTTAGTCTGTAAGAAATATATTTAGAGATACAATGTTAAATCCAGTGAAAAACATTTGTTGTTGAATTTCATATGTCATTTTTGTTCTTATTCTTTCCTTAGCACTTAAAGAAGATAAAAAACATATTTTTCCTGTATGACTTTTTACGTTTGTACATTAGCAAGTAACCATCATTTCCCAAAAAAGCATTAGTGGGGGGTCTCAGCTCTTTCCTTTCCAAAACATTAAATAATTTATAATGTTTTCTGTTTCATACTAGTGTCAAACCTCATTCTAGATGTTTAGTGGAGCTTACATCCTAGTGGGAAAAGACAAACAAGCAAATAAATAAGTAAACAATGTCATGGGGATTTAATTATGATGTAGAAAAATGAAGCAAATGGAGAACTAGAGAATATGGGGGGAGCTGCAACAATTATTTTAGATAATATGGTTACACAAAGTCTCTCTGATCAAATAACATTTGAGAAGAGGCCTGAATAAAGAGATGGGAGGGTGGGAGAGAGGCTCACAGTTACCAGGGCAATAGTCATCAGGGCAGAAGGAAGGCAAGTGAAAAGCCTCCAAGGCATGTGTTTGGCATGTTAGAGCAACAATAAATGGGGTAGAAAAATAATTAAATGGATGACTCAATTAACTGTTATTCCTAGTGATAAAAAAATCTCAACAACACTCTTCTTGTTTTGTTTTGTTTTGGGTTTTTTGGCTTTTGTTTGTTTATCATTATTCTCCCCTGCCCTAGAATCTGCCTTTCCCCAAACCTCACCATCTCCTTCTGTCTTTTTTTTTTTTCTTCTACCGTTATTGGGCTGAAATTATATCACTGTCATCTACCTTCCTATACTAATGGTGGTCTAGCTGTTACACAAAGTTCATTTAGGTTCTTGTTTCTCTGCCTTCAGTATGCTCTGTGGTTGTTAATAAAATAAGTTTATATGTTTATAGCCACATATGTATTTTGTGCTTGCAAAGCTGATAATCTATTTCATTTCATTTAAAATATTTTTGAATTTCTCTGTGATGTTAAATTCTTGAACAATGTACCTAACTGCACTTTTTGGTGTTTATTTGTTTGGTTTGGTTTGGTTTGGTTCTTTTTGCATTCATTTCACATTAATTCGGTGGTATGTTCAGAAGATAGGAGTTTTTCTTCAGCTCAGTGTTGTATTTTTTTCACATATATTTTATTCCTTCCTCTTAGAATATCAAAGTTGTAAATTATGGGTGTTTCATTCACAGCTAAACTTTTAGATCATATACTGTCAAATTACCCTAATTTTTTCAGATTATCTTTTTAAATCACTAAATTGTTCATTATCTTTGTACCCTCCACCTTTTTGCAAATTGAAAGCATATGCAAAAATAGAGCGGCGTAATAAGGTCTCATGTACCCATTACCTGAATTTCATCATCCATTCATGGATCTTTTTTCACATCTACTTCCATTTACATTATTTGCCTACTCTCCCGTGGATTATTTGAAGGAAATATTTGAAGGACATTATATTTTCTCGTGTACAAATATCTATTAATGTACATGTAAAGAATAAGATTTTTTTAATATAAGAAGTGAATACACCTGAAACTATAGGACTCTTAAAAGAAAGCATAGTCAGTAAACTCCTTGACATTGGTCTTGGCCATAACTTTTTATTTAAAGATTTACTTATTTGAAGGCAGGGAAGGTAGAGGGAGAGAGAATCCAAGCAGAGTCTACACTGAATGCAGAGCCAGACATGGGGATCAATCTCACAAATCTGAAATTACGACCCTGAGATCATGACCCTGAGATCACAACATGAGCCAAAACCAAGAGTTGGAGGCTTAATTGACTGTGCCAACCAGGCTCCCCAGTCTTGGCAATGATTTTTTTGGAACTGACACCAAATATAAAAATAAACAAGTGGACTAATAAGCTAAAATGCTTATGCTCAGCAAAGGAGACTGTCAACAAAATTAAAGGCAACACACTGAATGGGAGAAAATGTTTGCAAATCATATGTCTGGTAAAGAATTAATATCTAAAATATTTAAAGAATTCATACAACTTAAGAGTAAAAAACCCAAAAATCCAATTTTAAAGTGGACAGAAGATCTGAATAGACATTATCTTAAAGAAGACATACATATAGCCAGCAGGTACATGAAAAGACGCTCAACATCACTAATCATCAGAAAAATGCAAATCAAAACCATAATGAGCTATCACCTCACATCTGTTAGAATAGTTATTATGAAAAAGACAAGGAATAACAGTGTTGGTGAGGATGTGAAAAAAAGGGAACCCTCATAGAATGTAAATTACTGCAGCCACTATGGAAAACAATATGGAATTTCCTCAAAAATTAAAAATAGAACTATCATATGATCCAGCACTTCTTGATATTTGTCCAATGGAAAAAAAAAACACTAACTCAAAAAGATACATGCATCCTTATATTCACTGCAGCTTTATTTACAATAACCAAGATATGGAAACAACCTATGTCCACTGATGGATGAATGGATAAAGAAATTGTGGCATATATTTACAACAAAATATTATACATCTACAAAGAAGAATGAAATCTTGCCATTTATGACAACATGGATGGAACTTGAGGATATTAGCTAATAAGTTGGACAAAGACAAATACCATAAGATTTCATTCATATGTGGAATATAAATGAAAAAAAAAAAAGCTCGTAGATAAACAGAATATAGTGGTAGTTGCCAGAGATAGAGTGTTGGGGGATGGGCAAAATGAGTGTAGAGGGTCAGAATGTACAAAATTCCAGTTGTAATATAATAAGTCCTGGAGATGTAATGTATAGCATGGCAACTATATTAATAATATTGTATTGCATATTTGAAAGTGACTGAGAGAATAAATCCTAAACTTTCTCATTACAAGAAAAAAATTATAACTATGTGTGGTGATGGGTGTAAATTAAAGTTATTATGGTGATCACGTCTCAATATATATAAATATCTAATCATTATGTTGTACACTAGCATAATACTACCTGTCAGTTATACTCAGTAAAAAAGAATAAATTGAATACCATGATCAAGCAAAAAAATAAACAATAGTTCTGTAATATCACATATTCAATTAGTATTCAAATCAACTACAGTTTCTAGAGGTTTTGGGTTTGAATTGGGACTCAAGAAGATTCATACTATTTTAAGTTTTAAATATTGATGCTCATTTTTTAAATTCCTAAAATCCATATTTTACAAAAGATTTGTATATTAATTACCTTATTTACTATCTTTTTTGGTCATCTTCTTTCTTTAAAAGTTGGTAGAAATTTTGTCTTTTAGGTGATGTTGATTTTTCTGAAATGTTTGGTGATTCTGGTTGTATGCACAGATGTCAAATGATGTTTCATTGGTGTGAAAATCCCTGTTTGTCTCTCTGTAAATTAGTTGCAGATACTGATATCAGAAATAGATCCATTGGGGGGGGAAAGAAATAGATCCATTGATGTGGGGTGCGGTGGGGTGTGCTGTTTTTTATGGTATGCAGGTGACTTCTGAGTTTCAGGGATCCACATTCTTCCTGGATTCTTCCTGGATGTCACTCATCATTGGAATACTTGCTCTATCTCATTTATTCCCAAACCCCAGTGTAGGGTGAATGGAGAGAAGGTGCAAATATGGCTACTTTAGCTGAGGACAGTGGTATAAAGAGAAAAGAGGCCAAATCTTCTAGTTCTATTAGTGTAGGCTCACAATTAGTCATCTTGATAATTAGGTGCAGGACATCTCTGGCTTTATTTCCTCCTTTGCATATATGCTTGAAGCATACCTAGAATTCCCACCCCCCCACCATCTCCATTGCCACAATTAAACATCCCTACCAAGTCTTAACATCTGGTTGTCTCTGGTCATTGCAAGCTCATCCTCTTTCTGCTTGTTGAGTATTTCTCAAAGTTTATTTCCTGTTCACAATACTTAATAAGTACAGTAATTGATATGCATATATAAACACAAAGACACATGGTATACAAATGTATCTGTCTATACAGCTATGTCTATATCTACATAGATAATTTCCTATCACTCTCTTAATGGCATAAAATAAATGCTGCATACATATATTCCCTCTAATTCATGATGTACAAAATGTAGACAGAGCACTCAATCTGATCTATTGGTTTAATACAATGCTCATTTATTTCTAACCTTACATTAAATCATGCTAATTAATATATACAATCTCACTTTCTGTCCATATTTATTATTTACCGATTTATCGATCTATCATCTATCTACCTACCTATTTAGCAAGTTTAAGATGCAAAACTGAAAAAAAAAAAAGATGCAAAACTGAAATTCGAAAAAAATTCCAACTTGTATAATTTAATAATTTATCTTCTTATGTCATCTAGTTCTATCAATTACATATGTATCCACTCTTAAAATAGTTATGACCTATGGAGACAAAAATTGTTCAGGGTAGGAGATCTATATCCTATTAGCTATGTCATTTAAGTAAGAGTATTACTAGCTATTCTTTAATAAATGAGGTCAAAAGTAAACTCTTACTATGAATATTTCCAGGTTAGCAGGATGTTGATAATGTCCTTTAATTCAGTCTTAATTATTAAATACCATGGGTTAGAGTACAAAAAAATACCCATGTAAATACTCATAATAATTAGCTTTGTATTATAGAAATAAAATAATAGAAGTATGTGAATAATAAAGTTTATGAGCCTGGTTTCTATGATATTCATTTCATTCAAGGAATTTTTAAAGGTATTGGGAATATTGATTTTAGAAAAACATGAAAAAGAGAAATCCCTTATGTCACCTCCCCCAAATACAACACTTGCACTAAATATCTGAAGGTCTATCATATGAAAGTAAATATGATTTTGCTTTGCCTCCCAGAATAATTAAAAAATTTTATAGAGGAGTTTAAAAAGTGCACATTTCAAGTAATTAATAATAATAACTTATTAAAAAGCAATACTTCCGGGGATCCCTGGGTGGCTCAGTGGTTTAGCACCTGCCTTTGGCCCAGGGCATGATCCTGGAGTCCCAGGATCAAGTCTCATGTCAGGCTCCCTGTATGGAGCCTGCTTCTCCCTCTGCCTGTCTCTACCTCCTTCTCTCTCTGTATCTCTCATGAATAAATAAATAAAATCTTAAAAAAAAAACACTACTGCCAAATAATGAAACATTTTTTTATGAAGCAGTGAGTTTGGGTTTTTAGTTATACAAAGGCTAAATTGTTATATGTTTATACCATTGTAGATAGAATTCTTGATTTAGGAAGATGTGTGGTAGGTGGGTGAGCTAGTTTTCACTAGTAGATACATTAAGATACTTTGATTTCATGTGATCATATTTTATGAAATCACATATAAATTATGCTAGGGCAAGTTAGTATTGAAAAGTGTTTGTAAAAGGTTGACATTAATTGAGAAATTGCCTTGTATCATATTTTTGCTTAAATCATTTTACAAATTTATATATCGAAAAGTTGATCTACCTGACAGCTTTTTCTTTCATTTCATAGATACACTAATTGCTTTGTTGCCTGTTCTAATGGTTATTAACTAAAAATGGGCATCGGGAATAACACAGCTGGGGTCCACTTTACCGAGATTCTTTTTAGCCGTTGGATAGCTATATAATGTTCATACCCACTGTTCTCTCTGAACATTAGCGCTCCATAACTGTCTTTCACAATTTAATTCATTTTCTTCCCTCACTTGATTCTAGTGAAGGAATTAAAAGAAAACCTTATAAGCTGTGTTTATAGTAAGGAGGAGAGGGTAGGTAGTGGGGAGAATAAACACCTTACTTTAGAAGTAACATTAAGATTTATGGGCCCATTTAATCTGTATTGACTTGAATATAAATATAAAAAAAGCAGGACTCACAGTTGTAAATTTCAAAGATACAGACCTATTGATTGGGATAGAAATTCATAACTGAAAAGACTAACATTTATATATAATAACACGTGTTACCAATTGGCATGGTTTTCCTTGTTGCAAAAATTCATTCTTGTTGGGATGAACACTGGGTGTTATACTATATGTTGGCAAATTGAATTTAATTATAAAAAAGTAAAAAAATAATAAATGCAATAAAATAAAATATAAAAAAAATTCCTACAAAAAATTAACTCTTGTGAATATTGTCTCTTCATTCTGATATTGAAATTCTCTTCCCTAATACCCTAAAAATCTTTTGTCTGTATAATTCTTTCAGATAATCAAGGTATTTGTGTATGAAATACTGCCTTAAAATGATAGATATGACCCCAAGAAACAGGTATTAGGCTTGTCTATCCTTTTTTTTCCCAATTAGTGCATTATGTTTCAGAAAGTCAAATGTATTGAATATACCAGTCTAATGGTCATTTATCACAGTTTTTAATTTAAAATGTATAGTGATTTTCAACATAGTTTTACTGAAATGATTGGTAATATGTTGATAGAGTTAAAAATGTTATAATTGGATTATAAATTGTTAGATTAAAAATATAATCAGTGCTGGTAGCTCTGACTGTGTATGCAGTACACTTTCACTAATATATGAAATGTGCAAATGTTTCTCCTTTGGATACACTCAAGTTTTTCTTTCTAATGCTATTTCCTCTGTTGTTTTATACCCAAGGTAAATATCATATCTCCTTTATTCAATGTATCTAATATAAAATAATGGAATAATTTTAAAGATTTTTAAAATTTTGTTTGACAGAGAAAAAGAGAGCACAAGCCTGGGGAGTGATAGATAGGGAGAGGGAGAGGGAGAGGGAGAGGGAGAGGGAGAGGGAGAGGAGGGAGAGGGAGAGGCAGGCCCCTCCAAAGAGCGAGCCCAGTGTGGCTCAATCCCAGGACCTGAGCCAAAGGCAGACACTTAACTGAGTCTCCCAAGTACCCCTTTTGGTGGAATAATTTTAACTGATAAACTTAAAGTTTCCAAATTCCTTCACCTGAGAAAATCTATAATTATATGTAGTTTTTTTAATACTATAAGTGAATATGTTAAATATCTCTAAGTGTGTTTGATGTTTAAAATACATTTAAAAAAAAAATAAAATAAAATAAAATACATTTAGAGGGATACCTGGGTGGCTCAGTGGTTTAGCGCCTGCCTTCGGCCCAGAGCATGATCCTGGAAACCCAGGATGGAGTCCCACATTGGGCTTCCTGCATAGAGCCTGCTTCTCCCTCTGTCTATGACTCTCTCTTCTCTCTCTCTCTCTCTCTCTCTCTCTGTGTGTGTGTCTCTCATGAATAAATAAGTAAAATACTTAAAAAATAATAAAATATATTTAGAATTTTTAATTTATTTAACATATAGTGTGTATTGATTTTAGAAGGAAATTTAGTGATTCATCACTTACATATAACACCCAGTGCTCATCCCAAGAAACGCCCTCTTTAATGTCCATCACCCATTAAGTGCATCCACCCACATTCCTCTCCTCTAGCAACCCTTGGTTTGTTCTCAATAGTTAAGAGTCTCTTATGGTTTGCCTCCCTCTCTGTTTTTGTCTTATTTTTCTTTCCCTTCCCATATGTTCATCTGTTTTGTTTTTTAAATTACATATATGAGTGAATCACATGGTATTTGTCTTTCTTCAACTGACTTATTTCGCTTAGCATAATACTCTCTAGTTCCATCCACATTGTTGCAAATGGCAAGATTTCATTCTTTTTGATGGCTGAGTAATATTCCATTATCTATATCTATATCTGTATCTTCTTTATCCAATCATTAGTGAATGGGCACTTGGGCTCTTTCCATATTTGGGTATTTTTGTAGTGCTGCTATATATATTGGGGTGCATGTGCTCCTTCAAATCAGCATTTTTTAATCCTTTGGATAAACACCTAGTAATGAATTTACTGGGGTGTAGGGTAGCTCTATTTTTGACTTTTTGAGGAATCTCCATACTGTGCTTCAGAGTAGCTACAGTAATTTGCATTCCCACTAACATTGCAATTGTTCCCCTTTCTCTGCATCCTTACCAGCATCTATTATTTCCTGAATTGTTAATTTTAGCTATTTTGACAGGTGTGAATGGTAACTCATTGTGGTTTTGATTTGTATTTCCCTGATGATGAGTGATGTTGAGCATTTTTCATGTTTCTGTTAGCCATTGTATGTCCTCTTTGGAGAAATGTCTATTCATGTCTTCTATCCATTTCCTAAATGGATCATTTATTTGTCGGGTGTTGATTTTGATGAGTTCTTTACAGATTCTGGATATTAGCCCTTTATCTGATATGTTATTTGCAAATATCTTCTCCTATTCTGAAGGTTACTTTTTAGTTTTTCCATTGTTTCCTTTGCTGTGCAGATGCTTTTTATCTTTTTTTTTTTTTAGATGCTTTTTATCTTGATGAGGTCCCAGTAGTTCCTTTTTGCTTTTGTTTCCCTTACCCCTAATGACATATCAAGTAAGAAGTTGCTGTGGCCAAGATTGAAGAGGCTGTTGCCTGTTTTTTCCTCTAGGATTTTGATGGTTTCCTATCTCACATTTGGGTCTTTCATCCATTTTGAATTTATTTTTTGTATGGTGTAAGTAAGTAATCCAGTTTCATTCTTTTGCACGTGGCTGTCCAGTTTTCTCAACACCATTAGTTGAAGATAATCTTTTTCCCATTGGATATTCTTTCCTGCTCTATTCAAGATTAGTTGACTATGTAGTTGTGGGTCCATTTGGGGTTCTTTATTCTGTTCCATTGATTTATGTGTCTGTTTTTGTGCCAGTACTATGCTATTTTGATGATTACAGCTTTGTAATACAGCTTGAAGTCTGGAATTGTGATGCTTCCTGTTTTTCTTCATTAACACTAGCTGGCTATTCAGGGCCTTTTCTGGTTCCATACAAATTTTGGGATTGTTTGTTCTAATTCTATGAAAAAAGCTGGTGTTATTTTGATCAGGAATGCACTGAATATGTAGAGTGTTTTGGGTAGTATACAGATTTTAACAATATTTGTTCTTCCAATCATGGAACATTTTTTCCATTTCTTTGTATTTCATAAGTTTTCTATAATTTTCATTGTACAGATTTTATCTCTTTGGCTAGGTTTATTCATAGATATCTTATGGTTTTTAGTGCAATTATAATGAGATCAATTCTTTGATTTCTCTTTCTAGTGCTTCATTATGGGTGTATAGAAATACAACAGATACCTGTACATTGATTTTATAACTTGTGATTTTGCTAAATTCATCTATCAGTTGTAACAAGTTTTTGGTGGAGTCTTTCAGGATTTCTGCATTATAGTATCTTGTCATCCTGTGAAAATTTGACTTCTTCCTTAATGATTAGGATGTCTTTATTTCTTTTTGTTTTCTGATTGCTGGGGCTAGGACTTCCAGTACTATGTTGAGCAACAGTGATGAGAGTGGACATTGTCATGTTCCTTGAACTTAGCGGAAAGCTCTTAGAATTTCTCTGTTGAGAATGATATTAGCTGTGATCTTTCATATATGTCCTATATGATGTTGAAGTATGTTCTTTCTATCCCTACTTTCTTGAGAGTTTTTAATCAGGAAAAGATGCTGTATTTTGTCAAATGTTTTTTCTGCATTTATTGAGAGGATCTAGAATGTTCTTATCATCAGAATTACTTTAGAAATATATTCAGATTGACAAAATATTTTCTATGTGTCTCCTTATGTCTTTCCCTGAACTTTCTCTCTCTTTTAGTCATGGTAGTTTTGCAACCACCCTGTGATGACAAAATTCCTTAGAAGAGTGTGGGTCTAAAAATTGAAATGCTGAGAGGAGAGTGGATCTTCCCTGAATAGAGAAGGGAATAAGGTAAGGACGTCAGGATGTGCTCACAGCAAGGTACATGATCAGTAGTGCCTACTGAATACATAGAGAGAGAGAGAGAGAGAGAGAGAGAGAGAAGAAAAGAAAAGAAAAGAAGAAGAAGAAGAAGAAGAAGAAGAAGAAGAAGAAGAAGAAGACGACAACAATGGATCAGCCACATAGTAGTTGACTTATATTCAGTGATCATAATGGTGTTGGAGCAAAGGACATTAAATTAGCCAGCACTTAAGTTCAACATATGAACCATGAATTTTCTCTCCCATCTACTTGAAAATGTCTAAACTTTACTAAGTACCCAGATGCCATCTTGTGAAGAGAGTGATATTCTTAGAGAGGAAAGATATAACTAGACACAGATGCCAAGATACTAAACATATTTCAATTTTTTTTATTATGTGTAGATATAATTCCATTATGGACTCCCACATTTTCCAGCTTTGAATCTTTGCATACTGTGTAGGGCAGATATAGTCAAGAATAAATAGTTCTTTGCTTAATTTTGCCTTTCATGTTAGAATTTTATTTTGTGCATGTGGTAAAATGTTAATCTTAAAATCCAGGCATTATAGATGATCAGGAAAGCCTTTCTAATATGAAAATATTATATTTACATATGAATAAGTTTTGGGGAGTACAAAGTATACTTGGAGGAACAAAATACAAACTCTATTCTGGTAAGGTCTTTTGCAGGGAGGATGTATGATATGATGTAGGCAAAATCCCTTAGAAGAAATGGGATAGACTATTTAGATACTGAGGGTGGGTATGAATAGGAGGAGAGATGGGCAAGTGATCTGTAGAAACAAAAGTGCTTAGGAATATTAAGATTATTCTGGCTTCCTATTTACAATCCAATATCCAATAGGATCAGAAGGAAAATCACCTAGATAGATCTGAAATAATCCAAGACTACTGACAAGTGTTCCATTTCCCCATAGAATGAACTTCATTTTGATCTTGGGACCTCAGTGACCAGGCAAAGTGAAAGGACAACTTGTTGAAGGCATAGTAAAGACAGCAACGCACACAAATGATCCTCCCCTCACCAGGGAGTGCGTATCTAGACCTCTCATTTCAAATGTGGAGGGAAGAAAGAAACACACTGACGGAGGGAGAATAGTGCTTATTGGGATTTGAACATTGAATTGACTGATATCCCAAAGAGAATTTAGAGGTGACACCAAGGTACACTGAACACATATTCACTGGCAATTTATATCTTATCCCTCATCTACATAATTTCTTGTACCCCCTATTAACCCCCGAATGTATGTATAGAAATATGCATAAGCCCCAATATGCCATTAAGCAGGAATGGTGTTCAAAGGAAAAGCAATGTACTTTATAGGAATAGTTAATTTTTTTTTACTTCTATATCACAGTGTATGCATGCTATAATTCCTAGATGTTTGTTCATTTATTTCTCCCCATATCCGAATCTTTAGTCCAAGCTACAAATATCTCTTACCTGAAATAATATTATTTCTCTGAACCACTTCTTTCTTTACCAAGTTGTAGTTAGGACTCTATTCTTAAACTGCAAATATGACTATATTATTTATCTCTATTACTAAATAGAACAGAATCCCTGACATGGCCTGAAGCTTCCTGGAAGTTTTGGCCCCTACTTTTTTTCAGTCTCATTTCACACATTATCTCACAAGTTCTCTACAGTCCTGGAATTAATCTTGGTTTTGGTTTTTGTTTTACCTAGGGCCTTTGGATGCCTTTTTACTCTGCATAAAACACTTTCCACCACTCACTCTTGATTCATTTAATTCTTACTCAGCATTAGAAGCTCAGTGAAAGACATCATTTTCTCATGAAAACATTCTTTGATCAACCCAGACTAGCTCACATCCTCTTCTCTATGGTTTCATATCTCTCTCTGTGTTTCATTCATAACACTTTTGCAATGTGTAATTATACACCTGTAACATCCTTTTTTTTATTTCCCATCTCTCCTATTATCTGTAAACTTAATGCAAGCTAGAACTTGCCTTCTTATTTCATTATGCTATACCTAACTCCAAGCAGAGAGTATTAAACATAACAGGCACCAAAATATCTATCAAATCATTGTATGGATGTATAAAAGAACATGTGAATACAGATATACTAGTCTAAACATGTTTCTATAACACATACATAAGTAAGAGTTTCTAACAAATAAGATGGAGACTGATAATTGACCATTGTCAGAAATGGTCTGGTAATATTTTTACTTTTTAGATATTTAAATATCATTTATGTTAATAAATATGCAAATTAGGTTGCTTTCACAATGCATTAAAACTACTTTGCGACATAATTTTTCATCAGAAGTTTCTTTTCATTTTCTTAAAAAAAGATATTTATGTATTAGAGAGAGAGTGTGCGAACGAGCAGGGGGAGAGGCAGGAGAGGGAGAAACAAGCTCCCCATTGAGCATGGAACCAACTAGTGGTTCTTGGGTTCGAATCCAGAACTCTGGGGTTCTGATCTGAGCTGAAGGCAGACACCTAACCAGCTGAACCATCCAGGTGCTCTTCTTTTCATTTTAAAAATTATTGTTCACTGGGATAAAAAGTGTACACTAAATCTTTTTTTTTTTTAGGGGAGGGGCGGGGTGGAGGGGCAAAGGGAGAGGGGGAAGAGGGGAGGGGGAGTGGCACAGAGGGGAGGGGAGGGGCTAAATCCTGAGAAAAGTTTAGCTATGTGAATATATCAAAAACCCTGAATTATGAAATTGAGTATTTTTAATGTACTTTATTTTAGATACTGTGTTAAACAATTTAATAATGAACATTTGAAAGTAAAATCTTCCCTTAATATATATGAGCATGTTAGTCAACGTAATATTTGCATCTCACTGGCTTAACAAATAAAAGTTGATTTTTTATGTGTGCAAATTCCAATGTTGAGATTCATGGAGACTATCTCTAAATGTGAGTCAGTGATCCAAGTGAATTCCATTGTTTGGAGACCACATATTTAAAGTGTGGCCTCTAAAATCTCCAGTCATTGTGTGGCTCAATGAGTTAAGTGCCTGCTTTGATTCTGGCTCACATCATGATTTCAGAATCCTGAGACTGAGCCCTGCGTCAGGCTCTGACCTCAGCATGGAGTCGGCTTGAGTTTCCCTCTCTCCCTCTCCCTTTGCTCTTCCCCTTGCTCTCTCTCTTTCTAAAATAAGAAAATAAATAAATAAAATAAAATAAAATAAATAACATAAAATAAATTAAATTTCCACAGCCAGCATTGTAATTGGTACTCCGTCCTTTGACTATCATTTCATAAACCAGTGCTCAGTCAACTAGCTGGACCTCACTTCAAAAGAGTGGGAAAAGACAGTTTAGGGATGTTTCAGAAATAGAAGGGAAGAATATATATTACAAAATCGTAAGCCTTGGGTTGTGGAGGGAAGAATATATATTGCAAAATCCTAGGTAATGGGAAATTGTTATGGGTTAAATTGAGTCTCTCAAAAAGATATGTTGATCATATGTTTTTTTTCCTTTATTTTGTTAATGTGATGTATCACATAGATTGATTTGCTAATATTGAACTACCTTTACATCCCTGGAACAAATCCCACTTGATCTTGGTGAATGATCTTTTTAATGTATTTTTGAGTATATAATATCATTTATATGTGGAATCTAAAAATCAAGACAAACAAACAAAAACACAAAGAAACAGACACCTAAATACAGAGAATGAGCTAGTGGTTGCTAGAACAGAGATGGGTAGGTGAATGGGCAAAATAGGTAAAGGGGATTAAGAGGTATAAACTTTCAGTTGTAAAATAAATAAGTGACAAAGATGAAAAGTATAGCATAGAGAATATAATCAAGAATATTGTAATAATGTACAGTACTAAACATATTTCAATTTTTTATTATGTGTAGATGGTGGGCATTGAGTAACATATAGAATTGTCAAAGCACTAAGTTGCACTCCTGAAACTAATATTGTATAGGAATATACTTCAATCATCATCATCATCATCATCATCATCAAATAAGTATTGAAGTCCTAACCCCAGGATCCATGAATGTGACATTTTTGGAAATAGTGTCTTTGATAGATAATAGATAAAATCAAGTTAAGTTAGCTCTAATCCAATTAACTGGTGTCCCTATAAGGAAAGAAAACACACACGCACATACACACACATGGAGAGGAGAAGCCCAGTAAAGATTTAGAGACACACATAAAGGGAAAAAAAGATGGTCTTTTGAAGATGGAGGCAGAGAGAAGTGAACCTGCTACAGACCAAGGAATGCCTAGGGCTGTCAGACAGAAACTGGCCAAGGCAAGTAAAAATCTTCACCTGGAGGCTTAGGAAAAACCATGGCTTTGCTAACACCTTCATTCTAGACTTCTAGCCTCCACAACCATGAGATAATACATTTATCTTTACTATGTCCATCAGTTTGTGCTACTTTGTTATGTCAGCCCTGGGAAACTAAAAACGATTTTTGTTAAATAGAAGTATGGAACAAAGTAGAAGGTTAATCATGCCCTTTAAAACATAAAACAAGTTGGGATATAGGGTAAAATAATATTCTACCCATTGGACTCAGACTAAATCTAGTGTATTTCTTCACTGTTCTAGATATTGGCAGAACAGCCACAACATTTTTATTTTATCTGACATTAATAATGAGAAAGAATGAACTAATGCCAGAATTATTGCCATTTGGGGACATGAGTTTAGTAAAAAAAAAAAAAAAAAAAAAGCCATATAGATTAGAATGAAGCAAGAGACGAGTAACTTGTGGCTGTTGGTCATTCATATTACCTGTGTATTCTGAAAAGTATGAGAGACATGGTTAAGGGTCAAAGAAAAAAAATTAAGGATTCAGAGAGCTTTGCAGGGTAGGAATTCCTCTACAGTCATCTAGTCTATCCTTTTTGTTATATTGGAACAACTTTATGGGTTACATGACGGAAAACATAGATTTGTCTCTAGTAATGTTTAACTTCTCTTGACTAAATGTTCCATCTCTCTCCAGTCTAATCTTACCTTTCTTTCTACTTACCATCTAAATTCATTATCCTCAACATTAAGCAATGTTGCTCAATTTCACCTGTTTAAGTGAATGAACTAATTTTCCCTTCCTTTGGTACTTTTTCTCAAACTCTATATTTGCTGAATAATTTTCAGTACCAAAGTTTTATTCCCCAAGGTTTATTCTTACAGTTAAGCTGGTTTCTTTCCAAACCACGTGCCAAATATTCTTTTGTTTAGGAAACCAGTTATCCCATTGCTACTTCTCAAATCATTGTCCCACTGGTAACTGTTGAACAATTGTATAGCTAATAAAATGTCATTTTTTCTCACTTCTCATAAGGGAAAAGCCATCCCCATCTTTCTTCTATGAGAAAGGAAACTGAGTGAAGCCTGGTATTTACTTTATGTTTTTAAAATTTAGGTTCAGTGGTGGTAGCAATCTGATCAAAGAATGGAGTATTGATGTCTCAGAACCATGGGAAATATAATGTTTCTAGGTCTGAATCCTGCTTGGGTAGGTTCAGAATTGGGCACGTGTCTCCTGGGAGCCAGCAATTGGCCATAATGGAAAGAAACATAAACCAGAAAACTGAACAGAGGATGCAGATCAACACAACCCACTCTTCTTCATTTGCCTTTCTGTTGCCTGACTTTTCTTTGCCCCTATGCCACACATTAGGTTTTAGCCAATACTATTTCTCTACTTTTATAAACTCCTAATTTGGTTTCTATGACACCAGACTCCTTTTCCTATCTCATTGGTCACATGGTACTGCTTTAATTAATTATTGTCTTTTACTTAAATGACTCTCTTGTGGTTTTAGCCACTTGCTCCTCACTTCCTTTTTACATCAAATGGTCAATTCTTATTATTTAGTCTGCCATATGAATTTTGATTGTGTCCAGATCTCTATTCCCAACATCACTTTCTTCCCTGACTATGACCCATTCTTTCTTTTCATACTGAGAAGTTCTGGGGACATCTCTTATTTACTGGACCTATACTGAATACTTCCCTTTTATAGGCTCAATCCTTAAAAACACAATTTTTCTATGCACTACTATGTACAAATTACATGTACTACTATGTACAAATTACTATGTACAAATTACTATGTACAAACACAATTTTTCTATGCACTACTATGTACAAATTACATGATGATTCAGGACAGAATCATCTCGGTCACTCTCTTGGGTGTCCTACTATTAAGACTTTTCTGCTACTTATTTTTCTACTTAGATATATAATGCAAGACAAAATTGGATCAATTATCTGAAAAGCAAAACAAAACAAATGAAACAATTTTTGACGTGTGACTCTCAAATGACGACTCTCAAATGACGACTCTCAAATATGGCATTTCAGTCAAAAACAGTCTTCTGAGAACTAGGTAAAGATTTTAAATTCTTGAGGTGCCTAGGTGGCTCAATTGGTTAAACATCTGCCTTCGGCTCAGGTCATGATCCCAGAGTCCTGGGATCAACTTTGAGTTGGTTTCCATGCTCTGTAGGGAGTCTGCATATTACTTTCCATCTACCCTCCACCCTCATGCTTTCTTTCACTGTTTCACATTGTTTCTCATTCTCTCAAATAAACAAATAAATAAAATCTTTAAAAAAATTTAAATTCTTTACATCACCACATCATGTCCAAGAATTAATCCATTATTTCATTACTCTTTTACTTAATAATAGTCTTTTCACCCATTTGCCTAAGATAAACTTTAGAATCATTCCAGTTCTTTCTTCTCTCTAATCCCTTCATATGCAGGGAGTTGTCAGGACCACTGGTAGGAGAGTTCCCTTACAGACCTAGACCTCCTACCTGTAGACTCCTATTAGCAGAGAGAGAATTTTAGGGGTATTTCTTTTACCTAAAAAAAGAGTTCAATCCTAGTCAAAGTTTCAAAATATACTTAAAATATTTCATGTTATTTAATTAAAGATAACTAAATAGAATTCTTTAAATTTACAACAATATAAAAATAGAAGTTTCTTGTGAGAACAATGGAACTACTTAAAAAATCAGAACCACACGACTCTGAATAGATTTTGTTCTGTTTAAGACAAGGATGTTGTTATATATCACTATGAGAACTCCAGTGTTCCATTGAGATGTTAGCTAGAAGCAAAATCCTATGTAAGATGTGATCATTGACAAAAAAAGGTGAGAACTACTAATCTGCAAATGTATAATCAATCATGAAAAGTTCCTTATAGCTTGAAGATGTCATCAAGACTTGGAGTTCTTAAAAAAGAAAAAGACAAAAAAAAACAAAGAAAGAAAGAAAGAAAGAAAAAGACTTGGAGTTCTTACAAATTTAAAATACTCAGAACAGGGGCGCCTGGGTGACTCAGTTGGTTAAGCATCCGACTCTTGATTTTGGTTCAGGTCATGATCTCAGGGTTGTGAGCTGGAGCCCTGTGTTGGACTCTGTACTTGGCATGGAGTGGACTTGAAATTCACCTTCTTTGCCCCTCCGCAATCATGCTCTCTCATGCGTCCTCTCTCTCTGAAGATAAATAAATACAGTCTTAAAAAATACCCAGAATACCTCCCACATTACTAATAAATGTTAGTATAAAACAGTAATATTTAGAGTCACTAGCTGATTAAAAAAATCTGATAAAAATTAGAAATATCTCCTAATGCATTTAAGATGTTTAGCAGCTTCATTTTAAGTACTTGACACTTCCTAAGTATCTCCTGGGTTAAGCACCACAATCAACACTATATTTTCCATGAAAATCAACAGTGTGTCTATATAAACAGCTCTAATTGGTTCAGTTTATTCCAATTCATTATTTCTACTCCATGATATTATTTGTTATGAAAACACTGACAAATTTTAAAAGATTTTCTTCACTTATATGAGTCCTTCTAGTTTGACAGAACTAAATGGGCTTTTAAAATTTATCCTATATTTGATGAACTAGAAAGATTAGCAGAATGGACATAATAGAAATTTGTCTGTTTGAGGTAAATTGTTTTGAATTTGTGTTATTTTGGATAATATACATTTCCTGAACATATCTCTATTCTAAAATGACGTCAATGATATTGCTTTTTTGGTCCCAAGATTGTTAATATTCACTATTTGTTTTGAAGTAGTTTTATAATGAAGATCCTGAGCATTAGCTCAATAGCTGTGACACTTGCAATTAAATATTACAAAATAACTATCTTAACTTTTACAATGTCTTTCCCTGTGAAACTACACATCATTTTTCAAGACTACTGAAACCTTCCACTTCGCTCTAACAATTCAATTAATTTAACTAGGTTATTTGTTGTGCTTTAAATTGATGTTTCAGATTGAGTGGTTCTGATTTAGAATATGTAATCAGATCCAAGTTCACTTTCTCACTAAGCCATTAAATCTAAATTTAAATTTTTTAAATTGTTTTCATTATATTGATGTGATCCTTTTTATTTGAAGCTTGAAAATTTTACAACTCTAAAAGATAATCGTAGTTGGAGAATTTTTTTGTTTTGTTTTGTTTTTAAATCTAAGTCCTATAAACCTAGCTAATGATACTCATTCATTCAGAAAATATCTACTGAGTGCCCAGGCATAGTTTTAGGTGATAGCAATTTATCAAGAAACACAACAGACACAAATACTTGGCATTTTTTTCACAATGATAATACTATTTAATATTTACCCATTTAAAAGTAATTACTAATATATTATGATTTCAAGAATAAGGAGGGGGCACCTAGATGGCTCAGTGACTTAGCATCTGCCTTTAGCTTAGGTGGTGACTGAGTCCCACATCAGGCTTTCCTTGGGGAGCCTGCCTCTCCCTCTGCCTTTGTTTCTGCCTTTCTCTCTGTGTCTTTCATGAATAAATAAATAAAATATTTTTTAAAAAAGAATAGGAGGAAAGAAGAGAAGCATATATCACATTTTATTGTAGTATCAATGTATAATTTGTATACATTTTTAAATTTTTTAAAAAATATTTTATTTATTTATTTGAAAGAGAGAGAGCTAGCAAGTGAGAGGGTACAAGCAGGGGGAGCAGCAGAGGGAGAGGAAGAAGCTGACTCCTTGCTGAGCAGAGAGCCCAACTTGGGGCTCAATCCCAGGACCCTGAGATCATGACCTGAGCCAAAGGCAAATGCTCAACCACTGAGCCACCCAGGCACCCCTAATTTCTCTTTTTAGAAGATTTTCTTTGGGGCACCTGCATGGCTCAGTGGTTGAACATCTGTTTTTGGCTCAGGGTGTAATCCTGGGGTCCTGGGATCGAGTTCCACATTGGGGTCCCTGCATGGAGCCTGATTCTCTCTCTGCCTGGGTCTCTGCCTCTCTCTCTCTCTGTCTCTCATGAATAAATAATTAAATCTTAAAAAAAAAATAATTGGTACCAAACATTTATAGTGGAAGATTTGGTTACCAAAAACTAACAGGGGGATACACACCTGTTTCAGGATCTGCTACATCACCTACCTTACTCTCTCCCCAAGCAATGGTATTCATGAGATCACTAATCAATTTTGCCAGCTACACTTTTAAAAATACAGTATGAGTTGCATACCTGGTATTTCTCAAGTGTCTATCCTAGGGACACCTGGGTGGCTTAGTCTGCCTTCAGCCCAGGTCATAATGGAATCGAGCTCCACTTCTCCCTCTCCCTCTGCCCCTCCACCTCACTTGTGTTCTCTGTCTCTTTAAAATAAATAAATAAATAAATAAATAAATAAATAAATAAATAAATAAATAAAAGATAAATAAATAAAATCTTTAAAGTAAAAACAAAAAAAAAAGGATTAAATTGTATCTTGACCTGTGGGAAGCACCTATTATGTTTGGTAAGCAATACCTTAATTTTCTTTTAAGATTTTATTTATTGATTCATGAGATACGCACAGAGAGGCAGAGACACAGTCAGAGGGAGAAGCAGGCTCCATGCAGGAAGGCTGACATGGGACTCAATCCCGGGTCTCCAGAATCAGGCTCTGGGCTGAAGGCGGTGCTAAACCACTGAACCAACCGGGCTGCTCAGTAAACAATTCTTTAATTCTGTTACTAGTTCTTGGCCCCAAACTTACATTGTGATCTGATGCCTTGTCTTCTGATTTCTGAGACACTCCAGTGTCTTTTTATCATATTCCTTTCTAGTCTCTCATTTGTCCCCATATTTATATTGCTTTCTCTGACCACCAGCCTCCACTGAGAGATCCACCATATTGGCTGCCTCCCTACTCCCACTACCTTAGCTCAACCCTGGAAACTTCATTTCAAACAATCGTGCTTCACTACTACTAACTATTATTGATATTACTGCTATTATTATTCATTTTATATACTTCCTTACCCCACTTGCCTCCATTTTCTAAGTTAGGGATCAGTTTAAGCATGGAGTTTTCAATAAATTCTACAAAAACATCTCAGGTTGGGTTTCTTGTTCTCTCCTATGCATTCTCAAGCCTCATTAGCCTTCTTCAAACAGAACACCTATGAAACAAAATTGCATCCACCAACGCACTCACAATTTTTTAGTGTATCAACAAAAAATGTTGATAATAATATGTTGATAAATGTTGATAATGTATGAATTATACATTCTCATTTTTATCCTCAATGGAAGGAGCTTAATAGAACTTATTTAAATGATTGGATGCTTTTTTCTTCCTTTTTGAAGGTAGCTTCTTTTTGCTTCTATGAAAATAGTATACAACTGGGGTGCCTGGGTGGAATAGTCAGTTAAGCATCCAACTCTTGATTTTAGCTCAGGTCACAATCCCAGGGTTGTGAGATAGATACCTGCATTGAGCTCCACACTAGGCGTGGAGCCTGCTTAAGATTCTTTCTCTCCCTCTACCCCTCTCCCTGCTCACACTCTCTTAAAAAAATGTGTACAATTATTGATAGTCAATGAATTCCTTATTCTATTTTCAAAATTTGGGGTATTTTTATGTAGACATATTATGTAGATTATTATATCCCATAGAAGGAAAACCATACTCACATTTTAAACTTGGCACTTAATAATTAGAACTAAAGCACTTGATGACAAACACTCTGATTGAAAGAAAGGAAACATCACAGAACCTAATTATAACTGCCCTGAAAACGAGAGTAGTGGTAAAAACTGATGAAAGTGATATATGCCTACTACATACTGACTCTATACTATGTACAATTTACATTGAGTTGACATGCAAACTTTGTACTATGGGCTTTTTTTTAAATAATAACTTATTTTTTATTGGTGTTCAATTTGCCAACATACAGAATAACACCCAGTGTTCATCCCGTCAAGTGTCCACCTCAGTGCCCACCACCCAGTCACCCCCAGCCCCCTCCCTCCTTCCCTTCCACCACCCCTAGTTCGTTTCCCAGACATAGGAGTTCTGTCTCCCTTTCTGATATTTCCCACTTATTTTTCCTCCTTTCCCCTTTATTCCCTTTCATTATTATTTATATTCCCCAAATAAATGAGACCATATGATGTTTGTCCTTCTCCGATTGACTTATTTCACTCAGCATAATACCCTCCAGTTCCATCCACGTCGAAGCAAATGGTGGGTATTTGTCATTTCTAATGTACTATGGGCTTTGAACTTATTATTTCCAACTATAAATTATACTGATAATGAAACTACATAACTAAAGTGTCCCTCTATTAAGTCATAAGCTCTGTGTTTTTATACTTACAGATTATCTTATATAGTTTCAGGGATAAATGTCCAATGACTTTGAAATTTTATTTTTATTATTTATTCACAATGTCCACCCACCTTCTTCAGTCAGTAAGCCTGCTTCCATCTTAAAATACTTTTATCCTGAAATGTACATTGACCCTTTGTGACAAAAAGTACCATGATTTAGGGTGCATGCTTTGAACAATGTGTAGATTTATTAATCCATTCTCCTACATTTTCCTTCAGAATTTGGTTACCATAATACAAGATTAAAAACTGGGAAGAAATTTTAAAGTCATAAATAAATACAATACAATCATTTATAGCTATAATGCTACATATAGAACATCTTCACTTAATTATATATAACTGAGAAATCCTCTTGATGCATATTTTAATATCCATATGCATGAAATTTTAGAGAAAAATTTGAGCTACTTGAAATAAGTGGAATACAAAGAAATGAAGTCAAGTCTATCTTTGGTTTATAATCAACAGGAATAGATGTTCATTTGTGTAAGGGAAAAAAAACAATAATTTATTACATGAATGCATGAACTGAATGACAAGGAGATCTTCCAGGCTTGACAGATTAGAACTGGAAATCTAGTAGTTTCCACAGTAAGTTTTCATCTCTCTCTTTTTCACCACGTATTCCTCTTTCAGTACTGCTTCATTCATCTTTCTTTCAGCAGGTTCGCTTTCTTTGTTTTTTGTTTTGTTTTTTTTTCTCGGAAATTGTCTCCATACCATTTTCCTAATACCATCTAATATCCAGTCTTGTTTTAATAATTCCAATTTTACATAATTGGAAGTAAGAAACAAAAAAAGAGCTCAAGTGTCTCTCTTCCCTTTATGAACTGATCCCCCGGGACTGGATTTCTGTTTTGGATCAAATTTACTATCAGTAGAGACAAGGCTATTGACTATGAACAAGATGTAGGGATTCACTGCCTTTTTTTGTGGAGATGAGTTATTAAAGCATATAGAGACTCAGAACCAAAAACATATCTTGTGAAATTCTCAGTCTTATCATAGATGAGCCATTTAATGGTGGTAGGAGGATATATAATTAAATAAATATATTATACCAGGTAATAAAAGATTAGTTTTAATTAACATATTTTGTGATGAGTTCAGAGACTTAGTAAGTTTCCCTATACATGACATTTTCTTCCTCTTGATCCTCAAGGCTGCCCTGGGTTTTATGGCACCTTGTGTGAATAAGAAAAGCTGATCTTTCCTCAATGTTCTTTTCTCTCATCTGCTGATAGACTACTGTAACAGATTTTGTTAACTAAGACATGAATGATCTCCTGGATATATATTGTAATAAGTATTAAATCTACAATGTCTATGATGTGCAATTTGCCCAATGATATGTGGCCACTTATAGATTCTTACCATCTATTTTGCACTTGAATGGTATGTGGTATAATTAAAGTATTTATAACTGCAAAATGTTTTAATATTTCAAAAATATTTTTGAAACATTATTTTTTAACGGTCTGGAAATTGTTCTTTGCAGAATACAACATGAATGTAGTGCTCCTTAACATGAAGAAATCTTGTAATGCCTTAACCAATTCTGGAAAAAAATATATGTAATACGGATAATTTCAAGTGTCTCAACTTTATAGCATTATCACTCCCTGACCCTTCCCTGCCCCAAACAGAAAAGTGGTTATAGTACTTTCATTCATTCACCAAAATTGCTCTTATTATGTTCCAAGGATTACTGTAGATGCGAGAAATAGAGTAATAAAAATTTTAAGCAAACCTTGTTCTCTCATGCAGGTTACAAAGTAAAGGAAAAGATAAAGACAACACATGAATTTTTAAAAATTTAAATAATTTTATGGAGTACTAAGTGTAAAGACAAATTCCATAAGGCATTATTGGGCAGTTCCAGGAGTTTACACTCAGAAGATAATCTTTAGGCTCAGACTGAGAGACGTTGCAGTTAAAAACTCTTGTGGAAAGAATATATTTTTTTTATGGGAAATGCCAGTTGCTAAATGTCACTTATACTATAGACAAGTAGGATATATCAGAGGGTCAGCACCATGAAACTACTAGCATGATTGAGTCCTCTGAATGCACTTTAGCATCTAAAGAGTATGAGTATTTGTTTGTGTCTGTATGGTATGTATGTGTGTGTGAGAGAGAAATCCGAAAAAAGTCTTGTTTAGAACTTGGGATTGTGTATCTACTGGGCTTTGGCCTGAAACCTTGCCTTCCGCAGTTATTAAGACTTAATTTGCACTTAGTAATGTCAATAATTTTCCTTCAAGGGGGTAGAGAGGGACATAATTTTCTATGTTGTTGAATATAGTCAATTCAAAACCTGTTCCTCAGGAGGAAGGATTTGGAAGGTTTTCTTTGTGACGTCCTCATTACAGTTGTGCTCTAGCCATTGCATAGTAAGGTGTTTTTATTACTTTGTTTACCTAC
This sequence comes from Canis lupus familiaris, assembly GCF_011100685.1. Classification (NCBI taxonomy): domain Eukaryota; kingdom Metazoa; phylum Chordata; class Mammalia; order Carnivora; family Canidae; genus Canis; species Canis lupus. The sequence continues at coordinate 24,699,127 of NC_049243.1, forward strand.
AACGTGGACCTCAAACCCTGTTTGTAATTTCATGACTTTATAACTGCATTTTGTGGTAATCACCATTAGATAATGCTCTTGATTAATTAGATAGCATAAATCTTAGGAGAAAAAGTCCTCTCACACTCTGGACAAGATTATCTGGCCAATTTATGCTTTTCATTAAGACAGTGATACTGTTTTTCAAGGGAACAAATATGAATAGACACTAGATTGTAATATAAATTATGAAATACATATGGTGTTTTAAAGTATGTTGAGTGTTTTCATTTTAATATATCTAATTCACTCTTAAAAGATAATTTACCAATTTGGTAAGAAGTATTAAGTCACATTTGAAAAATTAGACTTATTTTCCTATTTATAGCCTTCGTTTTAATGATCTTTAATTTATGTAAAGTTTCCAATATGATCTCTGTCCTTGTTATTCCTCCCTCCCAAATCTCCCCGCTCCCTGCCTTTTCCCTCTCCAGAATATTTGCTGCTCTCAGGTATCACCCAGTGAATTTTACTTTTGTTCTTAATGTACTTTCTAAAGCATCGGCAATAAATATGGAGCAACATAAGCAGTGAATGTGGTTCAATTAATTAATGATTGCAAATTTACTTCTCTTATCTCTGTTGGTATTCTGTGGCTAAACCAGATGAGAATTAGGATTTATTTTAAATGTGCTTGCTGAATGCTTTCTGCAAACTTAAACTGAGTTCATAGATAAGATGAGGCAAATTGTTTCCTCTCAGGGTTCAATGTGTACATTTGCTTATTCAGAGAATTTGGGCTGAGCTTTGAGATACTTTGTATCTATCTTGCAATTGATAGGAACACATGTTTTTGGCTGCACATCGCAGCAAATCTACATAATATGTACATGCCTGGGACTCTATGAAGTTTTTTATGGCAGAAATTATTTTTAGGTCCTTGATACTTTAAAAATTAGTTTAGGGGCACCTGGGTGGCTCAGTGGTTGAGCACCTGCCTTTGACTCCAGGATCTTGGAATCGAGTCCCACATCAGGTTCCCAATGGGGAGCCCACCTCTCCCTCTGTCTATGTCTCTGCCTCATTCTGTGTGTGTCTCATGAATAAATAAATAAAATCTTTAAAAAATAAGTTTATATACAGATGACCAACAAATATATAAAAATATGCTCAACATCACTAATCATCAGGGAAATGTGAATCAAACCATAAGCTATCATCACACACCTGTCAGAATGGCTGAAATCTAAAGACAAATAAAATAACAATTTTGGGGAAGGGTGTAGAGAAAAAGGAATCCTTGTGCACTGTTGGTGAGAATGTAAATTTGTAGAGAAAGTAGAAAACAGTATGGAGGTTCCTCAAAAAATTAAAAATAGAAATATCATATGAACCAATAATTCCACTACTGAGCATTAACACAAAGAAGACAAAAACACTAATTTGAAAAGATATGTGCACCCCTATGTTTATTGCAGCATTATTTACAATAGCCAAGATACTCAAGTAATCTGTCCATCAATACATAAATTAATAAGGATGTCATATATATGGAATATAAAAGGATGAGATCTTGCTATTTGTGACAGTATGGATGAACCTAGAAGATATTATGCTAAGTGAAATAAGTCAGACAGAGAAAGACAAATACCATATGATTTCACTCATATATGGAAACTAAAAAAAAAAACAAAACAAATGAATAAGCAAACCAAAAGCAGAATCAAACCAGTAAATGTAGGGAACAAATGAGTGGCTGGCGGAGGGAAGGGTGTGGGAAGATGAACACAAATGGGTGAAGGGGAGTGGAAGATAAAGGCTACTAGTTTTGGAATGAATAAATCACTAGAATAAACGGTACAATGTATGAAATGTAATCAATGATACTGTGATAGTGTTGTATGACGACAAATGGTAACTACACTTGTGATATACATAGCATAACATACTGAGTAGTTGAATCACTATGTGTACACCTGAAACTAATGTAACATTGTATCAACTATATTCAAATTAAAAAAAATCAAAATAATCTTTTTTAAATTTTTTAATAAATTTATTTCTTGTTGGTGTTCAATCTACCAACATACAGAATAACACCCAATGCTCATCCCATCAAGTGCCCCCCTCAGTGCCCGTCACCCATTCACCCCCACCCCCCGCCCTCCTCCCTTTCCACCACCCCTAGTTCGTTTCCCAGAGTTAGGAATCTCTCATGTTCTGTCTCCCTTTCTGATATTTCCCACACATTTCTTCTCCCTTCCCTTATATTCCCTTTCACTATTATTTATATTCCCCAAGTGAATGAGAACATATGACGTTTGTCCTTCTCCGATTGACTTACTTCACTCAGCATAATACCCTCCAGGTCTATCCAGCTCGAAGCAAATGGTGGGTATTTGTCGTTTTTAATGGCTGAGTAATATTCCATTGTATACATAAACCACATCTTCTTTATCCATTCATCTTTCGATGGACACCGAGGCTCCTTCCACAGTTTGGCTATTGTGGACATTGCTGCTAGAAACATTGGGGTGCAGGTGTCCCGGCATTTCATTGCATATGTATCTTTGGGGTAAATCCCCAACAGTGCAATTGCTGGGTCGTAGGGCAGGTCTATTTATAACTCTTTGAGGAACCTCCACACAGTTTTCCAGAGTGGCTGCACCAGTTCACATTCCCACCAACAGTGTAAGAGGGTTCCCTTTTCTCCGCATCCCCTCCAACATTTGTTGTTTCCTGCCTTGTTAATTTGCCCCATTCTCACTGGTGTGAGGTGGTATCTCATTGTGGTTTTGATTTGTATTTCCCTGATGGCAAGTGATGCAGAGCATTTTCTCATATGCATGTTGGCCATGTCTATGTCTTCCTCTGTGAGATTTGTGTTCATGTCTTTTGCCCATTTCATGATTGGATTGTTTGTTTCTTTGGTGTTGAGTTTAATAAGTTTTTTATAGATCTTGGAAACTAGCCCTACCAATATGTTTAAAAACATATTATGAACAGCTCTATGCCAATAAATTAGGCAGTCTAGAAGAAATGGACGCATTCCTGGAAAGCCACAAACTACCAAAACTGGAACAGGAAGAAATAGAAAACCTTAACAAGCCAATAACCAGGGAGGAAATTGAAGCAGTCATCAAAAACCTCCCAAGACACAAAAGTCCAGGGCCAGATGGCTTCCCAGGGAATCCTATCAAACGTTTAAAGAAGAAACCATACCTATTCTCCTAAAGCTGTTTGGAAAGATAGAAAGAGATGGAGTACTTCCAAATTCGTTCTATGAGGCCAGCATCACCTTAATTCCAAAACCAAAGACCCCACCAAAAGGAGAATTACAGACCAATATCCCTGATGAGCATGGATGCAAAAATTCTCAACAAGATACTAGCCAATGGGATACAATAGTACATTAAGAAAATTATTCACCATGACCAAGTAGGATTTATCCCCGGGACACAAGGCTGGTTCAACACTCGTAAAACAATCAATGTGATTCATCATATCAGCAAGAGAAAAACCAAGAACCATATGATCCTCTCATTAGATGCAGAGAAAGCATTTGACAAAATACAGTATCCATTCCTGATCAAAACTCTTCAGAGTGTAGGGATAGAGGGAACTTTCCCCGACATCTTAAAAGCCATCTACGAAAAGCCTACAGTAAATATCATTCTCAATGGGGAAGCACTGGGAGCCTTTCCCCTAGGAACAAGACAGGGATGTCCACTCTCCCCACTGCTATTCAACATAGTACTGGAAGTCCTAGCTTCAGCAATCAGACAACAAAAGGACATTAAAGGCATTCAAATTGGCAAAGAAGAAGTCAAACTCTCCCTCTTCGCCGATGACATGATACTCTACATAGAAAGCCCAAAAGCCTCCACCCCAAGATTGCTAGAACTCATACAGCAATTTGGTAGCGTGGCAGGATACAAAATCAATGCCCAGAAATCAGTGGCATTTCTATACACTAACAATGAGACTGAAGAAAGAGAAATTAAGGAGTCAATCCCATTTACAATTGCACCCAAAAGCATAAGATACCTAGGAATAAACCTAACCAAAGAGGTAAAGGATCTATACCCTAAAAACTACAGAACACTTCTGAAAGAAATTGAGGAAGACACAAAGAGATGGAAAAATATTCCCTGCTCATGGATTGGCAGAATTAATATTGTGAAAATGTCAATGTTACTCAGGGCAATTTACACGTTTAATGCAATCCCTATCAAAATACCATGGACTTTCTTCAGAGAGTTAGAACAAATTATTTTAAGATTTGTGTGGAATCAGAAAAGACCCCGAATAGCCAGGGGAATTTTAAAAAAGAAAACCATAGCTGGGGGCATCACAATGTCAGATTTCAGGTTGTACTACAAAGCTGTGGTCACCAAGACAGTGTGGTACTGGCACAAAAACAGACACATAGATCAATGGTCCACCCAGAAGTGGACCCTGAACTTTATGGTCAACTAATATTCGAGAAAGGAGGAAAGACTATCCATTGGAAGAAAGACAGTGGTGCTGGGAAAATTGGACATCCACATGCAGAAGAATGAAACTAGACCACTCTCTTGCACCATACACAAAGATAAACTCAAAATGGATGAAAGATCTAAATGTGAGACAAGATTCCATCAAAATAATCTTTATATATAGGAAGACTTCTAATTAAATTTGGAGTTACTGAAATTAGCTGCTTTACATAGAGTGTATTGACCTGAATTCTTAACTTACATTTTAAAATTATTTAATGATACACTGAAAGATTTAAAATAATTCTTGTTTCCAAATTCTGTGTTTTTTATGTATAACCAGTTGGGATATAATCTAAAAGATTAGATCATTTGATTCTATGCCTCCACAGCTCTTATAAGAAAATAAACTTGGCCCATAATGGTGTTGTGAACAGAAACTGGGACTATTCACGTAAAGCAGAGTACAGTCTCTAGAAAACATAAGAACTTGGTAGGTGTTCAGTTTTAGTATTCATATTTTTCTTATTGTCCAGAATTATTTCCCTTTGTTGCTTATTATCCTTTTCACTTTTAGCCATCCCATTTTCAAAGTGGCTTATCATATTGTACTGTCTTTTAATAAATACGATTTTCTCCATCTGGTTCATTTCCAACGACTGTATTCTATTTTATGTGTATTGGTCACCTGGGAATTCAATCTCTGTGTACTCAACATGACTGAATATCATTTCTCCTTTTTATGAACTGTAACATGCACACAAAGGGTGGTATTTTGTCATAACAACCCAGTTGAGTAATGATTTTTCTTAGTTTTCTTTTCTGAGTGGAAGATGCAATATATCTATTTTTATACCCCACAATCTGACATACAGTCTGAGATGTAATGTTCTCATAATGAGCAATTATTGAAGTAAACCAATGGCTAATATATATATATATATATATATATATATATATATATATATATATATAGGATTTTTCCACATATTGATCAAAGTAAGTATTGACATGGAGGTACCTCATTTGATTTCTATGTGAACACTACACTTGAGTTGTGGGCTATTTTTCCTCAATTCTATTTTCTACTTTTATCAAGTGAAAAGGGTAACCGACTATTCTGATTGCCTAAGTAAGAGGATTCCAAAGTCATAGGACTTCTGGTACTAAACCAGGGAAGTGCTGGGCAAGCTGGATGGCTGATGGCCCAAGATAGACACTCTACATAAATTCATAGATGTTTGACACATTTACAGAGAATCAGAGTATGATTTATATGATTTCGGATACCTTTAGCAAAAGTTAGATAATATAATTTAATAATGTTTAAAACATTAGAATTATGGAAATATTCAAGATGCTTGTTTATACCACGTGATATTTTTTTAACTTTCTTTTGCAATTAAATTCACATGTCTGTATCTCTCACTTAAAAATACAGTACATTGTATAAATAACACATGAAATATTTTATACCCATATGGAAGTATTACTAGGTTAAAGAAATTAAAAAGAAACTGTGCTCAGAAATGCTAAATGACCTTAAAATATCCTATGGTTTGTGACTGTTATGTGATTTATAATATATTCTTACATTAAAAAGTAAATAGTCTTATTTTCATTATTTGATTACAAGTAAATATTTTCTTCTAAAAATATTTCAATTAAACTTTAATTGTTGTTAAACTGCTTGACCATTTTTGGCGAAGCTTTTAGTGAAACTTCAAGGGCAAGGACGATAGACTCAGACAATGTGGATCCACATTTCAGTCCTGGAAACTACTAGGTGACCCTCTACAAATTATCTAGCCAACTGTCAATCTGTTTTTTAACCATAAAGTACAGATAATAGTAATAATACTGATACTAGTAATATCTTCATTTATAAGACTGATGGGAGGAAGAAATGAATTGGTTGCCCAGCTGAGAGAAAGTACTCTGTTTAGTGTTTTATAATTATGTACAAAGAGATAAGTTTTCTTTCCCAATCCATTCTAATTATAGAACAGATAAGTTATTCTTTTCCATTTCATGTTTTTAAATATAAATAGTGAATTGCAAAACATATGTTGGTGCCCAAGAATGCATGGCCCTGAGAAAATTGGTGGCTGAAAGGAAACATTTTTCATCCTTTTTTCATCTTATCAAGGATAACCTTTCTGAATGATATAGTCTCTGAAACCCTTTAACATTATGTCCTTGGAACCAACATTCATTAACTTTCTTATTCGCTTCTGGACATTTAATGTTACTTCTTTACTTTATAGGTTTATTTTTAAAAGGTCCAAATAAAACTATGAGTTTTATACTGGTCCCTGGGTAGCTCAGTATATGTTATGTATATAAAATTATATATTTAATATTCACTGAAATTCCTTTTGTTAATACAAAAAATTTTGAGGGATGGGATGCCTGGGTGGCTCAGTGTTTGAGTGCCTGCCTTTGGCTCAGGTCGTGATCCTGGGGTTCTGGGATCAAGTCTCACATTGGGCTCCCTGAAGGGAGCCTGCTTCTCCCTCTACCTATGTCTCTGCCTCTCTCTGTGTGTCTTTCATGAATAAATAAAATCTTGATAATCTTTCTAAAAATTTTTTGGAAGAAATATGTCTACTAGTGGGAACATGGATATTATTCTCTGGCCTCAAAAATATAATGCATTATGACAAGTAACCCAAGTTAACATAATCATTTGAAAGTTGTTAGTTTGACAGTCTTTGCAAAGTGATCTCAAATACATTTCCATTTATCTTGAACTAAAGTTAGTTTTAGTTCAAGATAAATTAATCTTCCCTTGAAGTAAATATACATAGTTTTTATCATATACTAAGAACTATTATATCATGTAGTCTTAGAATAACTATAATAAGAAAAGAGAATCTTGCAAATTTTGAAATGACCTGCAGAATTCCTTTTGTATTTCAGAAGAACCATGGAGGATACAAAATTATACAATCAATTTACAAGTCTCATAAAGAGCATATAGCATTGCTTTATTGCCATCTTTTTTTCTCTTTTTCCTTTTTTTTTTTTTTTTTTACTTCATAAATTTGTTAAGAAAATTCTATGTCAAAGTGTCGTGGCTTGTGAAAAAAAAAAGCAATAGATGCAATTTATCTTACTGTAAGATATGTTCATTAAATCTGAAACAGTCTTTACAGTGACTTGCCAAATTGAATGTGTTCATTGTCTCATTTTGATGTGTTTCTAATAAGGTATAAAAGGATTCCAAAAGAATGAAAATCAGCATGTCAAAATAATGGAGAGGTGAATACTGACACCTGATTTCCAAAAGGATTTCAGTTCTAGGGAAAAAAAAAAAAAAAAGTTTTGTTCAATGTTTAAAAAACTAATAAGAGCACACTAATTAAATTGCAAGCGACAAGAAATTAAGATGAAATGCCAAAATCTTAGAGAAAAGAAGTATTATTTGGAATGACTAGGTCTAATTGGAATTTTCAATTTTTTTCTAGTTCTAAATCTGGATAAAGTGCAAAGGATCTTGAATCTGCTGGAAAATATAACCTGCCTCCATTTGCTGGCTTAGCTGGTGTTCATGATACAGACAGAACATAAGTTACTTTCTCAGGTGTTTTTTTCTTGCCAGTCCTCACATCTCTTGAGGGATCAAAATTGAGTTTAATGACTTTCTAATCAGGAAAAAAGAAGTTGCTGTGTATATACAGTGTCTATGTAACTAAATAAAATCATTTACTTATTTATTCTTCCTTATGTTTCAGAGATGCCACTGGTCCTGATTTTAAAAAATAGGAATGTATTACATTATATCACAGTGACATTAATCACTAGATTATTTTCACTCTTTCTTTCTTGCTTTAATATTTTTCTTTTGTTTTATAATTTTAAATTCTATAATTAAGATTTTTATAAGCTAAATTTAACATTTTACAAGAATTTTCTACGAAACTTTCAATCTCCAGCAATAATTTATTGCTACTTTTATTATTTAAGAAAACATGCAAATTAAAATGTGATTTTCTACAGTGTCTATATAACATTTCATTCTACTAGTAGAGAAAATGGTTTCAATGAGATCCACAAAAAATAGAACCTAGTAAAATTATATATTCACTGTTAACATGGAAATATCTTCAAGTAAATAATGATACATATGTGTTTTGCACATGTAATTATACATATGTGGGACATTTATAGAAAGATAAAAGAGAAAGGTCCCTGGGTGGCTCAGTTGTTTAAGCATCCGACTCATGATTTTTGCTCAGGTCATGATCTCATGGGTCTGGAGATTTAGCCCAACTGGAGAGTCTGCTTGACATTCCCTCTTTTTGCCTCTCCATTCACATTCTCTCTCTCTTTAAAATAAGTAAATAAGTAAATAAAATATTTCAAAAAAAAAAAGATAAGAGAGAAGATAAAGATGAAATGGTTAATTTTTATTATGCCAAAGAAGTGGGATTATTTATAAGGCTTCAGGATGAATTTATCATGTTTTAATTTTGCATGGTTTGAGTTTTTAAGAATTTATTTTTAAATTGAATGTTTAAAAATTTATTTTTGTTTTAAATTTAACTTATAAAAAAATGGCTCCAGGCTTAAGCAGAACTGATTTTGTTCAAGACATGGTACAGTTCTAAAATTTCTGTCTCAGAATTATAGAAGTTGGAGTCTTGTTTTTAACATGAATACTTATGTAAAATATAAATGTTCATCTCAACTAATAAAAGAATAAAAAGGAATATGTTTTTCATCAGATACTGTCCTTCAAAAACGTGAAAAATCCTCATACTATTTCTGAGTCCAAAGTAGGGACAGTTCACTTAATTTGTATGCCACAGTGTGAATATTTCAGTGGAACTTAATTGTCTTATAATAATCTTAAAATTAAAAAATACATTGTATGTGAAAATATAGGTATTAACATTAAACTATGTGCATATTTTGAATCTTTGCATTAAGTGCAATTTAGTGAAATTGTTAATCATTAAATTTTGTTTAGTTAGACATGGATACTAAATCATCTTAAACATAAACACTAAAATTAATGGAGCAAGATCACAAAAGAAATTGCTTCCAGGCATTTTTGGTTTACATGCCCGATAAGACAATAGTTAAAGTATATCGATTTTACGAAGTTGTCATCAATTTAGACTAACAGCCATAAGACATTCACTTGAAATAAATATTTACTGAATACCACCTTTGACACTTCCCATGATGGATTAGCCATAGGCATTCTGGAATCATGACAGCATGCCACTGGGGAAAAGCTGGAACTTGCTATAGTTGGTGCTAGGGGACATTATCTTACTAATAATTTGTTGCACAGGGAGTGGTTACTCATTTCAGTTAAAACAGCCACTGTGTATGTTAGTGAGAGTTGAAAGACATTAATGAAATGCTTTTTTGACTTTGGAGTATATTACATTAGTGGAAAAAAGAAGGGAAGGAAGGAGGATTTTGGAGTATATTACATTAGTGAAAAAAAGAAGGGAAGAAAGAAAGAAGGGAGGGAGGGAGAGAGGAAGGGAGGAAGAAGGAAGGAAGGAAGAAGGAAGGATGGATGGAAGGAAGGAAGTAATTAATTGAACAAAAAATTAAAAAGTAGGATCCTTAATATAGAATCCCAGAATCGAACAGTTTCTCATCTACTCAGAGGCAGGTATCTGGGGCTGCTGTATGATCATCACAGTTTCCCTTGCTATACAGGAATAGAGGAGAATGAGTGTTTCCTACAGTTAGCTAAATTCTCCAGAAAAAGGAAAGATGGAAGGGCAGAGTCATCCTTCTCTGGCTTCTTTTCCTAAACTCAACTTTAATAATTCAATCTTCCTATCTCATGAGTAAAATAAGTAACAAACAGGAGTCAGGGCTGCAATGCTAACGAGTGGCCCTGCTCATGGAAGAAAATATCAGGATAGAGATTAAGAGTTTCCTCCAATAATATGTCTGTTTGGGAAGAGTGGGTGATGGGCCATTGTATGAGGACAATGATGAACTTGGTTTTGAACCATGATGGTAAAAATTGCTAAGGTTATATGATAGGACCTTGGAGGGAAAACTCCATGAGCTTTCTAATCTTCAGTACTTGCAGTTGAAGAAGTTGGACACCAAAGAGATAATTGTTTGCTCTGTGCAAACCAGAACACTGCTGGCTGCTGAATATATGAAGAAGTAGATCCAGGTTCCAAAGTCGGGGTGTGGATACACCAAAAGTTGTAAGACTTGAACAGACATTCCTCTTTGTTGGAATGCCCTTGACCTCACTTGGTCTAAAAACTCTTGTCTTCTTCAAAGCCTAGTTATTTAGTGCTTGACCTTTGAACTCACATTAATATTGTATACCGCTAAAACAGTAGTTATCAAATTACAATATTGCATGATACACCTTTTTATTTGGGTGAGAAGCATGTTTTTCTCTAATAGAAAATTTGTTGTATTTCTCTTTTTTAAAAAATGCCTTAGATTGCCTTCTGTATTACAACTCTGTCTCTATTTTTGCCTAATTAAAAAAAAAAGATTTATTTATTTATTTATTTATTTATTTATTTATTTATTTATTATAGACATAGAGAGAGGGATTGAGAGGCAGAGACACAGGAGGAGGGAGAAGCAGGCTCCATGCCAGGAGCCCAACGTGGGACTCGATCCCGGGACTCCAGAATCACACCCTGGGTCAAAGGCAGGCGCCAAACTGCTGAGCCACCCAGGGATCCCCTATTTTTGCCTAATTAATCAAGTTATAAAACAAGGGAGAAGGAGGGACATAATATCTAGCTTGAGTTGGTCAAAGAAGATTTGTAGGCATTTGAAGGGGCATTAGGGTTACATTTTTAAGCATTGAGATAATTTGAACATAAAGAGAATAAAGGCATAGAAAGCAGGTTGGGGAAAATGATGGGAAGGATTAGTGGCAAGTATGTGTAGGAAATGTGGAGGAGTTCGAGTTCATTGCTAAGTTTCAATATAAGATAAGACAGGAGACAAAGAATAGGGAGTTTTGAATGTCAGCTAAGAAACAGGGTAATATCTGTTAGCTAATGAGGAGTCACTGAATAAGAAAGAGAGAGAAGACCAAAGTTGTATTTCAACAGGAACCTAAATTTGAGAGGTCTTTTAAAAGTCTCCTATAATAATTCAGGTGTGTAGTAATAAGGACCTGGATTTGTGGATTTATTAGAACTCTGGGAGTAATGGCCATAAGAATAGAGAATAGAGAATCTTTTTGAGAGATATTAAGGTAAAATCAGTAAATGTAATACTGATTGATCATTTTACTCACTAGTTTAAAACCCTTCAATGCTTGTCATCTACTGCACTTAGCATAAATTTTAGAGTCTTTATCCTGACCCACAAAACCTTTAATGATTAGGCCCTCTCTTATCTTTTTATCTGCTATCATCTGATGTCGCTTAACTCCACCCCTTCTGTGCTTGCTTCATCCACAATTTGCTCACAATTTTTCTAAAGCTCTTAATTCTTTTCCTGAAGTGCTTTCACACAGACAATCAATTCTCTTGGAATGCTATTTCTTTTCACCTTTCTAACTCCTACACGTACTTCAAGTTTAAACTGAAACAGTTCTCAGAGAGACTCCCTCCAGATCTCCTGGGTATCCTGTCTTTTAGCACCGTTATGTTCGTTTATAGCCATAATCATGTACTATGTGTGTGTGAGTGTGTGAGTGTGTGTGTGGTTAATTGTTTTATGAGAGTTATTTGAGTTATCCTTCCCTTCTATATCACCATTAATGAAGGGTCTTTATTTATTTAATTTGTTATACATGTAGCCCCTATGCCTAGTACATTTGGCACAGAGAAGGTGATCAATTAATACCTTTTTAAATAAACAAATGGGAACAATGCACACTCTAACATCTTTTAATTTAGCAATAGAAATTATCTCTCTGTTTCAACCATGCTCAGGTTGTTCTTCAGAAAGTAAATATAATGAAGTTGTAAAAAATATTCAGAAGTTGTCCTATCCATCTGTCTATCTATCTATCATCTATCTATCATCTAATTTTTCCTAGTATGATAGTCCATTGTGTATGGAGTTGAAGCCAAAAGGATTATTAAGGATTCAATAAAAGGATTATTAAGAGCATTTAAAGAGGGAAAAGGAGGAAATCATACCCATGTTTCTAAAGCAAAATGAGATAGGCTAAGCAGAGTAATAAGAAGGAGAAATAAAGAGAGTTAGTGAATGAATCAGAAAAAAAATATATACATAGTATGGAGAATTGCATAAGGCGTGTGGTGGCTGGTAGCGGAGAACAACAGTAGAACATTCTATGGTGATATTTAAGGACCTTTGTTACTTATCTCACAGCAGAAGACATTACAGGAAATGAATAGCTAAATAGTCAAGAGTTTTTAGCTTACTTCTTGTAATGGAGAGATATTACTTGAATTCATATTAAAGACTATCCCTATTGAAAATTTGAGAATTAGCATAATGTGTTGTGAATATACATGTATTGTTCTTCGAATTGCCTATCACCCTTCAGTGTCATGCCTAGAAGGTCCTTAGAATCTCACTTAGCTGTTTCATGTGACACCCCAGGCATTACATTTGTAACCATATTGAATAAGTGGGACTTAGTTAAGGGTGAATAGGCATTAATTTTATTTTTTCAAGGACCTTTAAAGCCATACTCTAGATGTTTTTTGGAGAGAATAGGGGTGAGTGAAATTTTGTGCGGGTCGCATTGCTTTTGTAGTCCATGTCAATCACAAGTGGGATTTCATTTCAGTGATTAAATAACACCCTTAAAAAAAAGATTTTATTTATTTATTCATGAGAGACACACAGAGAGAGGCAGAGACATAGGCAGAGGGAGGAGCAGGCTTCATGCAGGGAGCCCGATGCGGAACTTGATCCCTGGATTCCAGGGATCACGCCCTGAGCCAAAGGCAGATGCTCAACCACTGAGCCACCCAGGTGTCCCTAAATAACCCTTTTAATATAATATTAAAACTTTATTTATAAATTCAGCTTAAAGTTTCTGCCCAGTGTCAACTCAGTTCTGCCTTAGGCCATAAAGCTTGCATTTGGGAAAGGTGGTTTCTTTTTCCTTCTTTCCTCCTTTTCCTCTCCCAACTACACCTGCTACCTTGGGATCCTTTGGGTTGAAACAAATGGGAAGTTGGTGGGAGGAGGGGACAAGGCTATGCTGAATGTTCTCACTGAATGTTAGATTTTTTTTTAGCGTTGGCATGGCCTTAAGGGCACAGGTGTATTTGGTAGATGCTGCTTTTCAAATGCTGATCAACTTACAGTCTCTTGATATTTATAAGGTTACCTGTCGCTGGCAATTTTTTGCTATCTCTTCAGACTTGCAGAAGTCTGTCTCTCTTAAACCTTTAGGCAGTACTTTTAAGGTGAGATCTCCCTTAGGCTGATCTTAGGTAGATTCCTTTGTTCACTCTGTTTAGTCTATAAGAAATATACTTAATTCTATTATGGTATTGTATTATGCAGACATAACCCCCCTATACTGCCGTTCTTTACTCCATTGCCAGAAAATGACAGCCTCATCCACAACTTTATAGTAGCGCAGTGGGCAGGGCGGGCCGCCGCCAGGTGTGCAACAGAGGAACATGGCTCAAGAAACTGCACTGCTGGGGATTTACCCCAAAGATGCAGATGAAATGAAATGCTGGACACCTGCACCCCGATGTTTATAGCAGCAATGTCCACAATAGCCAAACTGTGGAAGGAGCCTCGGTGTCCATCGAAAGATGAATGGATAAAGAAGATGTGGTCTATGTAGACAATGGAATATTACTCAGCTATTAGAAACGACAAATACCCACCATTTGCTTCAACATGGATGGAACTGGAGGGTATTATGCTGAGTGAAGTAAGTCAATCGGAGAAGGACAAACATTATATGGTCTCATTCATTTGGGGAATAGTGAAAGGGAATAAAGGGGAAAGGAGAGAAAATGAGTGGGAAATATCAGAGAGGGCGACAGAACATGAGAGATTCCTAACTCTGGGAAACGAACTAGAGGTAGAGGAAGGGGAGGTGGGTGGGGGCAGGGGGGATAAGGTGACTGGGGTGATGGGCACTGAGGGGGGCACTTGACTTGGGATGAGCACTGGGTGTTATGCTATATGTTGGCAAATTGAACTCCAATAAAAATATATACCAAAAAAAAAAAAAGAAAGAAACTAATCACAGCCAAGTGCCTATGCTTTGTTCCATTGGCTGCAGGTTTTATGGAAACCCTCGTACAAATGGCATGCGTTCAGTATGCTATAAAGAACATCTTCAAAAAGAGAATAGTAGTAATGGTAGTAGAATAAGCCTACCTGCAGCCTCTGTCAGCCTCGGTCTGAATCTTCGCCCGTCCAGGGCACAGACAGCAGGGCCCGGGAGGCTCAGTTACCACTAGACTCCACGTCTGCATCTGTGCAGCCAGGCCCTGTATCGGATCAGTCACTTGTATCAGAATCCGTTGCGTCTCCCCAAATGGACAGTACATCTGTGGACAAAGCAGTGCCTGAGACAGAAGACCTGCAAGCTTCAGTATCAGATACGTCACAGCAGCCATCTGAAGAGCAAAGCAAGTCTCTTGAAAAACCAAAACAAAAAAAGAATCACTGTTTCATGTGCAGGAAGAAAGTGGGACTTACTGGGTTTGAATGCCAGTGTGGAAATGCTTACTGTGGTGTACACCATTACTCCGATGTACAAAATTCCTTTTACAATTACAAAGCTGATGCTGCTGAGAAAATCAAAAAAGAAAATCCAGTAGTTGTTGATGAAAAGATCCAGAAGATTTGAATTCCTGCTGGAATACAAAATCCTTTGACCATCTGCAAACTAAAAATTGACTTTAGGGTTTGTTTGTTTGTTTTTCCTAGTCATTGGGAATGTAGAGCACTGGATCTTGCAAAGACCTTTTAATCATGCATATCATCAGAAGAATAGATTTTTGTTTTTATTTTGAAAATGACTCTGAACATTTATTTCCATTGCAGTTTCTGTGGCTAAAAAGACTTAAGTAAACTTTACAAGTATTATACTTTTAAGAACATTTTAGTTTTAATTGAGTGCAAAGGGCTTTTATAACAAACGTGAAAAAATTTTGGAGGGCCGTGATTTTTCCAGAATTAAACATGCATGTGTTGATCTTGCAGTTTATTTTCTCATTTTGTGTGTACATAGCTTTTCTCTGCAGCACTAGCTCTGTTTATGGCACCCCTTTGGGGCACAGCAACCTACCAGTCACTGAATGTACAGACATTCATCCTTACAGCTGCTTTGGGGTTTTCATTAACAAAGGTTCTACATATGTTAGCATATAGTTTCTTTGCACCCACTATTTGTGTCTGAATCATTTGTCACAGGAGAGTGTGTGCTGATGAGATTCTAAGTTTGTGTATTTTTAAATTTTTTTGAGTGAGGGAAGAAAAGGCTGTATGCATTTCATTGCCGACTGCAGGTTTCTTTCAGATTACGTTCATTGGTCTGTGTGTATACAATATGAAGAATGGTCTGAAGTAATTGTGCTATATTTATGTTTTTCCACCAGTCTTTGATTAAATAAAAAAGGAAAAAAATAAAAATAAAAAAAAAGGAAAGAAAGGAAAGGAAAATAAAAGAAAAAAAAAGACTTCTCCCTTTAGGAATCAAATAGTATCTATGTCCCTTGAACTTTAGGAAACATGTAGCAAGCTGTCAGGTGGTTGTATTATTACTTCCTGCATTTGTTTTAAAGGTGGGAAGCACCCTTCTCCATCTCTAAAAAGAATGCTAAAGCCAGGAATCTGAAACCCTCTCTCCCAAGTGGATTTTTTAATGTCTAACTCCTTTACATACCAGAGGTAGCAGAACCCATTTCACATTTAAATATGCCTTAAATAGGTGGATCCCTTCTTTAATTTAGGATCTGAGGGTACTTCACATGTATTAAATAAATTGTTCTTGATTTTTGAGGTATCAGCCAAAATTAGAACTAAAAAAAAAAAACAAAAAAAAAACAAAAAACAAATCCTATTCCAACTTTGTGACTTATGCCACCAAGAAAAAAAAAGTCAGGTGTTAATTCTTGCCGTCCCCTATTTTCCTGTTTTTTTCCCATAGATAAGTATTTACATGTGCTATTTCAAATTCCATTTGAGTCTTGCTCTATACCTGCTTGTCATTTGCTTTAGAATATCCCTGCCAATGCAACATATAGGTCGCATGTTATCAGATCAGATTACCACATTTTAACTAATATTGAAATGATTTTTCTAAATTTAAATATATAAAGTGAATGGTAGATTTTTATATTTTCCCAATATTTAGCTTGGCTCATATTAAAAAAAAAAAAAAAAAAAAAAAAAACCTCTTTCTAAGTGTCTGTAACTAATATTTAACAATAGTACTTAAGGAATACGTGCTTAACACTAATATTTAACTGGTACTTAACAGCAGTACTTAACCAGTACTTGCTCTTTGACTTTTTTTTTCTTTGACTTCTTCAAGAGCAGGTTTATGTGAATGAATACATGTATATGTGTGCATATCTGTTTAAATTACTTTCCCAAGATGGAGCTACTTCTGCCTGGCACCATCTAAACAAGCTGAAACTTAGGCAATTTTCATGTCCCTATAAATGTTCCACTTGACCAGAAATGCAGTATATTTAAGCACCCAATCTCCAAATGCTAACCCAGCTCTGGGATCTATACTTATTTCTTCTCACTCCCACCAAGGTGGCCCCAGCCAATCATGTATTTTCTATTTTTCTCATCCTTGCTCTTTATTCTTTATCCTGTACAAATTTCCTGTCTCACACCCCATTTTGTGGTTCTCTGAGCTCTGGGGAGAGACTGTCTGTTTCATGAGGCATTAAATAAGCACTCATTTGTATCACCTAAATTGTCTTTAATCATTTTTAGCCTGTGTGTGTGTGTGTTTCTGTGTGTTAGTTAAGTGAACTTTTCAAATAATTTTCTCTATGTTCTATATTTCCAATTCCAGTTGGTCTGAGAGGTGATTTGAAAACTGATCACAGAATTTTATGGGGATTTAGCCACCAAGTTATTTCATACATTCAAATTATTTTACTTTGATTTCACATTGTATACGATTGAAGTTTCCTGAAGATTTCATCTACAAGAAATAATGTATTGTGAATTTTTGTGAAAATGTATGTAAGGGAAGTGAGTTCTCAATTTTTTTTTTTTTTTAAATTTATTTATTCATGATAGTCACACGGAGAGAGAGAGAGAGAGGCAGAGACACAGGCAGAGGGAGAAGCAGGCTCCATGCACCGGGAGCCTGACGTGGGATTCGATCCCGGGTCTCCAGGATCGCGCCCTGGGCCAAAGGCAGGCGCCAAACCGCTGCGCCACCCAGGGATCCCAGTTCTCAATTTTCTTTATAAATTTTCCTAGAAGATAAATTTGCAAATCTACATGGCAAAATTGACTTTGATCATTCATGGCATGTTATTTCTTATTTTAAAACTCAAGTTAGGGGGACACCTGGGTGGCTCAGTGGTTGAGCATCTGCCTTCAGCTCAAGGCGTGATCCCAAGGTCCCGGAATCAAGTCCCACATCAGGCTCCCTGCATGGAGCCTGCTTCTCCCTCTGCCTCTGTCTCTGCCTCTCTCTCTCTCTGTGTTTCTCATGAATAAATAAATAAAATCTTTAAAAAAATAAAACTAGAGTTAGGGAAATAAAGATGTTTAGTATTCTGAAAAAGTGACACATTCAATCTTTCTTACTATATTTTCTATGAGAAATATGAGTTCTCATAAACTTATGATAAGTAGATCATTACTGAAAAAGGATACATTAGACTGTCAAATTAACTTCAATTTTTTCCCCATGGTCTTCAACCTTCTTTGATTTGATCACCAATAAGCTACCAATGTTTAACTTTCAGACAATATACTTAAATTCCATTTCATCAGAAGTCATAGAAATTATGAAATCAGGTTTCTGACAGGTTATTATGATGTCCTTTGTATGTTACATCTTCTCTAATTGTTAATCAGTGCAACATAGTTTTTAAATATCTTTTCAAAAAAATCTTTTCAAATTAGAAAAAAAATACATAATAGAATAAATAACAAAGTAGAGACAAAAGAATTGCCACTCCCATAAACCAATGCAACCCTTGGATTAGTCTATTTTCTAAATGCATTCACATTGATTTTCTGATTAGAGGCTCACAACAATATTTTAAAAATTTTAGAAACAAGTTCTAATATATTTTTACTATATTACAAATGGGTATGACAGAAATTAAAAATTTAATGTGATTTCTATCCATTATTAGAATGCTGTGTTTCAGGAAACAGTTTTGAGGAACAGATAGAAGGAATTCTCTCTACTTAAAAATACTTTAAAGATTAAAAAGAAAAAACATTAAAGGGTATATTTTTATTCCAGAAAATTATGAAAGGGGAAAAATCCTGAAGGAATAAATTTAGATTTAGAATTTAACTTTCTTAGCAATGATATATTTTTAATAAGAATCACAAACCCAGGGGTGCTCATCAGCTAAGCATCTGCCTTCGGCTCAGGTCATTATTTGAGGGTCCTGGTATTAAGCTCTGCATTAGACTTCCTACTCAACTGGGGGTCTGCTTCTCCTCCCACCCTACTTGAGCTCTCTCTTTCTCTCTCAAATAAGTGAATAAAATTTTTTAAAAAATCACAAACCCAAATTGCAAGATTATATTAAGAAGAAAAGTTATGAGAGCCCAATTAATTGGGCTCACATAACTTAGACATCCAGAGAGTTGCCTGTTTGGGATATTTCTTATATCAGGCATTTAACAATGCTATTAGTTCTCTATTTCTTTTCCTACCCTGAGCACTTCTCTCTGAATGTGGGGCTCATTGTCCCCTACTGGACATAACTGAACATGTATATGGGAAATACTGGCACAGGGACCACCTTACATTGTTTTCTAAATTCAAAGTCCTAGGAAGAAAAGATAAAACTCTTTGCAGGTGTATGGCTCGAACATACTGACTCCAACTGACCTAACTTAATCATTGACCGTTTGGATTGAGTAACAGAATCATGGATCCCTAAATAAAGGCTACTTGAAAGACAGGAGAAATGTTCCCATTAAACAAAATGGGCTACAGCTGCAAACTATCTATGATTTAAATTTGTCAATTAGCACAGCCCTGAAATAAGCTTGAAGAAATCATTAGAGCCATGGGAATCCCATTCAGCATGCGAAATGTTCATTAGCCCCTGATGCATTTATTCAGTAAAACATTTATCCTGTATGATACTTCTGGCTTTTCTAAATGGGAAATTGTGTGTAAGCCACTAGGAAGAAACTCAGTGTTGTCTTATTACACTTTCATTTAAGGTAGAAGAGCGTAAATTTGTAATAGGACACTCAAAATATTTGAGTCTTTATGCTGCTTCAATCTCTTTCAAAACAATATGCCTGGTGCCTGGACAGCAATGGTATCTTTTCTCCGGTGCACTCATTGTAAGACTGACGTTGGCAAACTTCTTCGTGATAGGACCAGACAAAAAATGCTTTCAGCATTGCAGGCCTACAGTCTCTGTCTCAACTACTCAACTCTGTTGTGTAGCCTGAAAGAAGCCATAGGCAGATAAGAAACAAGTGAACATTGTTGTGATCCGATAAAACTACTGTGGATAAAAGTAAGATCTGCCAATAAGAATAGCAAAAATAACTTGGTATTCCAGCTATTAACACATGTCATCTTTCATAGTGCTATGATTTAAATGCAAAAAAGAGAATCCTCAAGTAGCCTCCTTGTTGAGTATGGAGCCTGAGGTGGTGCTCAATCCCCGGATCCCAAATCATGACTTGAGCCCAAATCAAGAGTTGCTACTTAACCAACTGAGCCATCCAGGTGTCCCAACACTTTTAAAATTTTAAAGGAAACCTGATTTTTATCTTGAATCCCATATCTCAGGAAAATAATATCCATCAAATATGATAGTCTAAAAAAGTCATTCACAGAACTGCTGAGTTGAAGAAATTTTATATCCCACAAACCTGTTCAAAGAAACCCTCTACTAGAGGGTAGAAACCAAAAATGAAGAGTGTATGGTATTAGTTCAGTGAAAAAAACTAAGGAAAACAGCAGGCCTGAAAGATAATTGGGCAAAATTAGAGAAAAATTCATGAGCAAGGGTAGTTGATTTTATATATATATATATATATATATATATATATATATATATATACACACACACACACACACATACACACTCACATGAGAGACACAGAGAGAGGAAGAGACACAGGCAGAGGGAGAAGCAGGCTCCATGCAGGGAGCCTGATGTGGGACTCAGTCCCAGGACTCCAGGATCAAGCCCTGGGCTGAAGGCAGGCACTCAACCACTGAGCCACCCAGGTGTCCCAAGAGTAGTTGATTTTAAAGATTAGAATGCATTCTAAAAAACAGATGAAGTTTTGGAAATGACAAAGGAGAAATATTTTCCAATTATAAAGAGAAATTGGAAAGGCAACCAGAAGTCCTTGGATTGAAAACAAAATGAAACCAAAATCCTGTATAACAATGTCATTATTTAAATATGAATGGAACTAACGTGTAACATAACTTGAGCCATTAGTGGAGTTTAAAAAGAAAATCTACTTGACCTTGCTCTGAGGAACTTTCTCTTTTAAATGGCACAGGGCATGAGCACTGGTAGAGAAGAAGAAGCAATCTATCAGACTTCATTAATTAGACCTGCAGTAAATAATATTTATATAACCAGATCATATTAAATGTTATTGATCCATTCTCAATTTTTAGATACAAAGTACTAAGCATAGAAAATTTCATTATCTTTAAAGAAATAAAAATAAATTTTAGTAACCAAGTGCAAACAAATATACATTTGAAGTAATGTAGGAGGGGATATATGGAGGAGGAGAGGCAGAGGGATGACTGAAAATTTGATAATCTCTTTTTACTAGGAAGAAGAGAATCAATAGGCAATGTTTTGTTAAATTGACAAATCAAGATATTCAGCTCTAACAATCTGAAGCTTAAAAATTACCAGTTAAGGTAATAAAAATAATACAATTATTAGGAAAGAGGGGCTTACAAGCATGGGAGATGCAAATGAATTAGGTCTCCATCAATATTATTAATATTAGGTCAATGGTTAATAAATGGACTTGATTGATCAAGAAATAATAATCTCAGAGCTCAAAGATGGTGAGAGAGTAGGAGGACCATGGGCTTGCTTTGTCCTACAAATACAACTAGATGACTATCAACTCATCCTACATACCCCAGAAATCAACCTCAAGACTGGCAGAACAAACTCCACAACTAAAGGTAGAGAAGAAGCTACATAAAAGAAAGTAAGAAGTGAAGTGATATGGTTTGGTAGAGAAACAGATCTTGCCCACCGAGGAGGGAGCCATGGTAACAGAGAAGAGTGAGAGACAGGGGAGCACACAGTGAAAACTAATCCCCATAGCACTCCAGGAGTCCCACAAGGAGAAAGAGAAAAGGAGGCAGAAATTTATTTGAAGAGATAATAGTGAAAACTTCCCTAATATGGGTAAGGAAACAGATACTTAGTTCCAGGAGGCTCAGAGAACCCCCAACAAAATCAACAAATGCAAATCCACACTAAGACATATTATAATTAAAATGGCAAAATAAAAAATAAAAAAATAAAAATAAATAAAATGGCAAAATATAGGTTAAAAAAAAGAAGAAAAGAAAAGCAGCAAGACAAAAGAAGACAGTTACCTATAAGGGAAACTAATAAGGCTATCAGGGGATTTTTAGCAGACATTTTCCAAGGCAGAAAGGAGTGGCATAATATATAAGAATTTCCCAGACAAAAACTCAATGAGTTCATGACCATTAACCTAGTCCTATATAAATATTAAAAGAGACTCTTTTAAAAATTTATTTATTTATTTATTTATTTATTTATTTATTTATTTATTTATTTATTTGAGGGGCAGAAGGAGAGGGAAAGCGAATCCCAAGCAGACTCTGCACTGAGTGAAGAGCTGGTTGTGGAGCCGGATCTCACAACCTTGAGATCATGATCTGAGCTGAAAACAAGAGCTCCTGGGTGGCTCAACTGAGTGTGCCACCCAGAGACCTGTGAAGGGGACTCTTTGAGTAGAAATACCAGTCAAGAAATTCACAAAGCAAAAGGATGTAAAATATGACACTATATACCGAAAATATGGGGAAGAGAGGAGTAAAGAATGGGTTCAAACTTAAATGACCATCAACTTAATATCGACTACTATATATGCAGAAGATGTTATATACAATCTAAAAGGTAACCACAAGTCAAAAGACACTAAAAATATGCAAAGAATAAAGAGAAATAAATCAAAATATATCAAAATATAAATAAGGTCAGAAAACCATGAAAAAGAGGAAGACAAGGAGGGTCAGAGAAAATCTTCAGAAGCAAAACAGTATAAAATGGAAATAAATACATATCTATCAATAATTACTTTGAATGTAAATGTACTAAACACTCCAATCAAAAGACAGAGGGTTATAGAATTATAGAAAGAATTAAAAAAGCCATTTATATGCTGCTTACAAGAGATTCATTTTAAAGCTAAAGACACCAACAGATTGAAAGCGAGCAGCTGGAGAAACATCCATCATGCAAATGGATGTCAAAAGAAAGCTGGAGTAGCAATACTTATATCAGATAAAATGGACTTTAAAACAAAGTCTGTAATAAAAGACAAAGAAGGACACTAAATAATAATAAAGGGGATAATACAACAAGAAGACATAAAAATTGTAAATATTTATGCACCCAACATAGGAGCATCAAACACACAAAACAGTTAATAATAAACATAAAGGAACTAACCAGTAATAATACAATAATCCAAAGGCTTTAACACCCAATTACATCAACAGATCATTTTAATAGAAAATCAAGGAAACAATGGCTTTGAATGAGATATTGGACCACATGTATTTAACAGATATTTTCAGAACATTCCATCCTAAAGCAGCAGAATGGAACATTCTCCAGAATAGAAATAGATCATACATTAGGCCATAAAACAAGCCTCAACAGATTCCAAAAATTGAAGTCATTTCATGCATCTTTTCTGATCACAAAGTTATGAACTAGTAGTCAGCCACAATAAAAAAATCTAGATAGACCATGAACACCTGGAAGTTAAAGAACATGCTTAAACAATGAATGGGTCAACTAGGAATAAAAGTATGAATAAAAAAAGTACATGGAAACGAATGAAAATGAAAGCACAATGGTCCAAAGTCTTTGGGATGAAGCAAAAGTGGTTATAAGAAAAAAGTTTATAGCAATACAGGCCTACCTCAAGAAGTAATAAAAAGGTCAAATAAATAATTTAACCTTACACCTAAAGGATCCAGAAAAAGAACAATAAACAAAACCCTAAACCAGCAGGAATTATTATAAAGGAAATAATAAAAATTAGAGAAGAAATAAATGATATAGAAACTAAAAAAGCAATAGAAGGGACGCCTGGGTGTCTCATCAGTTGAGCTTCTGCCTTTGGCTCAGGGCCTGATCCTAGAGTCCCAGGATTGAGTCTCACATTGGGCTCCCTGCATGGAGCCTGCTTCTGCTCCCTCTGCCTAAGTCTTTGCCTCTCTTTCTGTGTCTCTCATGAATAAATAAATAAAATCTTTATAAAAAATAAAACTAAAAAAATAAAAATACATAAAACTAAAAAAGCAATAGAATAGATTAATGAAAGCAAGAGCTGGCTCTTTGAAAAAAATCAATAAAATCAATAAACCTCTAGCCAGACTTACCAAAAAAAAAAAAAAAAAAAAAAAAAAGAGAGAGATGAAGAATTCAAAAAAATGAAATCACAAATGACAGAGGAGATATAACAACCAACACCACAGAAATAGGGTTATGAGAGAATATTATGAAAAACTATATGCCAACAAATAGTATAACGTAGAGAAAAATTCCTAGAAACATATAAACTACCAAAACTGAAACAGAAACAAATAAAAAATTTGACCAGACTAATTACCAGCGAAGAAATTGAATCAGGGATCCCTGGGTGGCGCAGCAGTTCGGCGCCTGTCTTTGGCCCAGGGCGCGATCCTGGAGACCCGGGATTGAGTCCCACGTCGGGCTCCCGGTGCATGGAGCCTGCTTCTCCCTCTGCCTGTGTCTCTGCCTCTCTCTCTCTCTCTCTCTCTGTGTGACTATCATAAATAAAAAAAAATAGATAAATAAATAAAAAAATTTAAAAAAAAAAGAAATTGAATCAGTAACCAGAAAACTCCTAGCAAACAAAGTCCAATACCTGATGGCTTCACAGGTGATTTCTACCAATCATTTAAAGAAGAGATAATACTGGGGATCCCTGGGTGGCTCATTGGTTCGGCTCCTGCCTTTGGCCCAGGGCGATCCTGGAGTCCCGGAATCGAGCCCCACGTGGGCTCCCGGCATGAAGCCTGCTTCTCCCTCTCTCTCTCTCTCTCTCTCATAAATAAATAAATAAATAAATAAATAAATAAATAAATCTTAAAAAAAGAGATGATACTTATTCTTCTCAAACTATTCCAAAAAATAGAAAAGGAAGGAAAACTTCCAAATTCATTCTGTGAGGCCAGCCTTACTTTGATACCAAAACCAGATAAAGACAACACACACACACACACACACACACACACACACACACACACACACAAACTATAGGACAATACATCTGATGAACATAGATGCAGAAAAACTTAACAAAATAGTAGCAAACAAATCCAATAATACATTTTTAAAAATCACCAAAATAAAGTGAGATTTATTCCTGGGTTGCCAAAGAGGTTCAACATTTGGAAATTGATTAACATAATACACTACATTAATAAGAGAAGGATATGAACTATGTGATAAAAAAACGGAACTATGTGATAATTTCAATAGAGAAAAAAACATTTGGCAGCATACAACATCCATTCATGATAAAAAAATCTCAACAAAGAATTAGAGGGAGCATACCTCAACATAATAAAGGCCATCTATGAAGAACCCACAGATAACATCATCCTTAATGGATGAAAAATGGAGAACCTTTTCCCTAAGCCCAGGAACAAGACAGGGATAACCACTCTCACACTTTTATACAACATAGTAGTAAGATACTGGCCATAGCAATCAAACAACAAAAAGAAATGAAAGGCACCCAAACCAGTAAAGGAAGCAATAAAACTTTCACTATTTCCATATGGCATACTATATATAGAAAACCCAAAAGGCGTCATCAAAAAACTGCTAGAACTGATAAACAAATTTCGTAGAGTTGCAGGATACAAAATTAGTGTACAGCAATCTGTTGCATTTCTATACCAATAATGAAGCAGCAGAAAGAGAAATTAAGGAATTAGTCCTCTTTACAATTGCATCAAAAAGAATAAGATAACTAGGAATAAACCTAACCAAAGAGATGAAAGACCTGAACTCTGAAAAATATAAAACACTGATGAAAGAAATAAAGGTGATACAAAGAAGTGGAAAGACATTCCACGCTCATGGACTAGAAGAACAAATATTATTAAAATGTCTATACTATACAAAGCAATCTACACATTTAATGCAATCCCCACCAAAATACTGACAACACTTTCCACAGAACTAGAACAAACAATCCTAAAATTTGGATGGACCCACAAAAGACCCAAATAGCCAAAGTAATCTTAAAAAGAAAAGCAAAGCTAGAGATGTCACAGTCTGCGATCTCAAGTTATATGATAAGGCTGTAGTAATCAAAATAGTATGATACTGGTACAAAAACAGACACAAGGATCAATAGAGCAAAATAGAAAACCCAGAAATAAACCCACAATTATATGGTCAATTAATATTCAGCAAAGCAAGAAAGAATATCCAATGGGAAAAAGTCTCTTCAACAAATGGTGTTGGGAAAACTGGACAACAACATGCAAAGAATGAAACTGGATCACTATCTTACACCCTACACAAAAATAAATTCAAAAGGGATTAAGACCTAAATGTGAGACCTTAAAACATAAACATCTTAGAGGAGAACACAGGGAGTAACTTCTCTGATGTGGGCTATAGCAACATTTTTTAAGATATGTCTCCTAAGGCAAGGGAAACAAAAGCAAAAATAAACGGTTGAGACTTCCACAAAATAAGAAGCTTCTGCACAGCAAAGGAAATAATCAACAAACTAAAAGGCAACCTATGGAATGTGAGAAGATATTTGCAAATGACGTATCTGATAAAGGGTTAGTATCCAAAATATAGAAAAGAACTTGAAAATTCAACACCCCAAAACCAAATGGTCTAAGACATGAACAGACATTTCTCCAAAGAAGACATCCAGATAGCCAACAGACATATAGAAAGATGTTCAACATCACTTATCATCAGGAAATGAAAGGCAAACAAGGTATCACCTCATACTCATCAGAATGGCTAAAATCAACAACACAAGAAACAATAGGTGTTGGTGAGGATGTGGGGGAAGAGGAACACTTGTGTACTGTTGTAGAAACTACACTGGTATAGTCACTGTGAAAAACACCGTGGAATTTCCTCAGAAAGTTAAAAATAGAACTATTCTAAGATCTAGCAATTGTACTACTATTTACCCAAAGAATGCAAAAACACTAATTCACTTAGTGTATCCCCATTAAATCCATGGGGATACATGGGCCCCCAATGTTTATGGCAGTATTATTTACAATAGTCAAGATACGGAAGAAGCCCAGTGTCTATCAATTGATGAATGGCTAAAGCAAATATCGTATCAATATACAATGGAATACAAGCATAAAGAAGGATGAAATCCTAATATTTGCCATGACATGGGGGGACTAAACAGTATAATGCTAAGCAATTTAAGTCAGAGAAAGACAAATACTGTATGAGTTCATTCGTGTGGAATTTAAGAAATAAAACAAATAAGCAAAGAGGAAAAAAGAGAGAGATACAGAGGGACAACCAAGAAACACATTCTTTTATTTTTTTTTTAAGATTTTATTTATTTGAGAGAGAGTGCGTGTGTGTGCACAAGAAGGGGAGCAGCAGGAAGAGGGAGAAGCAGGCTCCCCTCGTTGAGCAGGAAGCCCAACTAAGC
The DNA here is from genome assembly GCF_011100685.1 of Canis lupus familiaris. Classification (NCBI taxonomy): domain Eukaryota; kingdom Metazoa; phylum Chordata; class Mammalia; order Carnivora; family Canidae; genus Canis; species Canis lupus. Next base: position 24,726,639 of record NC_049243.1, read on the forward strand.
CACCTAGATGCCCCAAGAAACACTCTTTTAACTATAGAGAATAAAATGATGGTTACCAGAAGGGGGATGGGTTAAATAGGTGATGGGGATTACGGGATACACTTGTTATGATGAGTACCAAGTGACGTATGGAAATGTTGATTGTCTATATTGTGCACCTCAGATTAATATAACACTGTATACTAACTAACTGGCATCAAAATAAAAAGCTTAAAAAAGAAATAATCTCAGGGGCACCTGGGTGGCTCAGTCAGTTAAGCATCTGCCTTCAACTCGGGTCATGGTCCTGTGGTCCTTGTGATAGAGTCCCAAGTTGGGCTCCCTGCTCAGTGAGGAGCCCTCTCTCACCCCATTTATGCTCTCTTGCTCTCTCCTTCTCTTCCAAATAAATAAATAAAATCTTCAGGATAAAAAAAAGAAATAATCTCAGGCAAATATTTAGAAATATATGAAGATTTCTTCCAGAAAATATTAAAAAAGACAAAACTAAAAGCAGTTGTCTCTAAGGAGCAGTAATAAAAGACAAAAAGAAAAAAGAAAAATAAATATATCTTAAAGCTAGTAATAAAAGTTTTTTTTAAATCAAACTATTTTCTATTACCTTGTTAAATGCATGAAATCTTATGTGATAAAAACAAAATAAAAGCATACACATAAAACAATGACAACTGCCACCAAAGCAACAACAATAAAAAGATTACTCTCACAATGCCAAATTAATGGACATTTCTCTAGTGAAAGACATTAGGACACCAAGGTCAATGCTAACAAACGTCATTTAGACTGGCAGGATCCTAATACCTGAGTAATTTATACCTTTAATGTAAGTTCACATAGAAAACATTGGAAAATAAAATGTTTAAAATCAAAGTCGAATATGTTCACAACGAGCTGAGAGAGCATAGACTTATTTTTAACTTTTTATTAATTTATCTATTATTAACTTACAAATCTATTCTTTTAAAAATATTTATTTATTTTAAAGAGAGAGAGTGAGCCCGAATGGGGGGAGTGGCAGAGAGAAAGAGAGAATCCTCAAGCAGACTCCTGACTGAGCAAGGAGCCTGACTCCATCCCAGGACCCTGAGATCATGACCTGAGCAGAGGTCAAAAGTGAAAGCTGAAGCAAGTGAGCTAAGCAAGCACCCCTTTAGAAATCTGTTCTTAAAAATTGTGGATTTCTGCCTCTCCATAGTGAGCATTACTTTAAATTATGATATAGTGCAAGGTAAACATGGAAGGGCTGTGGTTTGTGGAGTGTGCAATCAGAGATTGGCAGATACAGTGAACAGTTCTCTTTGGGGGATACATGGCTCCATAGTCACTTATATAAAATTAGGTCTCAGGGAAAAAAAGGATGCAAAAAATAACCAACACTATTTCCTTATGATTTTATTAATTAAGATTCTATTATTTAAATTTATTCTTTATTCGAATCGAAAAGTGCTATAGTATGTATCTTACCAAAACTACCTTAAAAAGCATACCCCATGTAGCATTTCTTTATTAGTTATTTTGCAACATTTTTATAATATAAAAATGGTAATTTCTTACCTTTAATAACTAGCACTTCAAAAACACAATTACAAGTAGTATGATCAAGAATCCCTTTTGCATTCAATTTTTTCTTAACTTTGTGAATAATTAATTTCCCTTAAAATAACAACATAATGTATTTTAATAAAAGAATTACAACCCAACTTAAGTGATACAATTAGTAGTAATTATTCTCAATAGCAATTGTCTCTTATTAAAAATATTGAAGTGTCAACTGAGAAACTTTAAGATTTAAAAATGAATTTTTTTCTGCAAATGTCCTTGAAGTTGTAGAATATAATAGACTACTTTAAAGGGAATTATCCTCTGGATAGAGCATGTTTAAACTATATGGAAGTTAGCCTACACTATTAAAGATGCTCCCAGAGGAATTCACAGTGTGATTTTGTGTATCAATTTGACTTCATCTGGATCCAAAGTTAATTTGGCCTTAATTTAGCACATCTCTTGTGATGGAAATTAATTTGGATGTAAGTTCTTCATGTTAAAAATTGCAATTCTAATGCTAATAAATTGTTATAATTATATTTCCAATATGGAAATATAATTTTACATGTCTATATTCTCATTTGACAGGTATCATATAATAAGGCTAAAGTCAGGAAATTTTATCAAAGAGTGAATAGGTAACACTTTGGTAGAAGTGACTGAGGCCACTGATCTAACCAAACTGTTTATAGCTGATTTAGACTTATATAATCTTATATATATTTGTATAAAATATATCAATATAAATAAATTAAACAAAATATATTACTACACTATTTGAATACTCTCAAATTTCTAGTTGACTGGCATAATTTAGAGAAGATTTAAAATATTATACCATGTAAAGATACCTATGCCATTGAAATTTCTAAATATGTCATTAAATTAGAAAATGTTCTTATGCCTACTTATCTTGACATTTAATGATGTTAAGATTGATATTTTTTTACAGTTAGCCGAGGAGAATCTATTTTTTTTTAATTTTTATTTATTTATGATAGTCACACAGAGAGAGAGAGAGAGAGAGAGGCAGAGACACAGGCAGAGGGAGAAGCAGACTCCATGCACCGGGAGCCTGATGTGGGATTCGATCCCGGGTCTCCAGGATCGCGCCCTGGGCCAAAGGCAGGCGCTAAACCGCTGCGCCACCCAGGGATTCCGAGCCGAGGAGAATCTAAATATTTCAATTTGAAAATGTTAAATAAGGTTAAGTAGAAAAAAGTCCTAATACATTTAAACCACAAAATAAATCCCCACTGCCATATAAGGTATTTCCATGTAGTTTTATGTGGATTGATACAGTTAGAAAATAAATATTCTAGAGAAAAAAAAACAAACAGGAAACAACTTGCTGAATATTTCTGCCTTATTCGTTTGTTTCTGGAAAAGTTCAGATGTCTGCATTTCATCAGATTAGTATAAAGTTCATCTACCTTGGCTATAAATAGAGACAGCAAAGCAAATCCCCTATTCTTTGGACTGAGTCAGGAATCTCTTTCTTGCTTTTCCCTTTGCCTGGCCTGCTCTTCTTGAGAGAATCTGCATGACTTCTACACTCCTCACTTAGCTCCACACCATTCATTCTATACCTACATGTGACTTTTTCAGGGTAGCTTTTTCTGACTATTTCATGAAATAGCATAACCCACCAGGAATTTCCAATGTAGCCTATTATCCTACTTTATTTTTCTCCAAGTTAGATACCATTACCTAATGTGCCCAACAATTACGTGGTTATTTTCTGTTTTTCTCCCCCAAAATGTAAAATCCATGCAGCAGAGATGGTCTTTCTTTTAGTTACTACCCTCTTGCCATCACTTATAATAATATCTAGCATCCAGTCACTGCTGCATAAATGCTTTTCAGTGAAAATGAAAAGAAAGAAGAGGAGGGAGGACGGAAGGAAGGAAAGGAGGAGGGAGAGAGAATGTGAAAATGGGGAAGAAAAGGAGGAAGGAGAACAGGAATAAAAGGAAAGGAGAGGAAGGGAGGAAGAGAAAAAGAAGAAAGGAAAAATAATGAGCTTAACTTTTGTTATTCATTAATAACCTCTGATAAATGCACAGACTAGGCTGACATATAAGGAAGGCTTTGAATCTCTCAAGGTCTTAATTAGGAGTCAGGTAGAACATGGAGTCTGAAGCTGGGGAAAGTTACAAGAGTCTAATTACAACAGGATAAGACGTGTGTAGGAAGTCTGGGAGGCACAGTGCAACACCCCAAGCCAGTGACAGTGGAGTTCTGCAATGATGCCTAGGACTGAAGGATTTGACTAAACCATCCAAAGGGGAGTAGGCATCCCAGGCCACTGCCATAAGGAAAGATGGAGAAATGTAAAGGAATAAGCAATCTGACCCATTGGATCTTTGCTTCCAATGTTCTGATGTTCTCCTTTTTTGGTCCCCAACCGGAAGCCAGAGGGCCAGGCAGGTGCTGTCACTGGTTAAGTTCCTAGTGAATATAGGAGAATGACAGATCTGCTGGGTTAGACAGATTAATTCACACTTCTGGAATTTGCTTTGCAAATCTTTTGCCTTATATCCAAGTTCATGTCAGATATTTTGGAAGAGTGAGGCAAAATATTAGGTCTCACAATCTCAAATAAGACTTTCTTTTTCTCCCTACTAAGGCTTTACCTCAGGAATTTGTGTTTTTTTTTGTGTGTGTGTCCTGCGACTTAAGCCCCTTTTTGATTAACTTAGTTTCAAATAATGTTTCCTATGCATGATTCTCTGAATTAGTCACTCAAAAACCACTCCGTTTTTTTTTTTTTTTTTCCAGATCTGGGACTTTAGGTTTTTCTCTGATGAGTCTTCCAGTAACTATTGCCAAATTTTCTCCTAAATCCCTGCCCTGTAATCCTGAGCCATTTTCTCAGGAAATGGCTCATTTTCTCAGGAAAATGTATGCCATTTTCTTCATGACTTCATTTCTTCATGACTCTGTGCTACCACATTCTTCCAAATTTCCTGTTTTTCTTCTCCTTGTTTCTCCTTCCTTTATTAAATTACAGTTGTACTATGGTTAATGATTGCAATAATAATAATAATAATAATAATATCAAGAATGACAAACATATGTAAATAGTAATAATGTACCAGTCATTACTGTAAATAATTTCAAGAAATACCTCTTTTAGGAGTCCTAATTACCCTTTGCAGAAGTTACTGCTATTATCAACTATTTACAGATAGGAAAATCAAGGCAAAGAGCATGTAAGTACTGTGCTGAACTCATGGCTAGAAAGTGAGAATGGATATCAACCTCATAATCTGTCATTTAAATCCAGGACTTAATCATTGCACTCAATCATCATTCTTAGTAAAATGTTCTAGCATCTTGGATGGAATTTTCTTCCACTTTTCATGGGTTTACACCAAGAAGCCCTCATCCCTATCATGTTTATGTTGTAGGTACTATAAAATTTGATCACAAAGTTTCCATTTTGATCTGCCATTGCCCTCCTTCGCCCACTACTGATAGACTTAAACCAATTTCTGGTAAATTACAAAATCTTAGAATTCACTAGCAGTAATTTCAATTGACCTTGGAAAATACAGATGTGCAGTGCTTGGTTTTTATAATTCTTTAATATCTAAATCAAAACGAAGGGAGATGATCAAAAGTAATTAAAACCTAGAACTGTTCCACAGATTTTCTCAACTTAAAGAGATTCAATTGCAGATATTTTCTAGAATGGAAATAGTATATAATGTATATATAATATTTTCTAGAATAGAAATAGTATATAATGTAAAACTCTTAAGTTAAAATACAATTAAATTTTTTAAAAAGTTTGCTTTTGTAAATAAAGTTTCTTTGAAAATTTTCTTTTAACACCTATCTTTTTTACTTCTTGTCCACCACTTTTTTTGTTTAATGTGAGAGAGAGAGCACACACACAATTATGGGGGGAGCGGAAGTGAAGGGCAAACGGAGAGAGAGAATCCTAAGGAGGCTAAACGTTCAGTGTGGAGCCTGATGTGGGGCTCAATCTCATGATCCTGAGATCACAACCTGAGCCGAAATCAGGAGTTGTATGCTTAACCAACTGAGCCACTTAGGTGTCCATCACCATTCTTACTAAACATTTCAGCAATCATGAGAAATCACAATCTTTTTTTCATATGCTTTGTCTGTTAGAATGAATGTATGGAAGATTTCTCCACTGTGTCATCTTATTTTGAATGTATCCAGTAAGAATGTGCACAATATGGATGCTTATAGCACTTACTTCAGTTTATTTACTAAAATAGTATGCTGGAAGATTTTTGGTCCCAAATCTGAAAACATGATAATAAATTAAAAACAAAGCAGAACATATTTCCATTACCTCTTTCTCAATGTCTATTATCCTTTTTCCCCTTCTAACAGTTGAAATTTTAGTTTTCTCAAGATTAACTTCTCCTCTGGAAGATATGCAGTCTGATAATGATATTCTATATTTAATTTCAAATAAGTCTCTCTCTCTTTTTCTCCTTCTCTTTTTGCTTTGGCAGGCAAAGCACAGAGTTCCACCAACCAGATGGGACTTCATGAGGGGAAAAAGAAATAATGCTGTGTTTGGAACAATCATATTGGTATGTGTGGTCTGAATGTGAAATTAAATCTGCCTTCTTGGTTTGATATCCCAGAGAGGAAAGAAGGAGGGAATTGAGGATAAAAAAATAAAAATATCTCAGATATGCCATCTCTGCACAAAATAGTCTAAATGCAACCCAAGACAGAGGAAAAATGTAACTGGAAAGAAATCTGCAGGTGGCTTTGTCACCTAAGGATGTACAAAAAATAAAATGCTACAAATACTCAAATTTTTTCATGATTTGCCATGGACTGTTTCTAGTGATTCAGAGTTGATACCTGTTAGCCTGCACAAAGTAATGCCTAAAAGTAAAATTGTCGAAGAGAAATTTATAATAGACAGTAGAATAAAACACCTTCTTCCTCTGCTTTCGATGCCTGGAGCCCTTTATCTATGTTCTGACTTTACCCCCTCACTATATTTCTGGAAAATTATTGGCTGGGATGAGCTCTCCCCATTAAATTATGTGTTGTAATAAAAGAAGAACTATTTTGGAGACTATATAAAAGCATAGTACAGCTAAAGGGAAAAAAAAGGAGAGTGATAATGATTTTCACAGGAATATCTCCAATCCAGTGAGATGACACTGTTAAAAATGTAAAAACTTTGAAGGAAAACCATCGCTTGTGAAATTTGAGAACCTAAATGGAATATGGCCTCAATACTTGAAGGCCTCAGAGCAGATCTACTCCAGGAAGAGATGATGGAAAACTAGTAAGAGATCTAATTTGAGTTTACAGAGCTTAAGAAATGAATGTCCCCCTCCAAAAATAAAAGAAAAAGAAAGAAAGAAGGAAAGTTAGAAAAAAAGAAAAGAAAATTACCTGGAAATTTATTGTGATAGAAAAATAAATAAAAAAGAAAAGGAAAGAACTCCACTGACAATCCAATCAGAAATATGTTCCCATGGCAGAGAAAAGTGGGGGAAAGAAGTGACATAAAAAGACAGAGAAGTGAAAATTAGAAAGTGAGCAATAAATGTTCAAGGAGAAATTGATTCTGCATTGGCATAATTGCTACTTTGAAGAAGAGAACAGAACCAATAAAACTTAAACATACACAGAAGAAGAAAAATTATCATTAAAGGAAATGTGATTTTAATGAAGGAAGATCTGAATATAGAGACTGAATGAAGAGAATCTCACTCCCAGGAAACATGATTCCACAGATTAATATGAACATAGATCTTTTTTTTTAATTTTTATTTTATTATGATAGTCACACACAGAGAGGCAGACATAGGTAGAGGGAGAAGCAGGCTCCATGCACCGGGAGCCCGACGTGGGATTCGATCCCGGGTCTCTAGGATCGTGCCCTGGCAAAGGCAGGCGCCAAACCGCTGAGCTACCCAGGGATCCCTGAACAGATCTTTAAAAAATTTGCTGGAAATCCTCAATAAAGAATTCTCTGAGCAACCAGACCAGAAAATACACACACGTGGGAGCACACTGAAAAGGGAATATCAGGCTAGATTTAGATTTCTTCAGGGCAGCAGTCAGTCATAGAATATAGTAGAGCAAATTTTTTAAATCTCGGGAAAAGAAATATCACATAGATTTTATTCATCCAAGATGAAAAGTGACAGAAAATATGTTCAAATATGTAAAACTGAATGAATTAGTTGTACTCCATAAGTTCTTGAGAAAAATTACAGAAACAACAAAAAGAAATAATGCAATAAATATGGTGCCTGTAGCAACCTGTACAGAAAGAAAACAAAACAGAACTCTAAGCATACCAACTAGTTAGTCTGGAACACAACGAGAAATTGGATATTCTAATATAATTTTTCTATAATTGTATATATATGTATATATCTTATTTTCTATTTCATCTGTATATTCATGCATAGAGAAATTTAATAAAAGTGTGAGAGGGAAAAATCTGTTATCATAATTAATGGTAAACCACATAAGCCTCTCAGTAACATAAAGAACAAGACAAGGTGATGACTGTTATTATTATTTAACATTATAGAAGTGCCACCCAATTCTCTGACTCAATTTATAATGTTATAAAAATTGGGAAGGATAAAAAAATGATCATAACGGATATAATATGAAATATGCCATTTGACTTATAAGAATTTGACATCATGAGGGTTACTTTCCGTATTTTCTTTTACAGCTTGAGCTCATTTGGGTTTCCCATGATATGGGAGCAGCTGAGCAAAGAAAGGAGAGCACTCAGGCAGTTATCATCTCAGGTGAGTAGTTGACACCATGGCATTAAGGTCTTCTTTCAGACTACTCTAGTTTTGCAGTGAAGAGTATTGCAATTTCATGCATCATTTGCTTTGCTAAGATTGATTTATTTTGTCTCTTCTTTTGGATTTTTTTTGCATAAATGTTTCAATTACATAGACTATCAGATGATTTTTGTTTGCTTGTTTGTAAACTACTGGAGAAATTGCAAACCCATAATGTCACTTATAGTTAATGTTCTAATGATGATAATTGATTCAGATTAGTTTTTCCAGGAACAAACTGCTATTTTAAGTAAAGGGTAGATTAGATGCACATACAGATAATCATATATTTGTGGAACCTAAGATGATAAAATTTAAAAAGTTATTCAGTAAAGTGGTAAGTTACATAATTATTAGGCAAAAATCAATAGTTTTCCTCCATTAAAACATCTTTTAGGAAATATAATGGAAAGAAATATTTGTATTTCTTTGTATTGTATAATGGAAGAAATATTTGTATTAATAATAGTGACAGGAGAATAACGTGTCTATAAATAAACTTAATATTAATGGGAAACATTTAACCTTTGAGAGATGATTGTCATGAATAATGTGATGACCTGTCTGGATGCCCCTTTCAGGGCCAACACATCAATTTTACTTGCTGCTAAAAATATCAGCAGCTGAATATTCACACCTGTGCCTCTCACTGGGATTTGTCCCCAGTCACAGGGAAATGTCTCCCCAAGGTTACACCTCCTTCCAGGGCTCTGCCCATAGTCATTGACTGTGCAGGAGAGAAAAAAGTTTTCCTCAACCCTCTGAGGGTCCCTGGCTGGGTCTAGATTTCACATGAACGCAGAGATTTATAAGAGAAAAGCACACAGATTTCATGGAATTTTTATATGTACATCCTCACAAGAGAATGAAAACCTGAAGAAGTGATCAGAGCAGGAAGGTTTTATACCTTTTAGACAAAGAGATAATCAATTCATGAAGAATTGACAAGACACAGGAGTTGGAGCTAGGGATAGTAAATGGTGAAGAAATAACTAAGGAAGTATAGTTAGTTTAACAAGGTTTGTTTATACAGAGTTCTCTGCTCCAAATTCTTTGTCTCTAGAGATAAGAATACCTTCTTTCCTCTTGGTACAGCAAGGGTACTTTTCACTTTGGCGATTTCTCCCCTGCTCTCAGGGAAGAAGGGCAAGTGTGGAGGGACATCAGAGTGGCCTTCCTGCTTCTGCTGTTTTCTCAGACTCACTTCAGCTTAAAATATTCTATATACCAACATGCCATATATCGGAGTTGCATGTCCTGAACTCCATCAATTGGCTGATACAAAAATGTGAAGGCCTTGTGTCCTTGCCTCAATTTGGGATAATTATTAAGGGCCATCCCAGCTTCATGGCATCTCGCAGAATTAGCTACAAATACACTGTGAGTCTGATTTCCTTTGGCCTAACTCTGCCTTTCTTTCATGCTTTCTCTGTCACTCTCTCAGGCATACTTGGGATTGGCATTTCCTTGTTCTCTTAGATTGAAGCTGTGGGTGTGAATAGAGGAAGCAGTGGCTAATAATTCCAGGTGTTCTTTACAGGTTCCGTCTTAGCATCATCTGAGTTTACGAGAAGATACTTACATTCAGAGCTTGTCATGTGCTTGTCTAGATTAACAAAGGCATTTCTTTTTCCTCCTTTGCCATTTCCCCTTCAATAGAGAAAACTACATAAGGGGATCCGGGATCCCAAATGCCACCCTGAATTCTGAACATACATGAATGAGTTTATATAGTCATGGACAAGTATAACCTTAGTGTCTTCACATTAATAAACATTTCAGAATCTCTGTTCTTTTAATGTCCGAATAAAATAAGTTCCACATATGTCTGAGAAGATCTGGGAAATGTTTACGTGGGATACATTTTCTATGGCAGAATGAAGAATTTTGCTGCTGTTGCAGAGATGAGAAAGCAATACATTCTGCTTTGGGACTAGTGAATCGCAAAAAGAAACACATAAATTAGATCCTTGAAGGAATGTAGAAGAATAAACAAGGTTTCACATTGGCTTTTATGCTTAGAAACCTCAATTTACATCTCACAAGCAAATGAAAAACCACACTTTTATTTCAAATTCCAGAAAACTACAATTTTTCATAGTATGGGGTATCGCGATTTCATTGTAGAAAACGTTTAAACCTAACTTTTAGGTTGAATTATATATAAAAAGATTAAAAATATGAATAATATTATTTATGAACTATCAGTGACTTCATTTTTGTTATATGTACAAGGAGATAATATGCACAGTTTCTACATCTTACATTAGGTGATAGATCAAAATAAGAAATTGGGAAATGTATACAAAAGCATTAATAATGTACAGTTTTATGAAAATTCAAAGTATTGTTATTGCTTCAAATAATTGTTATTTTTATTGACACTATCACAATTCCAAAATATTTGTAACCTTCTCAAAAATAGGGATGTCAATAACTTAAGAAGAAGAGAAAAACATTAAAAGACTGCAAATACCTTGAGGATAAAGATGGTCTTATTTCTCTTATTACACCATGGTAGAATACATTAGTTCTCGACTGGTTATGGAATTAGTCAGGGTTCTTCAAAGAAATAGAACCAATAGGGTATATACAGATGAAGCATCATTATGAGGAATTGATTTATGTGATTTTTATGGTTGAGAATTCCCACAATCTTCTCTCTGCAAAATGGAGTCCTAGGAAATTTAGTCTGAGTCAAAAGGCCTGTGAACCATAGGAGCTGATGGAGAGCAATGGAAGATTAAATGAGATGTCCCAGCTCAATCAGTGAGACAGAAAAATAGGTATGAACCTCTCTTTCCTCTGCCTTTTTTTCTATTCAGGTCCTCAATGGATTGGAGGATGTCTAATCACTTTGGGGAGAAAAATCTACTTTACTGAGTCCGCCAACTGAAATGCTAATTTTATCCGGAAACACTCTCATAGACCATTCAGAAACAGTGTTTAATGTAGGCATCCCCATGGCTCAATCAAGTTGACATATAAAATTAACCATTGCTGTTATAATATTAACAAATCAGATAGATAGGGATAGATGGATGGATATTTATGTAGAGATATATTTTATAAATGACATGATATAATTATAAAAAATAAAATTATTAAAATTTTATATATATATTTTAGATATACTATATCTGTGTATAATGATAAAGAAGTTATATAATTGAATTTTGAAAATTTTAATATATTAGCAATTATTAAATATTTCATTTGAATATTGATTTTCTTTTTTGAATACATTGTTTTTAAAGCTAATGTGAAAATACGTAACATCTAGATATGCTTCTGTTTGCACTGCTACATTTAATGTAGTTGCTCTTGAGAGTATTTTAGATCATTAATACATTGTACTCTCACCACAGTGAGCATTATGATTTATAACACAGTTTTTAAAAATGTGTTTTAATTAGATAAACAGTGAATGATTGAAAGAACCAGATCAGCCTGTAATATATTCTTTCATTTCTCTTAATGAAAATATAGAAACCTAAAAATACTAAGCCTTTTTAATCAACGTTAAATCATTCATATTGGAGATGCCTGGGTGGCTCAGCGGTTAAGCATTTGCCTTCGGCCCAGTGAGTGATCCTGGAGTCCCAGGATCGAGTCCCACATCGGGCTCCCTGCATGGAGCCTGCTTCTCTCTCTGCCTCTGTCTCTGCCTCTCTCTCTCTCTCTCTCTCTATCTCTCATTAATATATAAATAAAATCTTAAGAAAATAAATCATTCACATTGAATTTACATTGTATATTAGGCATTAAATAAATTTTGCTTCTGTCTTGTGAAGGCAAATTCTCACAACCAATGCATTCCCAGATAGAGCTAGAAACTTTGGAAATAAGTTTAATACTTTCAAGTCACTGACTCCTTGTATAGTATCCTAGTGTTCCAGTTAATGAACATTTTAAATGTGTCTCAGGGTAAGATTTGAAAAACTAAGTGACGTCATTTTTTTTTTTTTTTAACAGAAATACATTGAGGGCCCACATCATGTCTGGCACTGCTCTAGACTCTGGGAACATACCAATTGTGCAAAGTGCAGGTATACCATAAGCATTCACAAAGCTTTATTCTAGCACAAAAATGTACTCATTGAAATAATGCAATTCAAATTGATTAGATATTTGTCTACATATAGAGGAATATGCTGATGAATATTAGCAAGGGTATATATAATTTGATTCATAATTGGTTTAACCTATTAAAGCATCCTATGAAACATTTAGGTTGATTTTATGTCTTTGGCCACAGGAAAAAAAAATCAGGTAATATTATTGAAAACATTCCAAAGAATTTGGCTTTGCATCTATAAATGATAAATAATTGACCAGGAGTATGACTCAGTCTTGCTTGCTACCTGTAGGTTGACAGCATTCCAGATATTTCTCATATCGTAGCATGAAGCGTATGTTTAGGGGACCTGATTAATGGGTCTCTTTATTCAAGTCACAACTTGATATGTACATCAAGCCATCAAATTAATGACAGTATTCCTATATGATCTGTGTTTTGGTTATTCAGATGTTTTGCCTCCATATCCCCACTTCCATCTTCCTCTTGAGGTATGGGGGCTGGGATTTTGCAAAAGACATTTCTCCTTTGGCAGATCATTCCCTACTGGATTTTGCTAATACAGGTCACCAGAGGAAAACTAGAGGAAGAGGCAAGCAAAAGGTCTTACTCCTGTTGAACTGTTCCTATCAATGTCCTCTTAACAGTGATTCTTCTCGGGGATCCCTGGGTGGCTCAGCGGTTTAGTGTCTGCCTTCAGCTCAGGGTGTGATCCTGGAGAACCGGGATCAAGTCCCACATCAGGCTTCCTGCATGGAGCCTGCTTCTCCCTCTGCTTGTGTCTCTGCCTCTCTCTCTCTCTCTCTCTCTCTCTCTGATGAATAAATAAATAAAAACTTAAAACAAAAAAACAACAGTGATTCTTCTCTCTACCCCAAGCAATTTATCTAGTTTTCAATATTTTTTCAACTATACCCAAACCAGGCTCATGGTTACCTTCAGAGACCATCTGGGCAGTGGCCCTACTCAAGTGTTGGAGTCCCAGTTTCTGACAGGTCCTGCTCTGAGTCTCTGACACACCAGCCACAGCTAGGTTATGCCTCACCTCCAGAGATCTGAGTTCCTTTCTGAATGCTTTCCTGTAAGGTTCTAAGCTCTGATAAACCCCAACCTCTGCCCTTTCTTCACAAAATCCTAGAGACAACAGCTACTTCCTGCAAATAAAATTTCTGTTATGCCTGTTTTCCCTCTCTGCCTTTCTGTCCTTCAATTATGGTTTAATTTCTTATATTAATTTTCCAGTTAAAATAATTAGTATGATTCTGTTTTCCTGTCTGGATCCCAACTGATATGGATTAACTAAAATTAGTTTAAAAATTGACCTTAGGTTTTGAAATCAACTGTTGACACAAAACATGATGACGAAAGTAGACGTTCCAGATCAGGATCAAACAAGAGCTTGAGGTGAAAGAATATTCAAAACATTAAGAACAAATCTTTAAATAGATGTCTATCTTATATGCTGGTTATCATTCATCCTTTGTTGCAATTGAATTACGAAGAATATTGAATTCTGCTTATGGGAGTCACTGTGCAAGGGTTTACATTTGCAAATTCAAACAATGCATGATTCTTTACCTCAAAAAGCTACTCTGAAGACAGATACAGTTATATTCTAGCAGTATGTACACATTTATACACTGATATCATGTATAAACAACATATAATATTCAGAAATATTACAGAGAAGTTGGTAATTAACTGCCTGGTTGAAGAAAAGGGATTGACCACAGAAGAGGTAAAGACCCAGACAAAGTAAATGGTTCAGTTAAATTTAATTTCTTTACTGTGACCTAGAAGCTTCAATGAATTGAAGAAGTTTGTCAAGTAGATAAAAGGAAAAAAAGTATTCTTGGAAGAGAAAGTTTTAAACAATGTGCCATGCATGTAAACTGCAAATTTGTTTGTAGTTTACAAATTATTGTAGGATATAGTGCCCCAGGAAGAGAAGAGTTGGGTCTAGTTTGGAAGTAGATAATCTAAGAAGTTTAAAATTATTTTAAATATGATGAGGAATCACTGAAGAAAAAAAATGTACGAGTAAAACAGCCACAAATTGACTTTATAGAAAAATATAGAGGCAGAAAAAGAAGTTATAAAATTATATCAAGAGTCCAGGTGAAAGATGAAATTGAATTTAAGGAGGTGTCAGCATAGATGGGGAGGTGAGGGCAGCTTAGAGAGGTACTTACTAGTCACCTATGGAAATGACTGTAAAAATGAAGTGAAAGAGAAGTGATTGGGAGACATAACAAATTTGGATAAATGGTATCATCAACCGAAGTAGGAAATTTAATGAGGAATTCTATTTTGGAGGAATGATAGAAAGATAATTTTAATATGAAGTGTATTGTGTTGCAGGTCCTGCATCTCATATGCAGATCCACTCTAAGCAATCATGAGCTGTTATTTATACCTGAATATGAAGACTTACAGCTTGAAGATAGACTGGGGAGTTAAATGTATATTCAATTGCATGTTAAACTAAACAACTAAATGAGGATTTCTAGGAGCACATGCAGAATCAAGAAAGAGGAGAA